>NC_137659.1:10787800-11378325 GCF_963422515.1 Blennius ocellaris
GGAGAGTCGTGCAGCGGACACGATGCCGAATTGGACGAACTGTTGGACAGTAAGTGTTGACACCAGGTTATAGCGGCTGTGTTTGTGTCTGCTGTTATTCCCCATGTTAAAGCAGGGACGCTGCGGTCCTGAGATCCTTCTTTCTTCCTGTGCGTCCTTTCACTTTGGCTCCACTGGAGTAGCCTTGATTTAATTACACGTAGCTATCTGCAATAGGCGTGCAAACAAAGCTGACTTCTTCCAAATTGTTTAACAAGATTGCTTTAAATTGCTTATGCCACGTAATCCAGGTCTTAATGGTCTGAGTGTGTAATACAAGAAAACGTTGTATTAGCAACGTCTCCGTAATCCACAAGGACGTTTATTGCCAGATGTGAGTAAAACGTTTACCAAAGATCACATTTACAGTAACATGACAGGTGGTATAAAAACCGCATTCCCATCCCGCTAATTCAGGTAATGCATTCACGAGATAAATAGAAAAAATACGTTGTTTTTACAAACTGGTCAAATATCTGATCTCTAAGATGTTAAGTAATCCGGGGGTATTTTATCACTCTATCGATGCTTTATCATGTAAAGAATTGAACACATCAGCACAGCTGTTCCAGAGGCTTCCCCCATGATAAAGAGATCTACTGGTGTAAGCTGACCAGTGAAAAGAATACACACTGCTAATAGCACCATGTTGGTGGACAGGTTTATGTTTCATACCAACATCCAATGACTGGATTTTTCTTTTTTTTCCATTTTTTAAGGTGCCTTGGGTGACTTTGACAAGGCCCCTCCAGTTCCTGAACCTGCAGCAGCTTCCTCATCGGCCAACAGCGGAGCAGAGAAGGTTTGCTTCTTGCTTTATCCTTTTGTTTCTTCCACTGTATCTTTTCTCTCAACTGGAATGTATTTGCTGTTCGTTAAGTTTCAGAATTGACTCAACGTTGCCTCATCCCTGTGTTTTTCTACTGAGTCCTTTGACAGTAGCACAAACCATAAATTAAAGCAGCAAATTGGTTTTGACTCCTTTCCACGTCATCTTAGTGCTTCCTGACAAGTTTTAAATCTTTGATTTGATCTCGTTAAAGTGTCTTAAGGCTGACTGTCCTCGATTACATTATTTTTGGAGCACTTTTTTTTTTTTTAATGAAATTTTTGTTGTATTAAATCTGTTTTTTGAAAATAGTAAAACTAATTCGCATCCAGAAGGAACTTGTTAACTGATGTCCAGCTTATAACACTGCATTATGAACAACTGAACAGTTATCACTGCACTGCTCATTGCATCAATTGTATGCACGCCACACAATAGTGCCACCTCTATTAAGGTAACAATAGAAAATGCATTTGCTGTTTAGTATTAATTACAGAGGCTGCATTAATGTGGTTAAGAGACGTTTGCTTACTAAATCCTTTTCACAACAACAGGACCGGTGTAAATTGATCAAGCTGGCTGAATTGTTGTTTTCATTTTATTCATTTTTTTTTTTTGTGTGTGATTCTGCAATTCCTGTCTGTGGATTTCCAGCATTTTGTGTTGGTCAGTTCACATAATCATTATAAAATTTGATTTATCAAACTTGGTTCTTATCGAATGTATTATTGTTTGAAAATTTAAGAAACCATATGTGATTGGGCTTTTTTTTTTTAATCGCCCATCTCACATACTTCCAGGACATTAGGACATTACCAACATCCTTTGTCTTCCTGCCTGTAGCCCCCCCTGCTCGAGGACTGCAAGCTGTTTGAGACTTTGTTTGAGGGTGACATGGCTGCCCAAGCCAAGGACGAGTGGGAGAAAGCCATGACGGAGCTAGCTCAAGAGGAGCCAGAATTACTAGAGCACTTTCAGAAACTGTCAGAGGCTGCAGGCAAAGTTGGTAAGAAATTCACTTCTTTTAAGATTTTTTTAATTTTAATTTTATTTTGCTTTTCATGTATTCATCCTACTCTGTTTTAATACCGCTCCCTCACTGTTACTTGCGTCGTGTAATCAGGCACGGATACTGCCTCACAACAAGAGTTCACCTCCTGTCTTAAGGAAACCCTCCGTGGCCTGGCCAAAAATGCAGATAACCTTCAGGTGAGTGGAGGAAGAATCTGGACGTTAAGTTAAAACTCTTGTGGAGGAGAAAAGCAGCCATTTTGAATGAGCTTGCGTTGTTTTCTTCCAGTCCACAGGACTAGCTGGAGATGACCTCGTCAAGGCTCTGGAAGGACTGGGTTTGGATGAAGGTGGGGAAGCTGGTGGTGAGGATGGAAACATCCTGCCCATCATGCAGTCCATCATGCACAACCTTCTCTCTAAGGAAGTGCTTTATCCATCTCTAAAAGAAATCACAACCAAGGTCAGCTTTTGTTCAGTGAGCGGTAATAATGCTCTTCGTTTCCTCTTATTGGTATTTATTGTAACTGCCACTCATTCTTATAGTACCCAGAGTGGCTGGAAGCCAACAAGCCAACTCTTAGTTCAGAGGACTACCAGCGGTTTGAGCAGCAGTCCAAACTCATGGGAGAGATCTGCCGGCTCTTCGAAAAGGAAGAAGAGGAGGCTTCGGACAAAGATAGCACATTCGAGAGCATCATGGAGCTGATGCAGAAGGTAATATTGAAAACAACTCTTTATTTAACTATCAAAGCAATGTGACTTATGCTTCCCTTGGCCCAAAAACCTCATGTCACAACAATTGGGAGGATTATTACCAGCCCAGAAGGAGACCCTCTAACTCTAACTCAAAGCCGGTGTTTGAAACAAATCAGAAATGATTTACAACTTTTCTTTTACAATTCCGACATATTTGATTTCCAGAGCATAAGAAGTACTTATGTACCGCTATGTGGAGACGATTCGAAGCATGAAAGTTGATATGCCTATGGAAATTTGAAAAGACACTTGATTATTTGATTGATTGATTGATGCAAATTGTAGAGGAACTTTATTGTTCAAGTTTAACATGCCTAGAACGCATAATTGTGAAGAACATGGTGGTGGATGTAGTAAACAGCAATATAGGCAGTACACTATGATGTAGAAAGAATGACCCAGCAAACCGATCATAACTTTTTGACTTACAGCTACAAGACCTTGGACAGCCACCGAAAGAGCTGGCAGGAGATGCAGTGAGTTGCAATAGCACTTGTTTTTGTGTACTAAGCGTTCACAATAATTGTTGTCGCGTTACAGTGCTGATCCAAAATCAATCACTGAATCGTTCTAAATCTTTATTTTTCAGGTGAGTTATAAATGAACGTTAAGTGTGCCTTAACTTGGTTTCCGTTTGTTTTTAACCCTGTAGCCTCCTGGCTTCAACTTTGACATGGAGTCCCTCAATCTCCCAGGAGTCCCTGGGGCCAACGCAGGAGAGCAGTGCTCCATCATGTGATGAGGCGATTGGCACGGTCCGTCGAAAAGCCCGGAGCCAGAGGGCCACTCTGTGTATGTGTGTGTGTGTGTCGGCCGCAGAGAGGGAGAGAAAAAGTCAGGCGGGAGTCCGACCTCATGGCCAACACGGCTTTCCCTCAAGAAGAGGTGTGTGCAAACAGAAACAACAATAACAACAGAGCAGGAGGAGGCATGAAAACCAGAAAAACAGCCGGTTACAAAAACACACTCTACTCTGTATAATCACTGAATGCACCAAGAACAACATTTTAATATCAGTACTTCAGTTTGACTGTGGTTCCCACAGATTCTTCACAGTTTCATTTAACAGCCTTTCAATAGTGAGACACAGCCACTGCCAGGCTCCTTCTTGTTTATTCATACTGTTTAGACTTATTGTAAATTCACTGGTAAACAGTGCCTTTGAAAAATTACTTAAATTATTGTCTGAGTCTTGTCTGAAATGTAATATTTTATCATTTGTTTACTCGGCATACTGTTTTTGCAAATTTGTAAAATATTATATATCATTCTAGGTTGTTTTTTTTCCTCCATAAACTAACCTCCAGAAGTGGTACAGAACTGAACTTGAATTAATTATTAACAGAAAATACGAGAAAATCTTGCGTGTTTATTTGTCTAATTTTTTAAAGATATACAGAGACTGCAGAAGGATAACGTCCCCAAAGATTCCAGGACCTTCTGTAACAAATGGAATTAAAGAAAAACCCATTCCCTGCTTGTTACTAACCAATCCCCACGTATTGATTTGAAGTGATTGAAATGATTGCTGGACAGCTTTGCTGTGGTTGCAGTGATCATTATAGTGTAGAGTTACTGTGCAAAGGGCTTCCAGTGTGATTCCCTGTGTTCTTAATGTGCAAAATGACCCCCCACACCCGGCACAAAGTCACTGCTGGGAAAGAAAAACACACATTTTAATTCAAAGTGTTTCCCGTCTGATTGGACAAACTAAGCATTGGAAGTACATCGTACTCTTTCTAGCAAAGGTGACGGGCAGATAGAATAGAAAACATCCTTTTGTGTCACAAACATGCATATGATGCATGCATCTGGTGAAACATCAACAGCCTGATGTTAGCACTTTTTGGCGGCGTTTGAAAGGTTTGTTTACACCCGTGGGTATTTTGCATTGACTGCTATTGGCAGTGAACAATGGGTTACTGGAGCAACTGCAGAGAGATGACTAGAAATGACGTGAACACCAGCCCATCAATCACTACAGAGGCGACTGAAAGGATTCAGTCAGCCATGCACTGAGAAGCAATGATATATGTACATCGAACCCAGCTGAGGGGAGGCTGCGCTACAGGTTCTGTGTCGGGGTGAAAGTGCGACCTTTTTCAGCTCAAGGCCGATGCACCTTCAAAGAAATTGCAATTTTTTTTTTTCTGCCGTTATCTTGTTGGATTTGTAAATATATGAAATAAAACAATGATGTAATGCAGATATTTTGTCTTGCTGTGTTATTGGCCTTACCTTTTATAACGGATTAGAAAGACGTTAGTGTCCGTCCCAGGTGATGAGCCTGTAAACAGCTAATGAAAGACTTAAACACATGGACATCCTCTTAGAAAGAAAATTGTTTAATCTATAGTGGGGTTTCGGCATCTACAACCTACTGTATCATTAAATGATTAATCAGATTTATGTTAAAGCTCTCTTGATCTTATTTTTTTAGAAACCTATAGCTAAATAAATCGAGCCTAGCTGTTCTTAGATGTGTCCTCATCCTGCGGAGGAAGTGGAAATGCTGTTGCACTCACTTCGTCAGAAATGTGGGATTCTGGAACCAGGATAGATTGTTACACCCTCAGGAACTTGGTGCTTTCCACCACCTCGACTGCTGTGTTATAAATGATCAGTGGAGAGTGGTAGGGTGTGCTCCTCCTGAAATGTATTTCCCCTTTTAGCAACAGCCTTAGTGATCCTGCAGACAGAAATGATGAGTGGTAAATATGAGAGCCAGCAGCAACTGTGAAAAGCAGATTTTAGTCAGTTTTAACAGTCTCTATGAACTATGTGGCCCATAATTTATCAGTGAGCATCTTCTAACTCTTCTAACAGTAGGATTTCAGCTGACATTTAGCCATGAAAATGACTAATGCTTGTAGGTCAAGACTGATATGTACTTTATAATAACTTCTGGGGGTGGAGGTGCTGCTATTGGTCATGGGCAGATTCAAACCCACGACCACTGCATAGAGGGTGCTGCCTCTCGATATTGGACAGACAGAAAATCTTTAACACCAACTGAGGGGGGGATAAAAAATAATATATTATATATATATATATATATATATATATATATATATATATATATATATATATATATATATATATATATATATATATATATATATATATATGGGTAATGGTTCTGAGGTGGTATGGGTCTACCTTTGTTATGTCAACGTGTATGTATGTGCCGTTGTCGTGGAGTTTTTTGCGTCACATTTTGAATGTCAAACTTTATTGTTCAGAACCGGAAGTTAAAACGGCCTACGTGTCAGGAAGAAGTGGAGCAGCTCGACGGGCCAAGACGACAGGGCGATAAAAGTCCACCTGCCTGCAGCACTTCATCGGATTTTATTTGGATATTGTTGAAATCAACAACCTCCTGCGCTGAGGTGGGGCGATGTTAACGAAATTTGAAACGAAGTCGGCCCGTGTTAAAGGTAAGAGTTTGAGGCTAGCAGATAAGCTATGTGTAGCTAGCTGACGGTAGCTGTTCAGTCATTCGTCATTAATTTAGTCAGTATTTCTGTTATCTTGTAGAATTACAATAGATAAGTTATTGTCACAGGGTTTGCCAGTTTCTCGAATAACTGTCAGTGTACTTGGATTCGTAATATTCTGTGAAAGTAAATGGACGCTACGTGGCCTGAGCTGTTAAATCGCTAACGAAACTTGTCATTTATCCACCCGAAATGTTTCCATGACTTTTTAATTACAAGATCTCCCACCGCATGATATATATAGTTCTGTATGATTATCATAAAATTCTCGATCTGATTTGATTCACCACAGGCCTGAGTTTCCACCCCAAAAGGCCATGGGTTCTTGCAAGTTTGCACAACGGAGTCATCCAATTATGGGACTATCGGATGTGCACACTGATTGACAAGTTTGATGAGCACGATGGTAAGTCATTGATGAGACGCTATGGACTGTCACTTTAAACAATTAATTCTTCAATGACATGATATGATTGGTATGATCTCGCTCTCAGGCCCTGTAAGAGGAATAGACTTTCACAAACAGCAGCCTCTGTTTGTGTCTGGAGGGGATGACTACAAAATCAAGGTGATGTGTTTTTGGTGTTCATCATGGGAATTAGTCAATCGTAACTTAAGATGCATGATGTGTGGTGTTCAGCATAAACCAGTGTAATCGTTAATCAGTTCTTTGAGTTCATGCTGGTCAAATGTGTTTTAAACAGGTGTGGAACTACAAGCTGAGGCGCTGCCTCTTCACCCTCTTAGGACATCTTGACTATATCAGAACCACCTTCTTTCATCATGTGAGTTGTTTTGTCTCTTTACCAATTCGGACTCTTGTTTCCCATAGATAAAACTTAGATTTTTTTTTTAAATTGACTCTTTGGTGTAACAAATCGTCACATTGCCCGTAGGAGTACCCTTGGATTCTGAGTGCCTCAGATGACCAGACCATTCGGATCTGGAACTGGCAGTCCAGGACTTGTGTCTGGTAAGATGCACTGTAACCTACATGGTTTGGGTGCATCAATGTCCACACTTGCGTTGAGAAAGAATAGATACTTTACACAAACACTACAGTTGGGGTTGTTTGGATTGACTTCAAATGCGGGTTTCAAAATGCATGAAAAACCTAAATACTTTCTCTTTGTCAAGTCTGCAGTCACTTTTCTACATACAAGTGAGAAACATTCCAGAAGTGAGATTTTAGTGTTTTGTACACTTTTTGATGTACCTCATTTCAGCTACATTTAATACACACATTATCATTGAAACCATCTCATTGATTCAGTAAGTTTAAAACATTTTTTCTTTCTTGTCCACAGTGTGCTGACTGGCCATAATCACTATGTGATGTGTGCCCAGTTCCACCCCTCAGAGGACCTGGTTGTGTCAGCCAGTCTGGACCAAACCGTGCGAGTGTGGGATATCTCCGGTGAGGGCTTGGGGAAAGAGGACAGTGGGCTGGGTTTGAGGGTGAGGTGTGAGGGGCAGAGTGGAACAAAAGATGAGGACGTGGGCAAGAGCAATTTCCATGTTGCCTCTTGAACCTCTTCTCCAACTTGTAAAGGACATCTCTGTGGGCAGTTCGCAGAAACACCTCTCTTTTCTAGATAGATGTGGCAGATCGAATTTGTAGTGCAGTTTTCCTGAGGGAAATATTGTATTGTAAATGAAAGGGCTGAAAGGATTATAGGGTTGATGGGTACAGGAAGAGATGTAGTCTTGTTTGAAGAGGTGTTTCTGTGCTTTTGCATGCTCTTTGTTGGTCTTTGTTCTACATTCTTGTTTCCTGTCTTTCCACTAACTAAACCATGAACTGACTCTTCTCTGCTGTCATTGTCATACTCATGAACATGCATCAAATGTGGATCTGTGACCTGTCCTGATTTTATGCCCATTGTTTTTCCAATATGAGCACGTTTTTATTTTCTTGTTTAACTCTGACATCATGTGACATAACTGCAGCATGTACATTTTTTCAGCTTTCCTTGCAACATGCATGACCTGGATTTAGATTTAAATAAAAAGTTCACTTTGTACACACATTATAGATAATCCATCCTCCTTCCCATACTTTTTTTCAGTCATTTAAAATGCCTCCAGAATAAGTATGTTTTTACAGTTTTAATGTTACATTCTTACTACTTGTGACACTTGCACGACTGGCTCCAATACTAAAAAGATGACAAGAAATATAAAAGCACTTATATTTCCGAACGCTGCAATTGCCAGATTGTAGTTGGCTTGAATCCTAACTTACAGCTCTGACATTTCATCCACTAATAATGCACGTAACTCGAATATTCTGACAGAAACATGCATGAACCAAAGTTCCTGTTCTTAACATTCAACGCCCCATCAGAGCACGTCTTAAAAACCCTCGCCACCAGCCACCCCCCACCCATCAGCCAAGTCCACACACTCCCTGTGTCCTTCTTATCCCATGCTCTCCATGGAAACATCCACACCTGCACATGGGTTTCGAGAGTCATTTCTTACCCTGTGTGTCCTTTCTCTTCACTGTTGGACTGTTTGTTCACAACACATTTATTATGTGGGTTGAAATCATCATTACAAGCTGTGCTTCCTCACTGATTTCTGGTTATCTGCCTTCGTTTGAGTCTGGAAGATGATCAGTGATTCCTCTCCAGTCTAATCGCATATGTTGTTTTTGTCTCAGTGATTTATTAACCCAATCAAGAGTACTGTTTCAACTTTGATGGCTTCCAGGCTCAAGTTGGCAAGTAACGAGACGGAGTGGAGGTTGTGGTGATGTGTTCCCCTGTGTGCGTGTTCAGCAGTCCAACAGTCGTCTCTTTTTAATTAACTGTTGATGCCTTTTCACTTCCAGGCTGTTGCTTCATAGTTAATTCAATTATTTGTTTTTGTTTTTTTTTTATCTCATGTTTTCCTCCCTCCCCTGTACTGTGGTTGTGTGGTGTGAAACCTGAAAATGGCTCTGCCTCTTGCACGTGGTGCTCTGAACGATGATTCCAGGTCTGAGGAAGAAGAACCTGTCTCCAGGCGCCGTGGAGACCGAGGTGCGAGGCATCTCTGGGGTTGACTTGTTTGGTGCGTCGGATGCTGTCGTTAAGCATGTCCTTGAGGTGAGCAGCAATGATTGTGTATAGTAGTTTCATTTGTTTTGTTTTTTTTTGTTTTTTGTTTTTTAATTCATTCGAGTTATATAACCAATGTTGTTTACAGTTGTTAGTTCTTAGGTTCATATTTTTATTGATTATGACTCCAGGCTACCAAATATATAACCCAAACAAATAAAATGACGTTGCTCAGCTTAATGCCCCCCCCCCCCCCCCCCCCCCTCCAATAGTTATAAAAAAAAAAACGTATCAATATAATTTTTTCATTTATGAATTTGTGTTATTTCGAGAAGAGCCAATGCTTGTTATATTTCAATGTGTGAGTGCTGAGAGGTTGTGTCTGTGCTCAGGGTCATGACCGTGGGGTAAACTGGGCAGCTTTCCACCCCACTATGCCCCTCATTGTGTCTGGAGCAGATGACAGGCAGGTCAAGATCTGGAGAATGAACGGTGAGTGACCTTGCACAAGTGTCAGAAGTCGGGAGGTAATTGCCACCCAAAAATTTGCTGCTTAATATCTTCAGCGGCTGAAACCTGTGGTTTTGGTGAGAGCACGTTTTTTTTCAAAGTATTCAAAGTAAAAACCCTTCCTAAATTAAACAACTCATGCCCATGGTTAGATTACTGGAATGCTCTGCATGCTAGTGTTAGCCAGTTCAATTTGTCCGAAATACTGATGCTCACTTTTCAACCAACACTTCTATGCATGAAGAAATTACTCGTGCTTAAGTCTCTTCATTGGCTCCCACTTCATTTAAGAATGGATTTTGAGCTCTTAGTTTATTTTTAAAGTCATTCATGGTCTTGCTCCATCTTACTGATCCATTTTCTTCAGACTCATGTTAAACATGTTTCTTTCAGTATTGCACAGCTGTAATTAAAGTCCTGTATTTGTCCTCTTATTCTATTGCTTCATTTTGCAGTGTTTTTTGGGGGATTTGAAGTGCATTGGTTGTTATAGTTATTGTAAAGTGCTATAAAAATACATTATTATTGATTATCTGCTCATGCCAGATGTTCAAACAACCAAAAATAATATAACATTGAGTGGTCCTACACTCTTTTTGAGAAAGAGATAGGTTGACTCCTTTATGAGGAGCTTGTCATTCCCTGTCTGCAGAGACAATGTCTGACTCTGATGGCATCAGCGATCATCTACACAGTGGTTTCAGCTTCTTTTATATAGAAGCTGAAATCTAGAAGCAAGTAACACACTCCCTGTCTATTTATGAGAATAAAGTGAATATAATTTAACTAGCTTGAGGTTTTTGTTTGTTTTAATGACCATTTCTATTTTCCACTGGTGCATCAGAATCGAAGGCGTGGGAGCTGGACACGTGCCGCGGCCACTACAACAACGTGTCCTGCGCCGTTTTCCACCCACGTCAGGAGCTCATACTGTCCAACTCTGAGGACAAGAGCATCCGGGTGTGGGACATGTCCAAGAGAACCGGAGTGCAAACCTTCCGGCGTGATCACGATCGCTTCTGGGTGCTGGGGGCCCACCCAAACCTCAACCTCTTTGCTGCTGGTAAGAAATGACACTCGCATAGATAACAACCGATGTAACATAATTTTAGAAGCTCTTATCAAAGCATTTTTTTTTTTTAAATAAAGTAGTGCCAGTGGGCCTAATATTTACATTTACAATGTGCATGTGGCTGCTGTATTTAAAAAACCAAACAAAAAAACAACAACAAAATTGACCAGCAAGACGAACTGGTTTTGCTGGCAAATTTACATTTTGTATGTGACAGTTAATAATATTGTATCTTTCAGGTCATGACAGCGGTATGATTGTGTTCAAGTTGGAGCGTGAGCGTCCAGCGTACGCCGTGCATGGCAACATGCTGTACTATGTAAAGGATCGCTTCCTTCGCCAGCTGGATTTCAACAGCAGCAAAGACACTGCCGTTATGCAGCTTCGCAGGTGTGTGCCGTGTGTCTGGCAGATTTAAATGAGCCCTATTAATACCAAAATAGGCTTAAGAAAGGTTGTGAGGAAAGTACATTAATACATGTTTAAACATCAATCTCTTGTCACAGTGGGTCGAAGTTTCCTGTGTTCAGCATGTCCTACAACCCTGCTGAAAATGCCGTCCTGCTCTGCACTGTGAGTTTTTCTCAGCCACGGATACATCAGCTGTATACAAGAACTGAACCGTTTTCATCTTGTTTTATACAATTCTCTTTACCTACTGCAGAGAGCAACCAACTTGGAGAACAGCACCTACGATTTGTACTCGATCCCAAAAGAAAGCGACTCTCAGAATCCCGATGGTAAAGAATCTGCATCCCTGCTGTTTCCCCTCGCGCTTTGTTTTTAATGTAGTGAATTGCTTTTCATTTTTGGATCTCTGGTCTATGATTAACATTCCTGTCAATTTTGAAGGAACTATATATTCTGAGTAAACTAACACAGAGCCTTGTCTTTTTATTAGCCCCGGAGGGGAAAAGATCTTCTGGTTTGACAGCAGTCTGGGTGGCCAGGAACAGGTTTGCTGTTCTGGACCGCATGCACTCAGTAAGTCCGTTTCCTCGTTTACAAGGCTTAAAAATGTACTGTTGGGGAAAGTAAAAAAAGAAAAGATATATATATATATATTCTGACTGACAATTGAAAAGTGGTTAAGAAGATGTAAAAACTTAGCGAAATAATTTTGGCCTAAGGTAATTTTGTTCAGCATTTCAAAGTAAGATCTTTTAAGCAATCAACTGCAAATCTATGAACAAATGATTTAAACTGCATCTTGATCAATGCCAAATCTAAACACCGTGTTGTTAATTCTAGTTGCTGATTAAAAACCTGAAGAATGAAATCGTGAAGAAGGTCCAAGTGCCGAGCTGCGAGGAAATCTTCTACGCTGGAACCGGCTCGCTGCTGCTGCGTGACGCCGATGGGGTCACGCTGTTCGATGTGCAGCAGAAGCGCTCCCTGGCCACCGTCAAAATCGCCAAGGTCAAGTATGTTGTGTGGAGTGCCGACACCAGCCACGTGGCCCTGCTGGCTAAACACGGTGAGGAGAAATGATGAATCTGAGAACTTCCTAGTTTTTGTTTTGGTTTTTTTTCCTTAAACTTGTATGTGCTGCCACAGTTGTGGCAAAGTTCGGTCTCTTAGAGCCTTGTGGTCCATTTGCTCAGACAAAAAGCAATTATTGCCTTTAACTCCACACGCAATGTTTAATGCTCAAATCATTTTGCATGTTATTTCACTCGGCCGATGCATTATTTCTAGTGTTTACCTTTATTTTTAATCTTGGCAATGTTGTTATTAACTTTTGTTTAAAGTGATTTGCGTTGAATATTTGACGTCACATGTTATACATCGCTTCTCAGCTTTATCAACAAAAACCTGAATGCTGCTTGTTTTTTGTTTTTTGTTTTTTTGTCCAGCTATCATGATCTGCAACCGTAAGCTTGAGAGTCTGTGCAACATTCATGAGAACATCCGAGTGAAGAGTGGAGCCTGGGATGAGAGTGGGGTCTTCATCTACACCACCTCCAACCATATCAAATATGCGCTCACCTCTGGGTACGTGCAGCTTTGGAAAATGTGAACTGTTTAACATCGTAACACTCAAACCAAAGACATTTCTCCTGTGGCATTATGTTTAGGTTTGAGAGATTTGGATGGAATAACAGGGTGACGTGATGCTGTTGGGCACTCATTTTCCATTTACCTGATTTTAATCTACAAAAATATTTCTGTTGCAAAATTGCATAATTTTGGTAACATTACAGACAAATTGCGTGGGCCCTCGTGAGACGCATGATGCAAGAATGTCATTATAAATCTCACCAATGTGCTTTTGATTGTTTTTGAAAATATCTAATGTCGTCTTTTAATTGTGATCCTGTAGTGACCACGGCATCATCAGGACTCTGGATCTGCCCATCTATGTGACCCGCGTCAGAGGAAACAGCGTTTACTGCCTGGACAGGGAGTGCCGGCCTCGCGTCCTCACCATCGACCCCACAGAGTATCGCTTCAAGCTGGCCCTGGTCAATCGCAAATATGATGAGGTATGTCCTTAGGGCGGAGATGCCATAGCATGTCTTATTCCAGCCTTTTTTTTATCACCCACTGAAGCTTTAAACAGTCTTTATTTTCTTATTGTTAATCGTGTTCTCTTTCTTCTCTATGCTTTCTCATCCAGGTGCTCCACATGGTGCGAAATGCCAAGTTGGTGGGCCAGTCCATCATTGCCTACCTGCAAAAGAAGGGCTACCCTGAGGTCGCGCTGCACTTTGTCAAGGATGAGAAGACCCGATTTAGCCTGGCGTTGGAGTGCGGCAACATCGAGGTGCGTGAATACACTGGCTACAAAGACCACCTGTTGTATACCAGTCACACATTATGTGAGCACGTAAGGTAAATGATTGCAGCTTGGTGGGTTTTTGTGCTACAGTTGTATGTCGAAGCTAAGTTGCTGCAGGAGAAGTTGCTGAATGAAGCTCACACATAATCTTGATGCTTTCAGGTGGCGCTGGAAGCAGCCAAGGCGCTAGATGAGCGCAGCTGCTGGGAGCGGCTGGGCGAGGCAGCACTGCTGCAGGGTCACCACCAGGTTGTGGAAATGTGCTACCAGAGGACCAAGAACTTCGACAAGCTCACCTTCCTCTACCTCATCACTGGCAACTTGGCGAAGCTGCGCAAGATGATGAAAATCGGTGAGTGATGGCAATACTACTAGGAAAAGAATGAATAAAATTTTTTTTTTTTTTTTTTTTTCCAATCGGTGAGGGGTTCATGTGTCCTTATAGAGTTTATCTAACATCGATATACTTTGTGTGTAGCTGAGATCCGAAAGGACATGAGCGGCCACTACCAGGCAGCTCTCTACCTGGGCGACGTCAGCGAGAGGGTCCGCATTCTGAAGAACTGTGGACAGAGTGAGTTCAGATCTTTACCCTCAAAACCGGTTTACTAAATTAATTCTAATTATGCATTTCAAGGTCTGAGTGTCTGTGTTGATCTGTGTGAGCTCTAATTTTTCAAAACGTGTAATTGTTTGCGTGATTTGCAGAGTCCCTTGCTTACTTGACTGCAGCCACACACGGGCTTGATGAAGAGGCGGAGGCCCTCAAGGAGACCTTTGATCCAGAAAAGGAGACGGTGTGTTAGGAAAACGTTCTCTGTACCAATCACATACATGATAGAAACACATCTCGAAATGCCAGAACATGTGTGCTGTATATGGCTTTTCAATGGCAGTACTGACAATACAGTCACTATCATTCATTGAATGCAAATTTAGCAGACGACATAATTGGTAATCTTGTCTCTTGAAGGTGCCAGAGGTTGATCCCAATGCACAGCTGCTGCAGCCCCCTCCACCCATCAACCCGCTGGATACAAACTGGCCTCTCCTCACCGTGTCGAAGGGATTTTTCGAAGGTGCCATTGCAGCAAAGGGTGAGTGTTTTGCGAGTTATAGAGATTTGTAGAATGTGGGTGGCCCTAATAGGTGAAATGTAAATACCCTCCAGTCAAAAAAAAAAACTCTTGGTGACATTATATGTGCAAGGACAACTATGAATTTGTTTCATACTATACCATTTGTGATTGGTTTCTATGTAAATGGATTTATGATTTTCACAATCATATAAACACAGATTTCAACAAACTTGAAACAATAGTTTGAGATTTGTGATTGTGTTGCAGGGAAGGCAGGTCAGATGGCGGCCGACCTGGATATGGAGGCTACAGGAGGAGAGGGCTGGGGTGATGATGCTGAGCTTCAGCTGGATGAAGGTAAACTTTGTTTTATTCTGTCCTTAATGTAGCAGATTGGACTTCGTTTAAAAGCAAACTCAATTAATTTTGTCTCTCTTTTTTTGTTTTTTTTCTTAGATGGCTTCATGGATGCTCCGGAAGGATTAGGAGATGAAGGAATGGGGAAAGAGGAGGGAGGAGGCTGGGAGGTCGAAGAAGACCTGGACCTTCCTCCAGAGCTGGTGAGTGGAGCCACTTTTCTACAAATTCCACCATCGGTAACTCAGGACTGTCGGCCAACACAAGACGAACACTGATGAGCCTCAGCGGGTCTCTTTAACAAAGCATGATGTTCTACATTTGTATGAATTTCCAGACTATGTGTTCCCCTCTGAAGCAGACTTGCCTATAGTGAATCATGAATTTGGATGTCATTTATTTCTTCCATTCCACAGGATGTTCCGGTTGGTGCAGGTGGGGGAGCCGAGGACGGCTTCTTCGTCCCTCCCACTAAAGGCATGAGTCCAACCCAGATGTGGTGCAACAATTCCCAGCTGCCAGTGGATCACCTCCTGGCCGGGTCCTTTGAAACAGCCATGAGAGTATGCTCAGAGTGGGAATTTATTCCCCGTACTGCTCAGTATATCAAGATAAATTCTGTGCATGAACAAAGCTTTAGGAATAGTGAGATGAATGTCTTCTGTTACACACAGAACATTGACCTCCTCTTTTCTTCCTCTTTTCCGACAACAGCTGCTCCATGATCAGGTCGGAGTGGTGAACTTTGGCCCCTACAAGTCGCTCTTCATGCAGACGCTGTCCAGAGGCCGCACCTGCTACCTGGGGCTTCCCTCGCTGCCCTGCCTGCGTGGTCATCCTCAGAGGAACTGGAAGGTATTATCTGGTGCTGAGAGTTTAAAAAAAAGAATTTTTTTTAATGATGTTGGAGCTCCAATTTAAATTATTTAAAAGAAATTGAAAGGAGAAACATACAGAGGTTATTTTTTTGTTTAATTTCTTCATTTTAGGACTGTGGGGCTAAGCAAGGGCTCCCTGCTGTGGGCTTGCGCCTCTCTGACCTCATCGCCCGCCTGCAGCAGTGCTACCAGCTGACAACAGCTGGACGATTTGAGGAAGCGGTTGAACGCTTCAGAATCATCTTGCTCTCTGTGCCACTGCTCGTGGTGGATAACAAGCAGGAGATTGCAGAGGTGGGAAACGGCAATATATTTGAGTCTGATCCATTTAATGTTGTCTAACAACAATGAGTCTCCATCTTTAGGTTTGCATGAAACCTCATGACTATTTGGTTGTGTTGTAGGCTCAGCAGCTGATCACAATTTGTAAGGAGTACATTGTGGGCCTGACCATGGAGACTGAGAGGAAGAAGCTTCCTAAAGACACTTTGGAACAGCAGAAGAGGCTCTGCGAGGTGAACATATGACTTTCACTGATGGTCACAGCTGTGTGGACAAGAATGAGAACGCTCATCCTTTTTTACTTTGTGTTCTTATTCATATTGTTTTACTTGCAGATGGCTGCCTACTTCACCCACTGCAATCTCCAGCCAGTCCACATGGTGCTGGTGCTGCGCACAGCTCTGAACCTCTTCTTCAAACTTCGTAACTTCAAGACGGCGGCAGGCTTCGCTCGCCGTCTTCTGGAACTTGGGCCAAAGCCAGACGTTGCACAGCAGGTTGGTTTAGGGAGTCTAATAATCTCAGGGCCAAGTTTTAGTATTTAGATCCAAACAAGACACTCCTCTATGTCCTTCCTCATCATGAATCTCCTCAACATTTTAGACACGCAAGATCTTGTCAGCCTGTGAGAAGACCCTGACAGATGCCCATCAGCTGAACTACGACCCCCACAATCCATTTGACCTGTGTGCTGCCTCTTTTGTCCCCCTCTATCGGGGACGCCCCGTTGAGAAGTGCCCACTGTCTGGAGCCTGCTACTGCCCCACTTACAAAGGACAAATCTGCAGCGTCACGCAGGTAAACAATGGCACTCACACACAGCTGCAGTCACTAGGAATTACCTTATGGATTAATGTATTTTGAAGACCATTACTCACAAAATGAGGGTGAATTCATTGCTTGTGACAATAATAGTAGTGGAACTTGTACACTTAAATGAGGACATCTTCAAAAAAGGTGCTCACATTTTGTGTACCACAACATTATTTTTTAAATAAAATGCTTCAGTTATAAAATAAAGTGCAATTACTTTTATTATTCTCACTGTATCCTATAATTTTTTCATTTCACATATTTTCTAGGCGACTGAGATCGGCAAGGATGTGATTGGTCTGCGTGTGAGTCCACTCCAGTTCCGTTAGGATGAGGACAAGAAGTTGAGAAAAAACACAGCCTCTCCTAATGTGTAGAAATAATACAATAATGTCATGATAAATGGTAACAGAGGTATATATGCTCTGTGACGAGAACCTGTTAAAACCTTTCTGCTATCTGTTTCTGGGCATCACCTATCCTACAACAAGCTTTTTCTTGTAAGTGCTGCTGGCTCAACTGTACTGTGTGCTTCATTAGATGTGTAAAAACCCTCACACTTGTCTCTTAACTGGCTTATATTGAATAACTGATTCAGCTTGTCTCAATCTGTAAACAATTAAATAAAAAGATCTGTCCTTGAACGAATTTCTTGTGTGTGTGGTTGTTTCTGAGGTAATGTGGTGCATGGTATATAACTCTGATGGACTGAAAGGAGAGATGAGATTTCCATTTATCAAAATATAGTATATTAGAAGGAAGTTGTGCAGAAATTGCTTAGTAGAAACCTCAATAAAAATCAATGTGCCTCCTATAATCCTTGTCTTATTTGTTGTTTTGTATTTGAGTCATGACTTTATATCTTTGTAAGCCTAAGAAGAAGATGGCATGATTTTTTTGGGGTGGGGGGTGCTAGTTCATTGGTTACTGTTTGTAGGTCAGTATGGCAGTAGGAGTTTGAATCCAGTTGAAACATACTGAGGCTCTTTTAAGTGAAAAAATAAATACAAGACACATGCTAAACAGTATCTTATCGAAACTAACACTGATTTTTAGTGTCAGACAGGTTGTCTCGACTACAACACCACTGATTTTTAGATATTAAAAAAAATATATATATTAATCAGACTTTAATAGAATTTATGACACGTAATATTTTTTTTTGTGTGTGTGAGGGATAAATAACGGCCCACCCTTGTCCTGACCTCTTGGGTCCAGACCACGGGATCAATTTACGTATTTTTAATAATTAATAAAAGATAAAGCTTACTACTGCGTGTAAGATTGTTTATATAGAAAGTCTGTGTGATTCATCAGATCACACCACATGACACAAATTAGGAGACTTTATTTCCCCCCCCCCCTCTTCTAATCTTCCATTTTGACGGAGTCAAGACTATAATCTCAAGAACGGAACCAAGGAGCGAAAACCAACCCGGACACTTCCCATGTCAACACATCCTGTTGTGTTTTTTCTGCCTTTCAAACCAGGAAGATGGATTTGCGGTCGAATAAGTTGATTTTTTATTCGATAGTTTGTTTATTTTTCTTGGGTAAGTCGTCGCACCGTACCACTGGAGTCGTGTCTTCATGTGTTTGTGAGTGGGTGAAGTGTGTTTTATTGTCGGGCGTTTGGCACGGTGGACTTCTTTGTGCTCCGAGCTAGCCGGACGCTCGGCTAGTTAGCGTTAGCAGAAGCTTCTACCTTCACTACCGGTTTGACAGAACAACTTTTACAATGAAATTCACTCCGGCAACAATTCCCGACACGCACCGGTAAAGGCTGGGTCCGGAGAGAACTGCCACATTTGTTTTACAGTAATATTTGCTGAATCTTCTGTGAGTCAGTGACATGTTGGGTCTGTTCTAGTCATAAGGGCAGCTCACCATCAGCGTGACTGCTCGTGATTCCCCCGCCGGGGATTAAACGATGAAACCTACTACCAGAGTCCATTCACATTTTCTGCCTTACTGTGTAAAAATTGTCTGTTTTGTGTCACAGACGAAACATAATCTGATCTCCATCGCACATATTTAAATTGCTCTGGCTAATTCGGCATATGGATTGTCATTCAACCGCAGTATTTGGAATAACATCTCGTTTCTCTTTCTGTTCTGAGTGGTTCAGCTGAGGGAGACCTGCAAAGGATTTACATCAAATCTCACAACTTTTCACAGGGATCACCTGTGGCGTCTACAGTTCGTGCTAAATCGTTTCACACAAGAATCCACTTCCTGCTTCATACAATAAACAGAAAATCTTATTATATTTTGCGTGGTCACAATGTCGATATTTTTGAGTTTCTGTTTTATTTACTCCTCTTTGTTAGTTTGGATATTAGAGTATATACGGATTACATGTACGTTTTCATCAATCAAAATTATGTATGATTCTGGGAGTACATTTGGGTGGTTGTCATGCTGATTTTACAACAGTTGACATGATTCAGTGATGGATAAGAGCCTTGACTATCTGTAGGAGTCTGTACAGTTTGAAATAAATTGTAATAAAAGTTCTCAAAATTGCCAGACTATCTATACATTTGTTATTTGTATTTGTTTATCATGGGTTTGTGGAGCTTCAAAATAAATTAGTGTCGGCAATCGAAACAGTCTGCAGACGAAAGGATTACATCATTGCAAGTCACCAATTTATTCTATATAGTATTTTTTTCAAGATCTGATATTCATTCTACAAAGCACTCCTTGTTAAATCTCAATCTGTAATTTATTTGGAGATTGGTTTCAATTTAATTTGCAACTGAAATGGCATTTGGTGTAAAAACTAGCCAAGTCTGTGGTACAAGTTGCAATGACCTTCTGTGCTGACCGCTGATTAAATGAGCAGCAGAATAGCTGCTACTCCCATGACCATTTTATTATTGTAAAAATAAGGACTTACTCCACAACCAGCCTTTGTAATGAGCTTCTATGTCATTTTCATTCACAGACAACTGTTTAAATGTTCTAGTATTGCCTGGCATTTAACAAAACAAGTGATGGCCTCCATTGTCTATTACTGTAGTTTGAAAACAGGCCTGAACATTCAAATGTTATCGTACGCTTTGATGCTGAGTTGTACAGTTTTACAAGTGACTCATACAGGAAATGTTGTGATCAACAAAGTTGTTGACGTATGCCTTAATCTGAATTTCTTCTTTTTTTTTTCCTGGCAGGTATCAACTGTAACTCGGTGGAAAATAAGATTTATGTAAATCTCAATTACACAATCCCATGTGTGCGGCTGCTCAATGCAACACATCAAATAGGCTGCCAGTGTGAGTAAAGCAACAGATTAAAGTCATCCTTGATCCTGTCATCTTAATTGAGGATAATTCTTCTCTGCTTGTTTTTGTACGACTGCATTCATCTCATTCAGTGTCCCTCTTCTTGCTTTCCAGCTTCGTTGTCGGGTGATGTGGGTGTCCTCCATGTCCTCGAGTCAGAGGAAAACCTGGATTTGGTCCTGACATCTGGTCAAAATCCTCCTTATATGGTTATTGTGGAGTCTGCGCTCTTCACAAGGTAAAACAAGCACAAATAGCGGAAGCCTTTCCCTTTGTTCTTGATGAGAGTAAATCTGCCTCCTCTTTCATTTACATATCCAATCAACCAGTAGTGTTAGTGGTTACTTGGAAAAAAAGTCGTAACGGACCATTTATATTCTTGGTAGGAAAAACAATCTGTCTTCAGTTCTCAGGTACATAAAGGAATAGTACAATACATTTGAAAAGAATCCTGCCTTTCTCACTCTCGGGGCACAAACTGGAACCACAGTGAATTTAAACCCTTCTCTGACCTCCATTTTCACTTGTCTCATGTCTTCTGCCCCGTGCCGGCTGTCCGTCCATCAGATCCATCATGATGAAACTGAAGGAGGGCTCCAGTAGGGTGGCTGGTGTTGTCGTTGTGGCACCAAGCACGAATCCGCCTGAGGGCTTGTCTCCCCACCACACGTGTCCCAACGAGAACTCGGGTAGGTGGGGGAACCTGCATGCTGATAAGTTGTGTTTTGATAACACAGAGGGTTCAGCTCTTGAAATCTGAAGCTGAACTTGGCAGAGATTTCAGTCGTGAAGGACTTCTGATACATTATTCTGATCATCTCTTCTGCTTTTGATGTCTTAAGTAGTTAAGGTGCTCTGTGGGATTACAGTGAATTCACTGTCATGTTGAAAATAAAGTAGCCATGACAACTTAGTACTGTTGTGATATATATAACGACAAAGTAGAGAATCTGAATTTTCAGGGGAATAGATCTAATTATCTCAACTGGACGATCATTACTATTTTAATTAATTATTCTGCACGTTTCCCCGTTTTTTCCCTCAGGTGTGTATTCGGAGAGCTACGATCCCGCTCTGGCCCACTGTAATGTTACAGTGTGGAACCCACTGGGAACTGGTTTGTCCTACGAGGAGTTTGACTTCCCCATCTTCTCACTGAAGGAGGACAATGACACTCGGGTCTTACGGCAGGTAAAGGGAGCAGCTGCTGTTGTGTCTTTTAATCACATCGAGTGCTGTATGTTGTTTTCACCGTGCAATTTACGTCCCAATTGTTTTTCACCCGATATCACTCCATCGGAACTTTCTTTCTCGTCATTTGGATTTGGAATAGTGCCAATGAGACTGTGCAGCACAGTCTTCAGGCCGGGCGTGTTGGGACACAACCACATAGACACGTTATGACGGCACCTACAAATTATAGAGTGCTTTATCTCCCCCGTGTGAAACATCGCATGGATTATATCATGCTGGGCATAAATCTTGTCTCAAGCTTAAATTAATTTGAACTCACCCTTTCCAACATAATTCATCATGAGTTTCAGGTGGGATCTTTCAGGTTCAGATCTCTGGTATTTAGATTTAAGGGTGCCTTGAGATAGACCGTCAGGTGTGTTTTGAAGATGTTTTAAAGACTTGTTCACAATCTGGTCGTGTTCATGCGGTGATGTCATTTTCTCAGCTGCTTTGTCTTTAATTAGACATCGGGGGAGATGAAGGATCCGTTAACGGGTTCGATTCCCTCAGCGAAAACCATTTGAAGAGCATTACATTTTGCTGCATTATTTACAGCAATCAAACCTGCCTATGTTCCCTCCAGCAAACGCACCCTGCACTTTTATAGGCGTTCTAACTTGTTCTCAGACCTGAAGACTATTTGTGATCTTTTGTCCATTCACAGTGCTACGAGGACCATAACCGTGGTGTGAATGGCAGTAGTCCTCAGTACCCGCTGTGTGCCATGCAGCTCTTCTCTCACATGTCCGCGGTCACCGACACGGCCACCTGCATGAGGAGAAACGACATCAACTTCAGCCTGAGCCCGGGTATTTACACAACATTAGTAACTCTATCCCAGCAAGACTGTGATGCAGACAGTGTTGAAGCGCCATGCTTTTATTGTGGTGTTTTATAATACTGTTACTGTCTATGTCAAAAATACAATTTAAATATAGTGAGTTTATGTTTAACCTGTCCTTTTTTTTTTTTTTTCCTTTCTTCTTTTTTTCCAGAGTTTGTGTGTGATCCGCTGGGTGATTATAATGTTTGGGCCGCCACGAGGCCTTTGAACACAACAGCTAAAGGACACAAAATGTTTGAGAGCGTCGTCATCGCAGCAGCCCGGGTGAGTTTCCATCCAACGATTATAGACAAAATGTACAAAATGTGGGCGGTAATGACATGAGATCCTTTTGCGAAATGTCCAAATCATGACACGCCACCTTCTTCTCTGCTTTAGTTTTCACATAATATGGTAGAAATATTCAAGTTAATTTAAATGAAGGTTGTGGTGATATTTTCATTCACGTACTCATTAAAAAATAAAGATCGAGGTTGTTGGACTTTCGGTACATATCTAAAGACAATCCTTGTTGACTGCCTTTTGCTTTTGCCGTTGTCGCTCCAGCTGGACAGCAGGTCTTTTTTCTTCGACGTTGCCCCGGGCGCAGAGAGTGCAGCGACAGGATTTATCGCTCTGCTGGCTGCGGCACACGCGCTGCGTAACGTCACCCAGGAAGCCCAGCCCAACCGAACCATCCTCTTCACCTTCTTCCAAGGGGTCAGTTCTTCTTCTGCAGTTGGAAAAAAGTCTGCACAGTGTTCCCTCCCTCATTAACGTGTGTTGTGTGCAATTTTACTTTATTTAACTTCTTTTTTTTTTTGGCCCACAGGAGACATTTGACTACATTGGCAGTTCCAGGATGGTGTATGAAATGATGAATAATCAATCTGTTGTGGACCTGGACAACATTCACTCTGTGCTGGAGATCGGACAGGTGTGTATTACAGAGTTCACGTGTCACAATCGGATCCACACCGCTGAATTTCAGGGAAATATTTTTACTGAAGTACTGAATTAAGTTTAATTGTAATATTTGGACCTATATCCCAGCATATATACCTGCTGTTTATAATATAAATACATATAATCACGTCCTGTAATGTTTGTGTGTCTAATGCAGGTGGGTTTACGTGCCGACTCCAAACTCTGGCTTCACTCTGATCCCGTGTCCAGGAGGAACAGCAGCGTCAATGAAGAGGTTTGTGTTTACACATTAGAAAAAAAACAACCATTGACTACTGGACTACTTTGTTTATATATGTTGAAAATAGTACTTTAAAAAAAAAGTGTAATGTTCTTTGAGTTGACATGATTTTACATCTAAACAGAATTAAATGTTTTTGCAGCTTTTTCATACTAAGTCATACACAAAAGAATCCCAACAATTATATGCTACATACCATACAATGTGTATAAATCTGGATAAAGAAGCTTTTTTTTGTTATTGTGAGGGGCCAAGCTGTTTTATCACAATGACTTAAAGTTTTATAGGAGACGGGTCATAGTCTCACTTGACGAATTCACTGGTGAATCACACGTTGATTGGTCTTGTTATTCCGTCTGTTGTAACCTGAAGCACGAGAGAGTCCATCACGCATGTACCGTGTGGCTGCTCTTGAATCTTGAAGACGCTATAAAAGTCGAATAGAGGGGGAATAAAACAAGTTCTCCTAATCATGTGTAATGTTCCACCATACAATTTCCTTTTCAATTTTCTCCCTTTCAGGTGATGAAGCTCATCAACAACTTGCAGTCGGCGGCACAGACTACAAACTTGTCGGTGGAGGAGCCGAGCAACTCTCAGCCTCTGCCCCCGTCGTCCTTTCAGCGTTTCCTGCGCGCTCGGCCAATCCCGGGCGTTGTGATCGAAAATCATGGGTCAAGCTTCAACAACAAGTAGGTTTCTCCTTCCGGCAGCCGCACTTCGTTGCATGTCACGGACGACGGAATGATTCTGTTATTTGATTTGTTCTCTCTTCTCTGTGCAAGGTACTACGAGAGCATGTTCGACAATGCACAGTATCTGAACGTGTCCTACCCACCCAACCTGACGCCAGAGGAGCAGTTTGAGCAGCCGATAGAGATTGCCGAGGTACGGCAGATAGTTGTAATAGAATATAAGTCACTGCAGTTTATCCAGGCGCAACAACAAGCATTAACAACTTTATCTGCTTTTGCTTTTTCGTCTTTCAGACTCTGGCCGAAGTGGCAACCATGGTGGCTCGGGCTCTGTACGTTCAGGCCGGAGGATCAGAAACCCAGCTGGCCAACATTAACGCAGACCGCCAGATAGTGAGTCCGATAATCCGATCCTGTCATTATCCCTGTATGACGTAGATTTGACGTTTTATATGGTTCAATCTGTTAAATCATGGTCAAGCTACTTCTTAGAAAAGGAATCGGGTATTAAGTTAAGTTTGACTTGTTTGAGTGAATTATGCCTGTAAGAAGTTCTAACATTCCAGTTTAGTTAAGCAAGTTTAAGCTTGTTTTCAGCGTTTTTCTTGTTGTATCTCATGAAGCTGACCAGAACTGACCCGACTTTTCCTCCCAGGTGAGCCAGATGCTGTACGGTTTCCTTGTCCGATCCAATAATTCCTGGTTCCAGCAGCTCGTGCCCTCCGACCTCGCGAGTCATCTGGGTAAGTCGGTCTTTGTTTTTCTCATGGACTTATTGAAAGGTGGTGATAAGTCAATATTTATTTTTGAGAGCACTTTGTCAAAAACGCTTTGTTTCACCAAACAAACCGCCTGCTTGTTTGAGTAGAAAACAGCTATAGAGGGTACACCTCTAACGCTTCACTGGGTGTGGGGAAATGAAAACCCTTTTCCATTCTCTTTGTTTCAGTTGACAGGCCCACCAACTTCTACGTTGGCGTGACGCAACAATCCAGCGAGCCGACTCTTCTGGTCCAATACCTGCTGGCTAACCTGACCGGCAGCGTCGTCAACGTCACCCAGCAGGACTGCCAGAAACAGAGGGAGAACGAGACGGACGAAGAAAACAAACATGTAGGGATTAGCTTTCATTTTTTTTTAACACGGAAACTAATAAATCTCAGTCCATTCTTTTTCTAAATGTGAAGTTTGTGCAAATCTGATAGAAAAGATTTCGAAATGTTATGTCTTAAGTTTCTTTAAATTAATGAACAAATAAAGTTTTAATTCAGTATAACTGTAACTTAAAGCTTCATGTTTTCCCTCTTTTTTTTGTGCTGAGATTAAAGTGCTCACACTCGAAAGGCAGAGAGCGGCGCTTGTTTAAAATTATCCTTTCAAAAACAACATAGTTTTTGATTTACTGATTTCCAACTTTTACATTATTTTGTAAAAAAAAAGACTAATTTCATTCATTTTATATTGCAACCTTTAGTACATGTTCCACTGCTTGAAAATGGAATAATTGGATAAATATATGGGAAATAAAAAATCTCTTTTTGGCCCTCCTTCAGATATACACCTACATGTGGGTTCAAGGCCCACTACCGACCAACGGTACAGAACGGGAGGGTTTCTGCGTTCGCTCTACAGTTCACCTCTCCAAAGCGCTGTCTCCAGCCTTCGACCTGCGGGAGTACACCTCCCAAAATTACTCCACGTGGACGGAGTCGCGGTGGAAGTCGATCAAAGGGCGTATATTCCTGGTGGCCAATCCCGATCTGGAGGTAAACCTTCCGCTAAAAGCCTTTATTTATAATAGATTTATGGAAAAAAACAACAACATAAACCCCACAGAAACCTTTAACTTTACTGTGTGAACCTTCCAAGTTTGAAGTGTTTCTCTCCTTTCTCCTTTCTTCAGAAATTAACGCTCGGTGTGGGTATCGGCGTGCTGCTCGCGTCCCTCTTCCTCACGTACATCATCAGCTCGAAGGCAGACATCCTGTTCAGCTCAGGGAGGGAGCCGACCAGCGCCACCTACTGATCGACACGCAAGCGTCTCAGGCCTACGACCACTTAACTACTACTTCGATTAATACTACTACTTCTATCCCAGCCAGACAAGGACAGTTTTCTTTAAAACACTGCACGAGTAGGTACACAAACAGGTTAGACTCCGCAGCAGAGGGCGATGATTTCATTTTTTATTTTTTAAGAGTTGGTGGTCTTGATGGACTCACTGAGGTGAGGTGTGACATGAGAACTGGACTGGCCTGGATGGATCTGGACTCATCAGGGTCGGAGGACACTGGTCAGGCACCAGCGGGCCCTGTCGGTGGAACAGATGTTTATATCACTTTTGCTCTCCCTTTTTATTGTCCAAGAATGTTTTGTTTACTGTGTCATGGGATAGGCACGAAACGGCAAGCATTATTTTGCGTGGGTGTATAATTTTAAGTGTGTGTGCGTGTGTGTGTGCGTGTGTGTGTGAGTGAGTGAGATACTTTGTATGAGGATTGCGATGGTATGTGCAATACTGTAGCTGTCTTCTCTGTCAATATAGTTAACTTATCAATCAGTTGTAATGATAAGAAACCACTTTTTGAGTCAGTGAACAACCAGTAACATTTTAAGTTTACGATTTTGCAAAATCTGGATATCTGCAGTGAAGTATTTTGATAAGTTCTTGCGCTCTGGGAAGTTATCCAAAAAAAAAAAATAATTATAAAAAAAAAACACAACTACATGTGGATGTAGTTTGAGAGCCACTGCAGCTTCACATATTGTGATATTTGAATGGATACATTTTTCCAGGCGTCTGGTGTGGCAGCCGCATATTTTATTTCTCATCAATCAGCTGCCAAAATCTTCAAAACCAGTTTCACATCTTTTGCGTGAAGAAAAATTGAGAACTCTTAAAAAAAAAAAAAAAAAAATGCTGGTACTTTCTGACTGTGCACTCTTTGGTTTTGTCTCTTTTTCACAAAGTTTCCCTAAATTCTGACAATTGTGACAGCACACAAGGTTGTAATTCTGTTTGAGTGTTAATTTTATGGCTGGAAGACTTAATTGTGATGCCTTGATCAAGAAATAAACATTGCTTCTTTTCCAAAAATGTTTTTAAATTTTATTTAAAGTGCTTATGAGTAGCAACTTCCACGTGAGAAAATACATATATACTCCCACAATAAGAAGGTGCAACCAAGTAGAAGACAAAACTTGCAACTGGGAGTGTCACGTGTACATTAGACTGTAAAAATCTCGTTTTCAAAAAGGTTCCCACTTAAGCAACATGCCTGGAGGTGCCAGAGGTTGAGCTGTGTTACTTTGAATTCATAAATGTCCACATAACGTAAACCACTGGCTTCTATGTGATATTGCATTTAAGGTTAATTAAGTTGTAACCTTTTATTATGTTGTGGACATTTATAGTTTCTTTTCAGAAAAATGTTATCCGTCTTTTCTGCACTTGCAAACTCTCCGAGACGGAAAGTATCCACACCACCACTGAACTCTAAAGCTCTTAAATGTACATATATTTCATTTCCTTTAACAAGTAAATAGTATTCCTTTGTTAAATATTCTCAGCTTGTGGTGTGGATAGAAAAAAAAAACCCAACCCAAAAACATCTGTATAGCTCAATCCATGATGATGAAGGTTTTGGAAGATTTCTCCTCTGTTGTTTTCAAGGTTACTTGTGAGATAAACGTGTTGCAGTGGAACCAGTGTTTCACGGGGCCTTGCCCCCCCTCTACCTCCCCTCCGGAGAGAAACCAGAGGAGGGGCCAAACTGTACCGGAGGCGGGGCGCACGGTGCTTCGGCTGAGTGGAAAGAAAGTGGAAAGTGAGAAAATACCTGAATGGACGAGCTGGAATAAGTAAGTTCCTGGTGTGCGTTTTTTTTTTTCTTTCCCTCCCCCCTTGTGTAAAAACGTGTTGAAATGTTCGGTGTCGGTGCGCGCTGCTTTTACGCGTGGAGGGAGAGAGAGAGAGAGAGAGAGAGAGAGAGAGAGGAGGCACCGGAGCGCAGCGCAGCTCCGGTTTCCCTAAACAATAGTCGAGAGGACGCGATGATCGCCTCTCTCTCTTGTCTCTCATTCTTTTTTTTTCTTGAAACCGCAGTGAAGTTTCGGAGCCCTGCTCGGCTCTATTGCCGGCCTCCGGAGCGGGATTGAACGCGGAGCTTCGTGGGGGTGTACAGAGGGTGGAGGGTGGAGGTGGGGGGTAAATGGAACGAGGCGGCGGAGGAGTGATGATGCGCACCGAGCGAACCAAACGAGCGCGTCCAGTTTGATCCGCAGGCCGAACAAGGGTTTTGCGTTTTTCCTCGGTGGGATTTGAGCGCGTCCATTCATTTAGCGTGAGGGCGTCCCGGCTGGGAAATTTAAAAAAAAAAAAAAAAAAAAGGGGGTGAAGAGGCAAAGAGAGAAGGAAAAGGAGTGGAGCAGTTGGAGGATTCTGGCATCAGGACGCGACCGGTGGGGCCTGGCTGGGAGTCTCCCATTGTCCTGCCTGTCTACAAACACCCTCCTCTCTCTGTTTCTCGCTCTTTATTTCACAGTAAGTCAGCCCCGTTTGTGCGTGTGGAGTACGGTTGAATTATTGATGGTCCGTGTGTTGGCCGAGCCCGCAGCAGCAGCAGCAGAGCCGCTAAAATGTGAGCAAGCAGTGACAGTAATTCAAACTGTGGCTGGATCATGTGGCTGCAGCAGGAAGAAGAAGGGAAAAAAAAAGAAGAAGAAGGGCCCTGATTACCTCCACTGAGAGCTTGTAATACCTGTTGGGTTTATAAGTGCTCAGTTTCATAGGAACAGTGGGAGCAGTGTGTTTTGTGTGTAAGGTTATTACTGATGAGAGGCTGAAACAAGACGTGGACTGAGCAGATCTTCGACTTTACAGCAACTTCTTCACTGTATGTGATTGACTGCCATCCTTTCAACGTGGGGAATGACGTGATGCTCTGTAGCAGACGAGTCAAGCAAGCCGATAAGATGTACACACAAATCCATCATGTGACTTCTAAAAACTACGTTTTATTAAGAAACATGATCCAAGTTATTGTACAAAATACCAACATCTTAACTGCAGGCTGAACTTTCACATTGATTTGACCCTTATTATGACCCACAAGAAGCTAACATTATGAAATAAATCACATTTTAATGCTCTGATGTGCTTAAACATTGAGTCATTTGGAGTTTTGAGATTTAACTGACCTGTTTAACAACCGGATGGGAGGTCTACAGTCCATAATGAGTGTTAATCACTGTTTTGGACAGAAATGAGTAAAAACTGTTGTGTTGCTGCAGTAGATCACCACGATTATATGAATTAAAGTTGGAAAAGATTTCTTTGCAAAGATGTATAAACAAATCGGGTCTACCTCGGCAATGTATATATAATACATAATGTATTTTTATGGTTTTTATCTTTAATTTAATTAGATTTTTAGATACCCCCCCCCCCCCTTTCTTATATTCAATATCATTTGTGAGATTTTCTTTAGCCTCAACAAAGTGAATAATAATCAGCAGACAAATCAATTTTCAATTGGCCAATAGTGAACCACATCCACTGAGACACTTCCTGTCTACAGCACTTTGTTCAGCTATGAGGACAGATGTGTGCAGACGTCTCTTTGAATCCTGCGATAGACCTGTTGATTCAAGCACACCCTGCCAGATTTGTCCACACACACACGCACACACCTGCTCCAATTTGGTGCTCGTGTGTGCACTCAGGCTGACAGGAGCAGTTGTCTTGTTTTTTTTTGCAGTTTTTACTGATGTTGTCACAAGGAGCTGTGGGTGGGTGGTGGTCAGCTCAGTGTGTGTGTGTGTGTGTGTGTGTGTGTGTGTGTGTGTGTGTGTGTGTGTGTGTGTGTGTGTGTGTGTGTGTGTGTGTGTGTGTGTGTGTGTGTGTGTGGCCCGGGTGCACTGACGAGCCTCTTCCCTTTGCCGGATCCGGGGTGTGTGCACGCTTATTTTCACAGTTGGCATATCAGGCCTCAAATGGCTGCTGAGTGGAGCTGGTCTTTGCAGAGATGTCCCGGCGAGCTGTTCCACCCTGACAGCTGCCGTCGCAGTGCCAGGAGCTCTGAAATGCTCGATGACAGCTTGATTTCTTTTCACACTCGAGGGGGGAAAAAAAAGGGAGGTGGTCAAATCTGACATCTGTCTGTTTTAATCTCAGTAATTGTGAGCTCCACTTTTATGATTTGTTTGTTCTTTTTCTGGCCCCTGTGGTGGATATTAATAACGTCTTTGCTGTTCAGGAGAACTAAAATGTCTGCAACGTGCAATTCTTATGACATTTTTAAAAGATTTGTGGCAAATGGGGGGGGAAAAATGGGATCATATGAAGGGAGACTGAAGTGAGATGCAATGTGTTTGTTCATTAAAGCGTAGTTACACAATTTGAGCAACTTTTGCACGGCTTGATAAACAACTCCAACATGTGTCGAGCTCACTGAACACATTATCTACACTGTTTTATTATACATGCAATCCATGTTCAAATCTATTTCAAAATAATATCTCGATCATAATCACTACACTTTATAGGCATAATACATTATTTGTTATGTTGCAGCACTTGGTTTGATGTTTGTTCAAACACTGTTTACAACATTTTAAAAAACACACTTGATGCATGTTTGATTTTTTTATTACTAATTATTTTCTATCTTTAACAAAATCTATTGTGATTTATCTAACTACAAAACAAGTTCATATGATTTAGATCTCTGTAATATATCTGATAACTTTGGGGGTTGTGTGACTTTTGCGACACAATTATTAGTTTACACACTGGTTGATACTAAAGTTCAGTGATGAGACTGGATCGTAGCTGTGGATCTTTTTTTTTGGGCTGAATGTTGACGTCTGATATGGAAGTACATGTCTATAAATGTGGGGTCGCCACAGGAAGTCTTTGTCAGGATGGCTTTATACTTCATCGCTGTATGAGGCAGATGTCCATATTTGGTAACTTCCTAATTTCTTCCAAAGTAACAACATTATGTTAACAACTATTGAACACAATCCATAGAGATATAGGAGGAACTCTGGTAGAGATTTTGGAATTTATAGGAAATAGGACAATTTATGTTTCCCATAACCAAAGCAAAGGGGCAAAACACAACAGTATTTGTATTGCTTTAAAATTGGGAAAGATATTTGAAATACTTAAAATACAGTACTTCTAATGTGTTGTTATACATTATTTTTTTTGCAAATAAGTCATTCAATTGTAGATTATACATAGTTTTCTTCTCAAAATTCTGAGAATAAGGTGCTTTTGGTTGGTTGAACGCAGATTTTTTTTTTTGATACGTTAGTGACCTAAAATAACCATTTTACTTACCATTAAAAACAAAATCACAATAATTCAACTCAAATTTGAACCCCTACCTTTGAGATCAAAACTCAACCCAATACATTTGAATTGACTTCCTGTTCTAAAAAAAAAAAAGTCATTAAAAACAACTTACATTTTTGTCCTGAATCAGAGCTGCAAGTTAAGACTCACAAAAGTTAATGCTTTGGACCGCTTTTCATTTAAGTCTCTCTCACAGTTTTATCTCATAGGATTAATCCAGTCTGGAACAGGGCAGATCATCAAAACAACCTCCAATATGCTGTGCTGCAAGTACCAAACACCTTTACTTCTGTCAACCTGAGCTATTCATCTTCATAAAGTAACATGGGAAAGAATAAAGAATGAATTAACATGAGTAAAGCATGACGCTTGGAGGGTTTGGTTCAACGTTTGTCTCAGACTTGATTTCACGAGGTTAAGTGTCGAGGTTTGTTCGACTGACTGTTGGACTCTTTGAGGAAAAACTGTTGTCTTTGCTCTCAGTTGATGGCGCATGCATATTAAATGACTGTTCACACCCTTTGGCCTGGAGCCATCAAACTGTCCAGCCATTGGCACTGTTAGGCCACAAGCCCAACATCATCAACAACTGTTTAATCCAAGACCACACAAGTCCACAGATTACTGGACTGGACCACTTCAAGCAACCCAGATAAAGCTCAACTCAGCTGCTATGCTTTTTTCTTTTCTTTCCTTTTTTTTTGCAGTTTCTGTGACATAAAATTAAATATACGAAAGAGCTGAATGTGGGGAAAAAACCCAGTAATTACGCTATTGTTTGGTGAACAATAGTAGGCCCGGAATAATAGCAGAGTGAGTTGAGGAGCAATGAGCCTTTTGTATTGAAGAAAAATTAAAAGAAGCAGCAGATTCTGAGGGCAGATTGTTCCGCTGACGTGAGTTCATTTATGCTCTGATCGTGTATTTTACTCTTTGCTGCAAACAGAAGTTGACGAATTCTCGCGTCGTCTGTGAAGTAGGTCATAGGACATGGGGATAAATAGGAAACTTTATCCATCACACTAGTGGACCACACCTCAGCAGATCAAATGTTCTGTCATATTCTCACTAACAGAGTCAGTGACGGGTCGGGGGAGGTTTTTTTTTCCACATGACAATCATGGATATGAACAGAGGCAGAATTCCTTCATAAATAAATTAAAAGTGTAGGTGTAACACAAAACCATTGAATTGATGGAGTTAATTACCTATAATAACTCTTTGAAACTCATCTAAACTTTAGCTATAGGACGATAACTTCAAAATATCTCTGCAACCACAAAGTCTATCTTAATAATTTCGGGGCAAATGTAAAGAACACTTGAGAGATTTGTTTACCCGTCAAGATTAATGACCGTGTTTCTGTTTAAAAGTAGATGTAGGTGGCACAAAAGCAATAAAGGAACGATTTTGGTCGGCTGCAAAAATGTTTTTATTGTTTTTACAGTCTATTTTGACTATTTTTGAACTGTACACCTACTGGCGCCTACAAATAAAATGTACTATTATTATAAAGGAAACCAAATTTCCAGTTGTGACCTCGTTTACACAACATTTTCGAGCGAAAACAGAAAAGCTCCGTTGCGTTTTGGCTGTACTTTTACACAACAACGATGCTCAGAGACACTGAAGACCCATTTTTGGAACATGGCTCCCAAAGTGTTACTTTTCAAAAATACTCCCGACTCTATCTCAGTGGAAATGGGGAAAACACAATTTGTTTTGAAATGCTGCGTTTGCCTTCAGAGTGTCATAACTCCCATTTTATATTCTCCTGGGCCGTGGTAGTTTTTAGGGTTGAGACTCACCGTGACAACAATCCAACGTCTTCGTCTGTCCATACGAATGTCTGTGTTCACGTCATTGTTAATGTTAATGGTGTATTGTTCTCCGCGTACGTGTGTGTGTGGTTTCATTATATAAACAACCAACAGTGGCAACTCGTGGCCTGGCATGATACCGTATCTGCATTGTTTTCAGTGTTTCTGCAGTTAATGGACATTGCATTGAAAATGTTGCTCTGTCAACAAGAAACTTTTCTGAAATGAAAACACAAAACACACTGCATTTTCACCTGTATTGACTTTCCAGCAGGTTATCTGTTTTAGTCAGTTCTCCAGTTTAATTGCTGTGTAACAGCGCTGTATTACATGATTAGTTCATTGCTTTCTGCTTTTTATGGCACAGTTTCGTTCGTTGAATTTCATGTTTTGTTTTGATTACACAAAGCATCGTGACTGCTCAACTTTCAACTGTGCTTTAGTTTTCGATCTCCGGGATTGTGATGTCATGTCATTCAGAAAAGGTTTCTTTCAACTCACAAGTCAGTGTTTAAAGCTGTCATTCAGAATGAAGAGGCAGGTAATCTCCAGTAAAGTTTAAGCTCAACCATCACACGGAGAGGAAACTCATTGTTTGATTGCAGCTAAAGACATTTACCTCAGACACATTTAAATCTAAATCCCGGAAAGTGTATTTAAAATGTTTTGTTGAACAGCTTTTCTTTTGCATGAGGCGGAGTTGGGTCTAACACTGCTTCCATCCGTCCACCCAGTCTGCACTTTATCCATTTTCTTTTGATTTTTATTACAATTGCCCATCTAATGTTGACCTTGTGGTCATTCAACCAACGCCATTATTAGATCCGGTTACATGCCTTCAAGGAAAAATAATTTTCATAGTGGTTTGCGAGTCTGTTTACATGACAAAGGTGCTTGGAGTCACTGAAAATCGGACTTTTTAAAAACATTCTGACTGTTAATAGGGAAAATGCAATTTTTCTTCACTGCTGGTATGACACATGCGCACTGTGGTCATAGTCAATTGCTCTTTGCATGAGCAAGAAAAATTCATTCATAACAATAAGTGCATTGTGTGCTCTTCACTCTTGGATTTACTTTTTCTGCCTAAGTGGACATTACTTTCAAAGCTGTGTGTTTTTTTTGTTTTTTTTCTTGAAACGTTGTCATGTAAACAGGACCTCAGTTGCTCAGATTGTATCTTTAATCCAGAAGTCTCTGCCTTTCATTTGACAATTACACTTGATGTTCAGTTTCCTTCTGTTGTCGAGACCAAAATATTTGCCTGTGCATTGGTAGTTTTAAAAGCAGATTATATGAGGAAGAAAAACAGAGTTCTTGGTCCAGTCTAAGTTGACAAACTTCGGTTAAGATGACTTTTCTGCAGTGCCTCTCGTCAAACCTTGTCCGACATGTTTGCTTTGCACCTTTCAAAGGTCGCGAGCAGGGATTTGGACTTCTATTCTTGTCACTGCAATTACTTACTGAGGCATTCCGATATGTAGGAACCCGCTGTGGCGTTAGACTTTGAGTATGTTTCTGTCTGGAAGGATTACAGAGAGGACTGTAGCATATATGACTGTCATCACGGCCATTTTCTCTCTGCGTAAACAGAAACACAACTCGGTCTGCATTACCCCATGTATTAATTTAACATTTCGAGGGTAAATGACATTCCTCCTTCGTGTGTCACCGTTGTTGCTTTGAAGATCCCTCTGCATCGCAGCGATGACCTAATTGTTATTTTTACAAGGTGACAGGATAAACGTTAAGACCAAGCGCCGACTTCTGATTGTTATTTTCTCCAGTGTTTATATGTCTAAAAGAGCACATTCCAGCTGAACTCACACAACCATTGCATTAAAACACTGTTTAGATTCAGTCTGTTGCTTCTCTGAAACTATGTGGCTTGGCCGGCAATCTGGTGCTGAGGAACCACACTCAGATCTGCTCCTCCTTGTAAATCTGTTCTCTCAAAGCAATGGCATACATCTAAGTACTTTGCAACAAATGTGCAGGGGGGCTCATAATCGTTTGGCTTACAAGCTACTTCAAAGAAAAAGGCATAACGAATCAGATGGTGGAATTGTGCAAGGTACAAGAGAAATCTGTTTATCCGCATGTTTCATCCACATGGGAATTATACAGTCAACGACACACATATTCAGCCTATTCGACAGATAGTATAATATATACTATGTACTTACTACAATCATTGACTTATTTTTAATATCGCTCCATAAATGCTCACGCAGTTGTGCAAGCTGGGCCAACATCACACCGTTGTAGTAGATTATGTTTTCTTTGTTGTCAGTTGTTGCTCTTGTGACGATACGGCTTGTACTGCTCACAAGTTTGTTAATTCCCTCTTAAACAGTGAGAGATTTTTAGGAAACATGCATTTGTGGGCGAAGCAGCAGATCTGAGTTTGTTAAATTGCCAAAAATTCTCATTTCAGAGTCTGTCATAATAAGCTCTTTAGTACTGGTAAATTATTCACAGGCGCAACCCACAAACGCATGTTCCTTACAAATGTGGCGCCACTTAAAAAGGGAAATAAACTTTGTAACAGTATAGCATTTATTGCCAAGGGCTGTTATAAATTTAATCAATACTACACCCGAAAAACTAGTTTCTTTCCTTTATGGGCAGTGTTTACATTGAACAACTGCATGAAAAAAATTAATCTGTTGTTGATATATCATCTCAGAGCACCCGAGAAAGAGTTTCCACGCTTTCCGTGATATTCAGACATCAGATTCTTCTCTTATGCAGAGAAATCATGTGGTCACATAAAACAAGATGTTTTTCTTACACTTTATGTGGCCTTCAAGCACTGCGCAGCTCATTCCCCTGCCATTTAAGATAAAAGCTAATCATGATGGTACACCAAGGAAGAGGCTGTTAGTCATTTGAATTATGTGGTTTGGAGTAAGTATGTTGTTGAGGTTTTGCATATGGCTGCACGACTCGGAGGAATTTTTCTTTTTTTTTTTCTTCTTTTTCTGGTCTGCTAAGAGTTACTGCATGCTCGCTCTGGATGAGGGACACTTCTTCAGTTAGACTGAAACAAAGGAGTATGTGGGTTATATGACGTGGATAAACAACAGAAATCACTGACTGATTTGATGTTTTACAGTATTTGACTTGAAGGCGGGTGGATCTTTGAACACAATAGTGCTGACAGAGCATAAAATCCCGCATTGAGTTGAGTCAGGACCCTGTGAATCAGTGCTGGCTGCGAGCGTCCCTTTCCATTTCCCACCGAGGGCCAATCAAAGCCAGCCGGCCACGCCCACCTTTTATCAATTAACCGGCATATGACAGCCCGACATCCGTCATGCCCGGCACTTTTATTTTGGTCATTTCGCTCCGGCGTGGAGAGCGGTGTGGCAGAGGGCGGCGCGAGGTCAGGTTTCCATGGCAACTGTCAGCCTCCAATCCCCCTCCAGCTGAACACCCTCTTTCATCGCCATGGCAGCGGAGAGGGCCCCCCGTCTCCCGGGGGACAGGGGGCGTGAGGGAGGGAATGTGAGATGGGGAGAAGGGAGGGAGAGGGCAAGCAAGTTTTGCAAAAACACAGTAATCCAATATGGCCGCCATTGTGCCGCCGCCAGCCGCGGCTGCAGCTCGCTCCTTGTTGACAGCAGATACAGTCGTGTGATGATTAACCTCTGCCCAGACCTGGAGGACGTGATATGAGCACGCACACAGGCGCAGCTTAAGAGGTTAATGTGTTCAAAGTGTTGGAAGACGGCACGCGGCCAGGAAGAGTCGTCTGATCCACACAGAGAGTAACAACAGCTCTTTTCACCTCATGTGTAACATTGAGTCTTGTGATCGCCACGCTTCACCGTTACAAATTCATCCAACCTGATACCGATCACTACGATGTTTAAAGAGCTACAATTTGTCTCAAAGCTTTTCATAGCTTGTCTGATGGGGAGATTTTTTTTTTTTTAAGCTGAAAACTGTGTGTTCCTTTGAGCTTTAATCACTCTAGTTTATTTTTGCTGATGGCTGGACAGTACAAACAAAGGGAACCAATTACTTCACAATGTCAACATACAGTATTTCATTCATTTCTTTTAAATTTATCCCTTAAAAATAATATTAAATCTCACCTAAATTAGCATGTTTAATAATATAATTGTATTTTGAATTAAAGCCTATAAATGAATTGAAACAGGGGGGGAAAGATTGCAAACAACAAACTTTATTACCCCAATGGCCAACTTCTGTCTATTGATGAATACAATAAAGCTATTTAAATATTAAAACTACAGTATGAATATTAGAAATGAGGACTGCACAGTGGGAAAATCCCCGGTCGGAGTCCAGCTTGCAGGTTTTCGGCAGGTATTTTGGTTTTCTCCCGCAGTCCAGAAACACATGTTTGAGGTCAATTACTGACTAAAATTGCCCGTAGGAGTGAATGCGTGTGCATGTGGTTATCTGTCTCTCTGAGTTTGGCCTGTGATGGACGGGATGAATGGATGAATTGTTTCAGATGATTGTAATTCTGATTATCAGCATTATTATTGAGTTGAAGTCACCCAGATAGAAACACTACAATCTTATAGTGAAGTCACAAAGCTCTGTAAAAAGCCTCTAACCATCCAGGAACCAAGTAACCATGTTATATTTCCCCTCCAGACATCTGTGTTAGGTTTTACACAATGGCATTCTTGAGAAATGCCTTTTTAATGTGCTTATGAATGCTTGTTATGAAAGCAGCATCCCCGGATGATGTTTATCTTGTAAATTGTACAGAGGCTACAATGGTTGGATTAAAGAAAATGCAGCCAAGTTGAAAAAAGACTCAGGGGACCTTGTTGTGTATCCATTTCGATGGTCCGGCTTGATAACTGCCAGAAGAACAAGGCAGGAAGTCCAGGCAGAAAAAAAAATTGAGAAATGTGACCCCGCAGTGTATTTTAGTATGGACTATTTCTTTAGTCTTCACAGTCATTGCATTTTATGTTCAAACATGCAAACATAAGGAATATTGATGGCTCTTTTTCCCCTTTTTCTCACAGATCTCCACTTCTTGGACTCTCCCCTGCTGTGTCTCTCCCACCCATCATCCTCTCCCACCCCTCTTCCTCCTCTTCTCCGCCCCCCCCCCCCCCCCTCCCCCCTCACTCTGTCCCCCCCTCCTTCTCCTGCTCCCTCCTCATCGGCCACCAAGATAGATTCCCTCAGGAGCAAGGTTGACCTGCTCAAGCTGCCCTTGGCTCTCTCCACCAAGTCCATCTCTGAGCGCAAGAGCCAGCTGGGAGGAGTCGGCGAGCAGCGCGGCACGGGGGGAGGAGGCGGGGCCCGTAAAGCCCGCTCACCGCCGACCCGAGACATGGACAACGAGTCGCAGTACTCGAGCTACTCACACAAGTCCTCCCACTCCAGAAGCTCCCGCAAGTACAGGTGGGTCAGACGGGACGTTTTTCAGACGTAATCTTATTGTTCATTTCCTCCTGCTCTGCTTCTGCCCAAATATGGGCAAAGTCTGGAGTAGGTCACTCTTGGGGGGCACCAGACAGCTCAGCGTTGGGCAATTCAGAAGAAATGTCTTTGGTGTTGGGAAGAAATTGTGATAAAATGAAATATATGATAAAATAGTTCTAAAAGTGATAAGTACGAATACAGAATAAGCCAAGTGTGACAGTTACACCAGTCACAGACTATAAATAAAGAATTATCAGATATAACTACCATTTGAACAAATATTGACTTTATATGATTTGACCAAAATAGAAAATGGGAGACAAAACATAGTGATGTGAGATTTGGGCCTTGGATGTCTTCAAAAGGTATTATAGTACAATGACATTTCAGGGATAACAAACTACTTGTTGCAGACATTTTAGCCTTTATTGGCTATTGCATTGTTAATGAGAATTTTTTAAAGTAGAGCTTCACAAGGCAGCAGAGTGTCAAGGCTTTAAAAGTACTACAAGGTGTCGATTTGTGGATGTAGCCAAAGTAAATAAGATGATCCTGAACATTTTTCTTCAGTCTTAACAGAAATGGGCTTCAATTGAAAAATCTAGTCACCTGTTTCAGGCAAGACAGTTAAATATCAAGACGTCCGTCTTGTGTATACAGTCATGAATACATTTGGGTTGGCATATGAGATCAGTTTGGATAAACAAGTCAATGCTTGAAAGGTTGCTCATACTTTTTATTAGTATTAGTAGGATGTACCGGTTCACACCTGTCGTCTATGTGTTTTTGTATAAGTAAAGTTATCTCAGGTTGTGTGACACCTGCTGAACGTGCTCCACAAAAACCCTCGTCACAGACAAGAGCAGGCGACAGTGTCTGATGCTGTACATCCACTAACCAATTTGTTTGTTTTCCGTCAGGGATCGGAGGGACCGTCACCGCTCCAAGAGCCGAGACAGCAGCAGTCGAGGGGACAAATCAGTAACCATACAAACTCCCGGGGAACCACTTCTGGATGCAGAGTCCACCCGCGGAGACGACAGGGTCAGTAGTCCGGTTAACAACTCAACAGCAGCAGTTTTTACCTTTAAACGCATGCCCATTCAGCAAATATTAAAAAGGAAAAAAAAGTTCCTCATTTTATCTCTGCATTTAACTCATCTCATTCGTATTTAACCTTAGCTTCACATATGAGTCGTAGTGGAGAGCTGCTGTTGGAGGTGCCATTTGAACCTCCAAATATCCTTGTAACAAGCAATAATGTAATACCGGCCAATCATGGAGTAATTATGGCCCACGGGGATCCAAATTCAATCCCTGTTTGTATGTTGAAGTGTCCTTGAAGCTTGGCGCTTTCGCCATTTGTGTGTGTGAACGTGATTAACAGTGCAAATGATTGATCAGCAAAAATTTAATCTGCTCAGGTGATTAATTTTATTGTATTTATTTACTGAGTCAAACAAAATTCATCACAACTTTTTCGGGAACTTGAAATTTTGTATTTTTTGCAAATTGTTTTACCCCATAAAATGACCTATAAACACACGGAACCTCATTTCACTTCTGTGTCGCTCAGGATGATAACTGGGGAGAGACCACTACCGTCGTTACCGGCACCTCAGAACACAGCATCTCAAATGAGGACCTGACCCGCCTCACCAAAGACCTAGAGGAGTCGACTCCGTTGGAGTGTAAGCGTTTCGTGGGCCCGGCGCTCGGAGGCTGCCTGAGTTTCTTCGCCCTGGTCACGCCGCTAGCCTTCCTCATCCTCCCTCAGGTCCTGTGGCGGGACGCCCTCGAGCCGTGCGGCACGCCCTGCGAGGGCCTCTACGTCTCCTTAGCTTTCAAGCTCCTGGTCCTTCTCATCTCCTCCTGGGCGCTGTTTCTCCGCTCACCCCGCGCCACCCTCCCTCGCTTCTTTGTTTTCCGCTGCCTGCTGATGGTGCTCGTGTTTTTGTTCGTGGCCTCCTACTGGCTTTTTTACGGCGTGCGGGTGCTGGAGCCCAGAGAGAGGGACTACAGGGGGATCGTGGAGTACGCCGCCTCACTGGTGGACGCCCTGCTCTTCATCCAGTACCTGGCTCTCGTGCTGCTGGAGGTCCGACACCTTCAGCCGGCCTTCTGCCTCAAGGTGGTGCGGAGCGCAGACGGGGCCAGCAAGTTCTACAATGTGGGCCACCTCAGGTGTGTGATCTTCAGGTTAATTGTAATGTGCAAAAATCCATATATACACACGCACATATATATATATATTCTACATGTTAGTATCAAAGATAAACTGTCTGTTTGTTATATTAAGAAAATGTTTAATGTGCAACTTGTACTCAAACTCTGTGTTATTAGCATCCAGCGGGCAGCTGTCTGGGTGTTGGACCGTTATTACAGCGACTTCCCCGTCTACAACCCTGCCCTGCTCAACCTGCCTAAGTCCATCTTGTCGAAGAAGATGACCGGCTTCAAGGTTTACTCTTTGGATGGTAAATACAGCCCCGCCTTGGCTCTGACGCACGTCTTTTGTGCTTCAGTTTCCTTCAGTCGTCATCTGGACGTCTGCATCACCTCTTTAACGTAACAGCAACCCGTGAATTCTAAACGTTTCATGTCAGTGCTCACGCTGAATGCATGAACTCTTGACAGCTATGAATCAACCTAGAAATATCAGGCTTAACTTTCAACAGTCACAGAAAGGAAATTACTAAGTGAGCATACTAAAAGTAACAAAGATTAAATGATTTATGTTTGAGGAATAGAAAAACAACTTTCGATGATGTATTTACAAGTATGAGTGAATAATACCTTAATACAGCTGCAGTTCACCCACTAAGCGACTGCTGGAGCCCTGAAAAACATCAGTAATTTAATCACTTTATATCAGTGCTCAAATCAATATACTGGCTTCCTGTGTGCCACAGGGATATACTTTACAATACTGTGACTTGTCCATAAGCTTACATACATCTAGATTTTCTCAATATTAGGAACCAGACCCTTTAGATAATCTAAAACAGTTTCTCTACTAACTGCAGGACAATCTTGCAGAATAGCTGAGATACTTATTATTAGCATCATCTGTACCTGCATCTGCTGTTGCTTTTGCTACAAGTTTTAAATGTATTTTCTGTGTTTTAGCTTTTGCTCACATGCCTTTCCTTGTGTTTGTTTTTTGCAGAAAACCCCACCAATAACTCCACAGGCCAGTCGAGGGCCATGATAGCCGCTGCTGCCAGGAGGAGAGACAACTCGCACAATGAGTTTTACTATGAGGAGGCCGAGATGGACCGGAGGGTCCGCAAACGCAAGGCCAGGTCAGTAAGGACAATAAGGTCCCGAGAGATTTTATCCTTTGTCACATATTTGTATTCATTTTGTTATTCATCTCTGGACTTTTCTGTTCCTCAGGCTGGTTGTGGCGGTGGAAGAAGCCTTCACACACATCAAGCGTCTCCACGAGGAGGAGGCCGCCTCGTCGCCCAAACACCCCAGAGAGGTGATGGATCCAAGGGAGGCCGCTCAGGCCATCTTCGCCCCCATGGCCCGGGCCATGCAGAAATACCTGAGAACGACGCGTCAGCAGGCCTTCCACAGTATGGAGAGCATCCTCACACACCTGCAGTTCTGCATCACACACAACATGACGCCCAAGGTGAGTTCATTTCACTGATTCCACATGTTGTTGAGCTGTGATCATAAATTGTGTGGGTTTCTGTTGTTTTTTTTTAATCCACACCCTGCTAAAACTGTATTAAAGGGGATTTCTATACCCTGTGCACCAGTACACAAGTTAAAATGTAATGAAATATCTGAGTGTTTCATTTTATGTGCATATGAATTTGTTTACGTGTATTTGTTAGTCCAGATATTTTTAGGGTTTGTTTTGGGTTACTGTGAGTTCACGTTATTTTAAAATCTAAGGTCTTTAGAAATTAAAGCAATTTTTTGATTCAGCTATTGACTCAAGGGCTAAAAAGAAATTTAAGAAATGGTTTGAAATCTTCAACCCAATTCCTCAAATATAAATACTTAGGTATATTTGAAGATTCTCAAAAACTGAGGAGGCGAAACACATCGTCACTTTATTTTTGTGAGCTGTTGTTGAGTTTAACATCCCTTCATTTCAGATTCTGTGATAATAATCTGACCCTGTTTTCCACACAAATTGTTGTTAAAATGAGTGTCTCTTATGACCCCACCGCCACCTCTGCAGGCGTTCCTGGAGCGGTACCTCTCACCCGGCCCCACCATGCAGTACCAGCAGCAGAACGGCAGGGGGCGCCAGTGGACTCTGGTGAGCGAGGAGCCGGTGACCTCGGCCCTGCGTCAGGGTCTCGTCTTCTCCCTCCGACGCCTGGACTTCTCCCTGGTCGTCACGGTGACGCCGCTCCCCTTCCTGCGGCTCGGCGAGGAGTTCATCGACCCAAAGAGCCACAAGTTTGTCATGAGGCTGCAGTCGGAGACATCTGTGTGAAACGTCTGCCTCTCCTCACCACAAACCTCCTCGCTTCTCTGTTGCTGGACGTGGCGGGATGCGCCGAGGCCATGCGGCTGGTTTTTCATCCAATCTTTTCCTCCCGTCAGTGACAAAGACACGTCAGGTGGACAGAGCGTTTCAGGCTCCTCCTCCTGTTTTGCGACCATCACCGATGCTCTGATATTAAACTGTGATCAGCTTAATGATTGTCCACACCTTGGAAATACATGGATGCCTTCACCTTCGTCTTTACAACTAAAGGGGGGGGCGTTTTCTATTTTTGGCCTCTACTGCTGGAACCACTGGACGATTTTAGTGTGCTGATCCAACACATTGACACCAGAGGAGGAGGATTACATCACAGTTGTTACTTCCTCTTTACTTCCTCCGTCTTTTGTGTCTGTCAGGAGTTTCATTTTGATCCACATGACGAAGACTGTTTTTTATATATGAGGGAAGGACTTTTTCTTTCTAATTTACAGAATGTAGCATTGTCTGCAGCGAGTTAACAAGTTGCTTTTCAAGTTACAATTTGTTTTTTATCGTCACTGTTAATGAAAACGGAAGTACATTCCTAACTACCACAGGCTGGACATTCACAGTTGTCTTTATTTGTATCTGCACCGGCTTTTTTCACTGTTGATGTCATTGTTTTAGCAGGAAGTCTTGAGTCATTTGCACCTGGTAGTAACATAAAATCTGTCCTATTTGGATAAAGTAGATTTTATTATTATACATATTTTCAACAAACCCAACAAAAAGAAGAGAAAACACACACATTGGTTATATTAGCTGCCTTTACTTTACTTCATTTATTCCACATTTCATTTTAGAGTTGAGTTATTGCTGCAACATGACTTTTCAAGGTTGGTGGTTCGAGCATGTTGAGTGACTGTGTGTGTGTGTGTGTGTGTGTGTGTGTGTGTGTGTGTGTGTGTGTGTGTGTGTGTGTGTGTGTGTGTGTGTGTGTGTGTGTGTGTGTGTGTGTGTGTGTGTGTGTGTGTGGTTGACCCAGAATAAAATACTCACAATACCCACATCACCTACTTTAAAATGAGGCTCATTGAAGCTCTTTATATTATGATTGAACAGTTTGTGTGGAACATAGTTGCTGGTTAAAAATAAAATGATCACTTATTTTATGCAAATATAATCTTAATAATTTTTTTTTTATAATTCCAAAAAAGACACTAAACATAAATTCACCTCAGGCATTTTCTTTTAGCTGCAGTCTTAAAGCAATTCATGCAAAAATAAAACACAACTCGCATGAGTGACACTTAATAGAAAACTATACATTTGAAAGTGTGACTTTGGATTGTTTTCACTATTTTCTTCTATTTTGAATGATCAAGTAATTCAAATTGTGGCAAATATTAAAAAATATAAAGCAATGATCTGATCCCATGCAGTTTTTGTTTTATGAGGATATCACTTTGCTGTTAAAATCACAAATATTCAGTCATTTCATGATCAGTCTCATTCTGAGCTTCATGAAAATGTATTATTAATTAAACTGATCTTTGGAAATAATTTTCAATCTGCCAATGAAGGGGAAACAATAGTTTTAAAACATGTTTTCATTGAAAGGGCAATTTTTAAAGAAAGGCCTACAATCCAAATGCCAAACAGATAATGTGCTACCAAGTGTAAATGGAGTCAAAGTGTATTCTGCTCTTTATAAACGACGTACACACGAGACAAGCAGCCCGACCAGGCGGCTCCAGTTTAACCGACAGCTGACGTCCTCTGTTCCCTTTTTAAAAATGTATGCATATGTCCAAAAATATCCAAACCAGACGTGTGATTGTAACTCCTCTCTGCAGCTCCTCTGCAGCAGTAGCTCATCACCACCTCGCCTTGTGCCGCCGGCAGGAGCGACACGCTGCCGACGGCCCTCGAAGGAGCCTTACTGTGCCGGTGTGGAGGAGCAGCACACTCCTGACACCCGCCCAGTGTTGAGATCTGAGCTGCTCCGTCACATCTGCCCCACAGTTTGCTGAGCCACGACAAAACCGACTGTTTCATTGTTTTCCTTCCAGTTTAAAATCCCTTTTACATTCTTGAATATCCAAATCCTGCCTTTGACAGGTTCAGGTCTGACATTTCATCTGAGCGATCAAAATGTTTGTTTTTGTTTTTTTTTGTTTTTTTAATAAATGCATGCATGGAGATATTTTGGGCCCCAAAATGTTTTTTTATAATAACTTGTTTTCTATCATTTTTAAGGTGCCTAAGTTATGACGATGCAATTTTCTGAATGTTTGTTACATTTGAAAACAAGTGGTTTGTAAAAAAAAACAACTTTGTAGATTTTTTTTGTGTTGTAATTGCTTCATTTTTAGTAACTGTAGCTTGTATAGTGTGCTAGACATTTTTCCACTATTAAACCATTTATTCCAAAATAGTTATGTCTTGGTCACTCATTCTGATGTACTTTAGTCTTAAAAGAGGACAAATTATTTTATTTTTTATCTGCTTATGTGAAGTGAATCATCAATTTCCAGCTCGCTCACCATCTCACATTACTTCTGCATTGTGGACGTTCAAAGATTTTTGGTTTGTTTGTTTCTTGACATTTTGATGCATATGATATGCTTAGATTTTCTCTGTGGGTGGCTAGTTTTGTTGTCGTAACCAATGAGTAGCAGTTTGTTTTTGACAAAAGAGTTTTTAGAGGAACTTCTGTGGAGGGAGGATGGCAGTGTGGTAGGCGTGTGGTTTCACAGCTTCAGAACGGACAGAGTCCCTCACTTCCTATTCACTGCTGCTCACAGTGCGCTTGCCTCGGTGACTTTTGAAGACGTTTCACTGGAAACACGTAAGGCAGCAACAAAGCAGACCCTCCATCTTACCTGCCCGACGTCCGGTAAGAGACTTTAATGCCGTCTCAACGACGATCGAGCCCACATGTGCTGATGAGGAGGAGCAGGTGCCATTGGTTTGCACATCAGTGATGATACTGATGGTTTAAACTACATGAAGTGACGGCGATGATGAAGGACAAAGACTAACGTGTGTTTCTGTGTGTGTAGATGTCCATTGGAGACATGAACATCTGTTATATACTGGATGGGATTCTCATTCTGTACGGGATCATCCTCACAGTTTTATACTGCAGATTGAGGGTAAGGAGATAAACAGACAAATCAGAACCCAGAGGAATGTTTCTTATGGCTCCGATAGTTACATGAATACGATGGAAATATTTTTTTCAACACTTGTTGAATAAGCCAGTTTTTGAGAGAAATGTTGTGAATTTTGAAACAATAATTTCCTCTTGTCTCAAAATGAAACAGTCAATTTTTATATTTGAATTACAGTTCTCAGTCTCTCCTACTATACGCCTTCAAGTTAGTCATGTTGACTTTTTGATTTCTTTCTCACAGATGCATAAGTGCAAAAAGCTGTCTGAAGCTGAGGTAAAACAAACTATTCTTTCTGTTATTATGAAACAAATTTAGAAATATGCATACCATCATAATAAAGGAAAGATTTTCCTTTTTGTGGCTTCAATGCACAATCAGAAGAGTTCTGCTCTCAAGAAAACCTCATTCTTTCATTTCCTGGAAGCTTGTGCTGACCAACCTACATTATTGATATACACAGTCACAGTTTCCACAAAGGTTTCTTCACACTAAAGAATTGAGTCAAATGCCAGAACCTGCTAATCACGTCTCATATTCAAATCATTTCTGAAAAGTAGTGCGTGATTTAAAAATCTTCCGCCGTGCACAGGGAGGATCAGATGTTTGGGATATGTGCCACACTGTACTCTCTAATCATTGTTGATCATTTCATTGCTTCCATCCCACAGAAGCAGTCCACTGAGGGAGGCATCTATGCGGTGAGACTTCTTATATTAAAGCTTAAAAAGACACTTAAAATGGCACATGAGAGCAAAGTGACAGCTTACTGCACTGCGGATGGTAAAGCACACTTTTAATATTCCTTTTTGTTGGCAAACACAAAATCACACCGTGACTCGATGCAGGAAATTATCACAGCATTGTTTTGTAGAAATGCATTTAAACTTATATGGACTGTATCTGTTTGTTTCCCGTAGGGATTAACATCTCACACTTCTGACACCTACGAGACGATCAAACCCGATAAAAAGTCCATGGTCTGATGACGCTGTGAAAGTTGTGTGCAAAACAAGGATGGTGTATCCTGAGCTTTATATTATCTTGTGTTACTTTATTCCTAAACGTAATACCATGCATGCATGTAATGTTCAATCTATTAACTTATTTTAAGTCTTGTCAATGAGTTATCACTGCAGATATCGCTGGCTTTCAAAGCTGGTTTTACTCATCTTATATATCAGAAAACAGAAGCTTGAGCTTATTTTTGGTTTCTACTCATGAGTTCCTTTTTTTCGGTGCGAAAGAAATGTCCATCTGTGACTTAGTGAAATTAAACTAACAGCGAAAAAGCCAGTGATCTTCAACTCCGGAAATATGTTTTATATAACTTAAAAGTAATTTTGGGTTAGGGTTAGGGTTAGGGCCTAAATTTCCCTTAATATCAAATAATTAGTTCTTGTATGGCTCATATGTCATAATGTTTCATTAAATAGAGATAAGAAAATGTCAGTATGCACACAATAATGAAAAGTACCAAAGAAAGCTGCAGGACCACAGGGCGACCACAGTTTCTACCAAAAGGCCACTTCATTTGAGTTGGCTTGCTCCAGCCTATTTACATAGAAACATAGCTGAAGACGTATTCAAAACAGACTGGTGACAAATACCACATGCTGACTGTTTACCTGTGGGTGTCTCTAAACACACAAATCCCCACTGTCTCTGTGGAGCTGCTGCAGCATAACATAAAAACAAACAATTGATATGGCCTTGATAGCTTATTTCATTGGTGCTTATTGTCTATACTGTTGTATAATTGAATGGAAAAACAGGCTACTTTTTCTTGCCATAAGCTTTTTCAGCTATGGTCTGCTGTTTGAATAGCCGATTCAAAGCAGATTGATTTGTTGTGGAACAGAGTAATTTAACATATCTTTCAGTATCCTGCTGCTTTCATATCCGCATTGAACAGTCCAGTTCATAAGACAATGAATATAAGACTATTAAAAAATGGAACCGAAACAAACTGTTTCACATACTATAAATTTATGATAGGCATAAGGAAAGGTTCAGGGTTGCAGGGTTGTATTTAAATGTTATTGTAGCCGAAGTAGCAATGTCACTCGGCAAACGTCTCGAGAACAATCAAATAAAATGTGAATATGTAACGACTATAATTTCAAAACGGCTCAAGCCTGCAACAATCAGTCAAAGTACATAAAAAAAAAATAAATCACAAGGCCTTAACAATGGTGAAAGAAAAAACAACATTGTCATGAGAATATATGTTTTTATGTAGTACTATTTTATTTTCTAAATGTTTTTGATGAATCTGTGGTAGCACTTTACCCAGAGAAACATGTCACTTTTTCTTCCTTTACATGATTGAAAATTCTAAATTATGTTTTAAACTTTTTCCTTCTCTGGATTGGAAATCTTTTTTGCATCTCCTGAATTGTGAATAAAACGCTACAAAGCTAATGAGTGAAAATTGTCAGCTTGAATCTATTGTATAATGACCAGATACCAATGATAAGTCAATCAATAAAACCCCATTAGTAATCAGTTTACGAAGAAAAGCAACACATATAATCTAAATATGGTGTCTCATCTGAATTCTTTTCGACGAACAAATCCATGAATTATTCAACTAAATTATTAAGACTAAACAACAGCAAATGTCGGTTATATGAAAAAGAAAACACTGAATGCAGAAGTGAGTGTCCATTTTGTCAGTGTCACCTGAACGCAGCATAGAAATATGGACTGTCAATCCGCTGAAGTGGGCGTGGCTTCAGCAGACAGGTGTAACGACACGGACCTGTTGTTAGTGAGGCGCGTTTACCTCCGCGTGCACAGCTACAGATCTGTTTGATCCGCACGCGATATAGTTTGAACCGACTCGACATGAAGCTGCTGCAGTTTGTGTTGTTCACTGAACAATAGACATTTAAACTTGGATTTTTCTTTTTTGTGTGTGGACGAGGCAATGCCTGTTGCACCTGCCGGCTGTGGACCTGCTGCTTTAGTGATGAGTTTTGCGCTATAAATAAAGTTGAATTGAATTGAAATTTCAATTGGAACTAAACTAATTTATCAATAATTAAAAAAAAAAAAATAGCATGACACTATAAGAAGACACAGAGAAGTTGCTTATTACAAACTTTTTTGGAGGAAGAGTAAAGATGGAGCTGACCAGGCAAAAGGCAGAGTGTTTGGCGCTGCTGTTTCTAATGGGTGAGTCTTTGCATCAGCTTAAATAATTAAATACACACAAGTTAATTGTTGATTGTAATGAAGCAAGATTTCACTCTTCACACTCATCATGCTATAAAAATGCATTTTACTATAAAGACCGATCTGTGTGAGTACTCGTTCTAGTTACATGTGTCGAGTTTTCATTTTCTACCCCTATAACAACTTTTCCACTTTTATTTGCTTGGGTTTTGTGTAGATTATTTGTTCAAAATCAGCAAATTCTGCAGATAATGCAGAGTAGTTCAGACTATAATTTGCTAAATATTTGTTCAGGACTGCACAAGGACTCTTAGAACCATAGATTCAGAAATCATTTAATTGCAGGCTTTGCAGGATCATAGTTATAATGCCATAAAGTGGCAAATGATGTCAAAATACAGACATCCAAAAAAAAACAAGCTTAGTTAACATTGCATAACTGAACATTAGGCTGTGACATTTTGGGAATGGCACTTTGCATACATACACCTAATAAAGTTACCTGCGCTAATGGCATACAAAAACAAAGAATCTGTCAATGAAAATGAATAAATGGTTTTGATTTTCAGGATTTAGACTCTCTACATCTCACTTAAAAGGAAAGGGGATCCAGAATAAGTTTGAAGAGATAGTTTGGTTACCCCCCTGGACAAATATACTTTGTTATGGCTTTTAAAGTTAAAAAATAAGTTTGTACTGGTTTAACTACTGACAACTTGTAAACACATTCAGCCCTTGATGGGCTCTTCCAAGCAAACACAAAGATGAAGTTTGTTTTGGACCGCACTGTTCTTCCAGCTTTGTGGCAGCATGCTGGGTGAGGCCCTCTCTTGTTTCCCCGACCTATGTTTATTAAGAAAAATATTTATCGGGACCACACAGAGTCCCAAGCCTCATCTCACCACAACAGGATGTTACCAACACACCCGAAGATAAAAGTGAATCTCCGAAACTGGAAGAGCTCACATGAAACCTTCACATGTGGGTGTCCACATATTTTGAAGCCGTGGCATATGAGTCCCAGCAGGTGTGGAGAAAGAAGTAGAACAGAATGCGGCTCCGTCACATTCTTACTATTCGTAAACATGAATCAGAGCTTATTGCCCAACTGATGCCCTCCTGTTTCTGTGACTAACTCTGATGGCGCACGTCTGCTTTTGTTTCCTCCTCAGCTGGAGATTAAAGTTATTGACAGAACGGAAACGCTGTTCTTATTAAAGGCAGCAAATGCACATGTTATTTTTCCTTGTGGCTATAGGTGTTATATTGTTACTGCCGTCCGGAGGGAGGGAACAGGAAAAGCTAGTATTGCGGCCTTGTGACGCTCAACTTGTGTTTGTCCAACGATTGTGTGTTTGACTCTTTTCTGTGTGGTGTTCATCCCTCTTGACTCGCACTCTCACTTCTGCATTCATTCCTCTTCGTCTTCATCTAAAGTTAGTCTGACATGCTCAGCCTGTCTCTGACTAATCAGGTCACCCACACTGTAGTTCTTTGTTACCCAGATTTAAACCCTCCATCCGTGTGAAGAGACCTTGTTGTCCCTTGTCTGCATGTTGACATTCAGTCGATGTGTCCTTGTCCTGACTGTCGAAGAGTTGTGGGAGTTTGTGTCCAACATTGGCTTCTCTGTAATCATTGATTTTAACTTGTAAATAAGTAACTCTAGGAAAATCAAAGGGCAAACGTTTGGTTTTTCCTGTTTGAGTTGTTGATGCCCCGTGCTCTCACGCCCATTTCTGTTTGTGCTCCCCGGTGAGACTTTTAACGAAGGCAGATAAAAGTGTCATTCATTAGTCGGCGCTGATGCAGAGTTCTTCGGCAGCTTTGATCGTGAAACATACATGTTTTATTAGCTTTTGCAGCCAGTAACTAATTTTTGGTACTTGTGTATTGGGCGTGAATAATTTGCTTCAAATGCATCAATTTTCCTCCCAGAAATTAAGATGTTTTTACTGTGCATTCCCTCACATTCACTGATGGTGCACGCACATGTCACGATTAGATCTATTGCCTCACAGTGAAATGTTCCTGGTTCCTCTGGTTTCCTCCCACAGTCTTAAAACATATTTCAGGTTTGTTGGTGGTTCTAAGTTTCTCTTCGGTGTAAGCGTGACTGTGGTTGTTTGCCTCTTTGTATTCGCACTGCGATGGAACTTTAAAACAAATTCATACAACCCAATTACAAAAAGGTAACTTGGGACAGTGTCCATCCCTCGTCTGTATCGCTTGTATCCCGTTCAGGCTCACGGGGCGCTGGAGCTGATCCCAGCTTAATATGGGCAAAGGCAGGACAGACCATGGACACACACTCACATTCACACATGGTGCGGTCGACTCACATCGATTTACAGTCGAGGCGATAAAAAAAAAAAACACCATTAAGTATCATAGACTTATTATGTATTAGTAATAAGTTTAACATTTCTCTTTAAAACACGACATATTAGTAATCGTTGATAGCTGAATTGTTTTCACGTCAACACAGTTGAAGTAGATGAGCTTAAAATCAAAGGGAATAGCTGTTAGAGTGGTTGGCAGACACAGCACTTGGTCATTAAACTTCAAAGTTATATTATATCAAATAACTGGGAAAGGGGGTAAAGTTTTACTTCCACCTTTCTGTTATTTGTCTTTTTTTCCTCACTGAATTTATGTGCCAATTATCATTTCTATATATACGAAAACAATTAAACAACGCATTTAAAAAAGTGAATTAAAATGAAATAGAAAAACAAACCATATACAAAAATCAATGAGTTAAAAGAAAACATGTCACAAACTGCATGACAATGATAACGAAAAGCTACAAATGAAAGTGGATGACGAAAAACAATGTTTGACAACAGCATCATTTATGAACTTCAGTCTGAAAGAATCCATTGTATCACGCAAGCATGAACAAAAAGGAAAAGATCTCTGTCCGGGATGAAGGAGTTAACTTGTATAAAAGCACTATTGTTCACATTTTTAGCACCTGTTGCCTCACAGCACAAAGATCTCATGCTGATGTCTGCCCTTGTTTTCTTGCTGGAGTTTGCGTCCTTTCTTCTTGTTGTCATGTCAACAAATGAGCAGGTTCGGTCACCTGGTGAGTGTTCGCTGTTCTATACAAACCTTTGTGGGCAACGCCATAATGTACATCTCGTGGGATGATGGCAGTAATTTAAGTGACAGGAAAAATAAAACTTTGAAATGTAATAGTTTTCTTGAATGATCTGATCTGATTCAAGTGAGAGAGAAAAAATTGCCCATCAACTCTATCTTATACAACACTTTCGTCAATTTGGTTTGTTCTCTCTCTGCACTTGAATTTAAAAGTCATTCATTCAAACAGGCTTTTCAGTGCCGGATAGCTCTGCAGCATTTTATTGGTCATATATGACTCATTTTCATTTCATATTTCGTATCTTTTCAGCTTCCTTTTGAGATTATATTGCATATTCAGATTCTAATGTTTATTTGCTGAACTCTGGACTGTCATAAAAGGTGAGGTAGATGATGATTGATACAATGGTCTGTCTGACCAATCATCTCTGTAGACACATCTACTGAAGTAATTTCACACTATTTACTGCATTATTATCTATAACTTCACACATCAAGGACATAATGGTAAATAGTACTTACGATAGGTTTGCCTTTTGACTTTGAACTTATCTGAACAACTTACAACCCCCCCCCCCCATGAAATATTGTGTTATTTGCATGAATGTTTGTAGATTAAGCGTAAATTGGTTGTGTTGATCCAGTTTTTCAATCCATCGATTGCCCTTCGTATTGCCTCTGGTGAAGTCCTCTCTGTTTCCTCTCTCTCTCTCTCTCTCAGCATTGTGTGTGAAAAGTGACTTTGTGGATCCTCCTCAACCCGTCACCTCTCAGCGCGCCCTCGCCGAAACACAGACCAGGCTCCCCTGCCACTACCAGCTGGAGGAAGGAGAAAAAATGGTCCAGGTCACCTGGCACAAGGAACTGAAAGATGGCAGCAAGGACCAGATCATCACTGCCCACTTCACGGACGGCCACAAAGGTACGTCGGTGCAAGAGGGTTGGAGAAGTGTTGAGTGGAATGTGAAGCTCTGTGATGAGCTTCGTGGACGTGACTGTCATTTGATGAGAGAAACAACCATCTGATGCAAACATAGGCAACTACCAATCTGCTTCCCACACCCAGCCCAGTGTTTATCTGGTTTATAAAAGTCAATAGATATCAGTTTCACAGACGATGGGAAGTGAAACATCATTTTGACAATGTTGGAACTATGTAGAAAATGTAAATACTGTAAATACAGTTTGACAAAAGACTTGGTTTCATAAATTTGAAAACACACAGTTGGTACTTAAAAAAAAAAAAATTCTCATAGAATTCTCATAGATCACAGAGTTCTCAGTCCCACTGAGTGAGGATACAAATTTAGAAGGCCTCACAGAAGTCAAAGAGGATCCTATGCGCCCCTTGGCCCCTTTTGCAACGATAGCAGTTTTAGAAGGAACGATCAATATTAAATGCATGTATTTGAACTGTGGGAGGAGTCAGTGTACTCACGCAATATACACACATGCACAGGGAGAACTAGTTAATAATTCTTTGTGTGTGTAGCGTTAGGGTTAGGTTTAACAATAAACAACAATAAACTACTTGACAACAATGACAACAATGTTATTGTGTGCATCCACATAATTAAGCTGTTCAGTTTGAAACAAGGTATATGCTCTCGCCACAGATCCTACCATGTGACATAAAGAAAATTGTAAAGTGAAACTGCAAACGCAAGTTCATGATTTCACAATGAGAGAGCAAATTTGAGCCACAGCCATCTGGCCGGTATCATACAACAACATCTCATCATATTGCAGAACAAAAAGGTGTTGCTGACCTTGATGTGTGCATTTCATTTAGACAAACCCATTGTCATTATTATCACATTTCCATATCTTCTGTGAGAACCTTGTTGGGTCAGGAAGTGCCTGTTAGTCACGGTGGTTTGTGTTTGAGAAAACTGGTCATCAAAGCGTTTGGCAATGCAAAGACTTCATGGGTGAAATTACGACTCTCACTGAGAGCTGCTTCATTGGACTGAAAACTGTCCTGAGGGACAGAGAATTAAAGTATGTGTTATGTGCAGCCATTTCATATCAACAAAGGCAAGTTCAAATACGTGCTTCAACTTCTGTCATTATAGGGATGTAATCATTAATTCACAGATACTCATTGTGCAAATGACTTGGCCCCTGGGCCATTCATCCATCTTTTATAACTCTTTATCCAGTGAGGAGTCACAGGAACCTGAAATCTGGACAGGATGCCAGTCCCTCTCTGGATATATTTAAATGATTATTAAGCCTCATGCATATTCCCGGACTGTTGGGGAAAACCAGAGTTCGAACAGACATATAAATTACTAAAGCCAAAGTGCAATTCGCCACAGTAATCAAGTGGTTTAACATGAGCCATTATTGCACTGATGAAAGCGGCGGTCATGATCTTTTTAAATAATGTGACAGAAAATGCGCTGCTTGCATAATCCAGCTCTGAAAAAAATGATTGCATCTGACTGACAGTTGGTGCAGGGGTTATATAATAAACCGTATGCTTACAACTGAGACTCGTACAAAGTGAAATGACCTCATCAATGGACACCATGGAGGAATTCTCTTTGGCCGAAAATTGCATTCGTAATCTTTGCAGATTAGTGGTTCGATAAAAAACGATTGGAGTGCCACATGTTGAGACTGATCATGACTCCACAGTGACTACATGACTCGGCGTGCAGGTGCTCAAAAGAAGATGTGTATTTGGCAGCTTGTCTCCAGAAGCTTGGCTGAGAAAAATTGAGCAACAACATTTGAAAGGAGCAAAACGTTTTGCAGCAAAAGTTGCCTGACTTGAAATCTTGCAGCTCTTGTTTAGGGTATTTTAAACGGATGTATAGAGAAGCACAAACCCTCCAGGAAGGACTCTTTTTTTTTTTCTCAGAGCGTCTCTGCAAAGCATCAAGACATTCTGTTCGTCTCCATATTGAGAAAGACATGCATCGAAAATAAAGTGAAAGAAAATATGGGTTTTCATAAACTCATTTATTGATTCAAATTTTTTTTTTTTTAACACAGCTACCTTCCTGTTGAATGGAAACAATGTGGTTTATATAAGGCAATGCATTTTTGATGTTCATGTTATTTTACACCTTGGACTGGCTTACATTTTTGTTATTGGCGAACTCTTTGAATTGCATTGTTCCTGAAACGTGTGATACAAATAAATCTGCTCCCATACTGTATAGTATGTCTCGATGGATGGATGCAACAGATACTTCACACTCCAGTTTGATTAAAACGGAACTCCCACCTGGATTGCTTCATACCTGCACTATTTGTTTTGCATTGTGGATTTCCTGGATTATCTTTGTGAAGGTTGAAGGTTCTCATCTCTACGTTTTGTTTCGCCAGAGTTTGGCCGTTACGCTGGACGAGTGAATTTCGAGAGCGTCGATCCGATGCAGAACTCGGCTCTGCTCATCCCCAGGACGGAGGAGTCGGACGAAGGCAGCTACACCTGCCACATCTCCACCTTCCCCAACGGAAACTTTGAGAGACGCATCACGCTCACTGTCTGGAGTAAGACTCCTCTTCTTTTCTCTCCTCTTTCCCACACCTCTCTAATCCTATCAGAGCTCCTGTAATGATGCTTACACCATAATCACCTTCAATGAAGGAAAGCTTTCAGTGTGGTCGCAAACGTTTTTTCTTTTTTTAGTTGAACCAGGTGAAATGGCAAAAATATTTTGCTGGGAATTTATAGTTTGTTATTCCTTTCTGCTCCTGTGAATGTAAAGAAAAACTATATAGGTGAATGTATTTAAAATTGAAACAGGATTTATTTTGTAGTTTGTAAGTCAATCAGCTCAATGTATGCAAATCACAGACATGAACAAAACATTTTTGCCAGTTTTGCCTTTCAAGTATTGAATCACATTTGCAATTTTCAGAGTGTAAGATATGTTAAAAACTTTGTGTTTTATAATTGATGTTTCTTCCTGTGTGACTGTTTCAACAAACCACAACAGCAGCTGTGGGAATACTGTTTTGGGAAGATCCTTAAGTAAATCCTCGGGTGATGGTATCACCTCCTTTTAGCTGTCAGCCATCGGCAGTGATAGTTTGGTCGTAGCCGTGTCCCAACACGCCACAGATAAGACAACGCCAACAGAAGTGCACAGACTAATAACTGATCATCTCCAGCTGGAGACTTTGACTGTTGGCTGCTAATTTGTATTTCAAAGTAATTTGAACATGAGACCACCGGTATGTACGCTATTAACAGACAGGCTTTATGTGTTGGTTTTTTTGTGTGTTTTTTAAAAATAAATCTGTTGTGGTCCGTTTGTTTGTTTTTTCATGCCGAGGTTTTAAAGAGTCGTTCCAGACGGCCACAGGGAGAACAAGTGATGTCCACAGTGGGTGAGGTCTCCTTTAAAATACGACTTGTTTGCTGCAATCAGCATAAAAGTCACTGAGGGGAAGGAGTGCTCTGTTTATGATGTGCCCTGGCAACCTCTAGACTTGTACTGCTATTCTTAGTGGAAGTTCTATCGCGGGTACAATAAAAACAACTAAAGAATTGATTTGAAAAAAAAAAACCCTGATGATTCATATCAGATATTTTTCGTGTGGATGTCTTTACTTTTCTTATAAGACAATCTGTATCGCACAGTTGTGTATTCTGAACTCATCTGCTGTTTTTGGCTCTTACGCACTTGAATACCTGTATTTCCCTCTGAGATGTTCAACACCATGATGTCATATTTTCTGTTGTTGCATCTGTTTGCGAGTTTTCCACAGGAGGTTCCCTTTTGTTTTTTTAATCTCTAATAACTGCTTGTTTTGCCTTCTGCAATAATGATGCCAAATTCCAGCTGAAAGCTTCTGTGTTTACAACAGTCGTGGCTGGGTGTGAATGACGGAGTCATGTTGAACCAGTTTGAGACGCAGCATTAAAAAAAAAAAAGAAAAAAAAGAAATGTTTTTTTAAAAACATAACATGGCTTTTACATTTTTTTTTCTTTCGACTTGAGAAATTTCGTCTCCAGAAATTGCTTCCACAAATCCTGGTGATCTGTCTACATGACAACGAGTTGACCTGAAATGAGGTTTATCTGCATTTTAAGCAATCATAGTTTTCCCCTGCCAATTTATTTGAAGTTGAAACCAAACATGTATTGCATGTTTTATTACTGTGGGAACCAAATGTTGTGGCACTTGCTGTAGAGGCACTGACTCGGTTCGTGAATATAAGCCTATGGTGTTTTTAAGATTTATGGACAACTAGACTGAATTCTTGAATTTCTTTTGTGAAGCAGACTATCTAACTAACCATGTTGCCCCTTGAACTGTATATAACCTACATACATAGATAGATAGATAGATAGATAGATAGAGGAATATCACCAGCCAACAGTGTGAATCTAAACTCACTTCATTCCTCCTCTCTCTGTAGTCTTACCCATCTCCTCACTGGATCCAGTGGTTCTTGTGGAGGGCGAGCCTTTCAGGATGGTGGCCTCCTGCCGAGCCGTCGGGCGTCCAGCTCCCAGTCTCTCCTGGGACACTGACCTGTCAGGACAGTCCCAGGAGCACACCAGGGAGGGTGGCTCCGTGTCCAGCTACTACTCTCTGCACCCTCTGCGCAGCATGAACGGAAAAAAGCTGGACTGCCTGGTGTCGCATCCGGCCCTGGAGCAGCCGCGCAGGATTGAAAACCGCCTGGTGGTTCAGTGTGAGTACCCGCCATGTGGCTTAAGGCCAGGACTGACTTCTGACTGAGTAACATGTTCTTCAAAGTAGTAATAAATAGTAATAATCAAATCAAGAATCGGATATAACTCATGTACTCCTAACTTATAATAGGCTTTCAATTCAGAATTTAACTTCAGGAAACTCAAAACCTATGAACTCAGGTCGTTGGATTGAGACATTAAAATGACCGTTTACCAAACACGTGACTCAGCTATATCATAGAATTATAAATTTTGTTAACTTTTGGAAGACTTCATTGAATTTTGATTGAATTCAAATGCCTTTCCTATGAACACAAACAAACTAAGGTGCAGCATGGAAACAACAAATTGCCTAACCCTAACTTTCACAAAAAAAAAAAGTTACATCATTAAATGTCATGTTGTGTAAAACTAGATGTGATTGTACAAAAGTCCTGTTCACGAACAAATAAACGCTAAATTGTTATGGCCTGTTTGGTGTGTTGTGTAGGGCCATTGATAACTTTAATAAAATGTAGTGCTGAGGCTGAGACTAAAAAGACAACAAAATATCATCATCTGGTGGATTGATGAGGTGATCAATAGTCTTTAAGCAATGTCTTTGATTACTTCGCGCTGCTGCATCCTTATGTGCGTCTTTCTTTGCCAGACCCCCCGGACGCCACCATCACCACATCTCCAGCACATTTGTATGTGGATCTGGGGAACGCTGAGCTGCTTTGTGAAAGCGGAGGAAACCCCAAACCCCAAAGCTTCACCTGGATACGGTATTGTCATCATCCTTTCTGTTTCTCACACGTGCCTGTAGTTCAACTTTAGGTTGGCAGAAAGACTGACAATTAGACGTTCGTGGAGTTACTGGTATACTACTTCTGTGGCCAAACTGCTCTTTACGTTGCCCCGGAATGTGATGAAAATCATAGATAAGCCGCAGCTAACATGAGCACACATGGACTACACCCCCACACACAATAACAAAGAAGTATGTTTGAATCTGAAGAGGGGCGTCTTTCTCTCTGGCCTCAATTCATTGTGGAATAAAAGCAACGGTGTCCTGTTGCGAAATTTGAAGGCAGAAAAAAGAGGGGGGGGGGGGGCATTTTCACACGAAGCAGCGCGGCAGCAGCACAAGGAAGAGCAGGAGACACATGCTAAGCACTTAATCATAGTGCCATGCTTTAAATATATCTCTTATGCCTGGTAAAACACAGGGTCTGCGCTTTAATTAGAGATACTATACCAGCCATTACAGCTCTGCCTGTGCACACAGGGATCGAATGCTCATTGCAAAGTCAAAAATACTTCTACTGTGAGACAATCGTGAGATATTAAACCTATTCTGGAGTAAACCTTTGAGACTCTTTGGAGCTTAGAGAATCCCTGTAAGCCTTCTTGTACAGTTTAGTTTAAAAGTAGGCCAACTTATAATTTATCACTTATTTGCACCTATTTTTAGATACTTTGTTTACTTTAGTTTTAATGCTTTGGTTTGTAAAATTAAGGAGAAGGAGAGCAGCAAGAACAAACACTGTAGTTTGTTCGATTAGATTATTGCATTGGTGTTTCCTCTGTATTGACACTAATGTTTAGAAAAGATTCTACAATGTGAATGACTATTGACCAAAAATACAGCTCTGCACATATCCCGCCACAAAAACCACAACTTTCTGTGGGTCCAGCTGGTGTGCAGTATCTGTTTCCATTTGAAGGTGCTGGTTCAAACAGAACAAGACAAAAATAGTTTGTGTGCAAAATTGTCCACACATATTTTTTTTGTCCTAACACAGCAGTTTTAAAAAACGTATACTGAGTTACATTTGAGATATTCAAGAGTTACCTGATTGCCGTTTACACAACTTTTCAATGTATCCAGCTTGGTTCTTCTTATTTGGTTAATTGCAAGAGATAATGCATCAAAGTCAAGGCACTCATTTCATTTAGACAAGTACACTGAACCTTTAACTTTTGTGAGAGACAGGCTTGCTTTCATCCCATGTATACTGTCTTTATGTTAAGCCAGAGTAACAATCGCTGGCTTGAACTGCATTTAAATCGGCAGATATGATAATGACGAGTATGTTTTTCGAGTCAGAAAGAAAGAGTCAGCACATTACACAAAATAACAAGCTATTTATTCTAGGATCAACCTGTAGCACCATGTAGTTTTGGGAAACTGTCAGCCATCTTCCACAGATATTGTGATGATTCCCCCACAACGATTCCAACCAGCAGAACAGATTAGAAGCTCTTTGGCTGTTGAAGGTGTGTTACTCACCTGATCTGTATCATTTTCAACCATCTACTCAGTGTCAAATACAATCTCCACCTGCAGTTTCCTTATAAAAGCCTGGGCAGAGAAGCAAGGTGGAGTTTTGAGAAAAGAAATCTGAGCTGGCTCCAGTTTGGGGGGTAAAGCAGCAGTTAAATAGCTGCTGCAGCAGCACAGTGAAACTAGGGGCAACATGACCCCTCTCAGCGGACCTGCTCAGAAACTGGCTCTCCTTTATGTGGCCTGTGAAGTCTTCCACTGCATATTGTGGGACTCTGCTGCTGGGCTTGCTTAAATCCCCCAAACCTGGTATTTATTTGGTCCATGCAGATCAATGGGTGCAGACCGTGAGCTCAGCACATTTTGGTTCAGGTGCATGCAAATTGGTGGTTACACTTTGGTGAACTTGATCCTTTGTAGTGTTCATTTAGCCGGATTACTTCCGTGATTGCATTTTGTGATGCTTTGAGCAGGTTGCATTGCAATATTGGTGTGTTTCTTGCCGTCATCCGACTGTCAAACTAAATCATGGCTTTAGTTTCAGAGAAATGAGTCACATGTTTCTGTTCAGTTCACTTCTTTGTGACTTCTCTGCATATGAAGGTTGACCTTTTCCTCTTGTTTTGAACAGAAGAGAAGGGTCTCTGCCAGATGGGGTGTCTGTGATTGGAGGGAAAATCCTGTTTGGGCGGCCCCTTCGCATGAATGACAGTGGGGTCTATGAGTGTGTGGTCAATAACACTGTGGGAGTGGGAAGAACAGAGTTCGTGTTGACAGTAGCAGGTAAGTCGTATCACATTGCTCTGAGTTACTGTGCAACAGGATCCCAATGACAAACTGTCCCGTCACCACGGGCTTTATTAGTCATCTAGAATAAAGAAATTGATAAGATGTTCATTGTAGTCCTCACCAAATACTGAGTGAGCGTTCTTTTTGATTTAATGTGAATGTAAAAATGTGCTGCCCTCTTGTGGATGTATGGAAGATGTTCCTGTCCGTCTACAGGATCATCTTCTATACAAGATTATAAATGAGCTCTATATGGAAGCTGTTTCTGTCTGTATAATTTTAAGCATGAGACAATCACCAAATGCTTCCTCCTCTTTTTTTTTTCTTTTCATCCGCCAGAGAAATCTTTTTTCCGGGCTGATCTTCTGGGTGATAGCCGGTTTCTTATCATTATCGGTGCTGCGGCCGGGGGCTTGGTCTTGGTCCTGGTCATTGTCATCCTTGTGGTGAACCACCGTCATCGGCACAGAAACAGAAAGCTGGAGATGGAGCTCAGTGAGAAAAAGTGAGTGTAATTTTATCTTCCTGGGAGATTCACCTTAAAAAACAATAATCCTACTTATTAATGATGTCTATTGTTGGGGAAGCTCCATCGATGTTTTGGTTATTAAGTGCTATTAAAACTCCATAAACACACGATCAAGGACTTCCAGTTACCTCACTGTCCCACGAATCCTTCAAATGTGCTGTCTCTGTGTTTTTTTTTTTCCCCAGGGAAGAAATTAACAACCTCTCCAGACAAGCGTCATTCAGAAGACTGAACTCTGTCAGCTCAGATCCCAGACTACCGGTACAAACACAGTGCGCACAGAAACACAAGCTCTTCCGCTGAGAACAATACCCTGCCAGCTCTTAGAGCAACCAGGCTGACACACCCACCACGATCGGGTGCAGCCATGTCTGCAGCAAAGGCTAATGATTACAGGCGGCTGGGAACCCTTTCGGCGGACACATCATTAATATCTCATTCTTTCACTGTTCACGCTTTGTGTTTTTGTCCACTGATTTTCTTTGCCTTTCTATATTCTTTCCAGGCTGATGATTATGCCCTGCTCAGAGTGGATAGCCGAATGAAAAACAGCGAAATGTCTCTTGTAAGTTTTTCATCGGAAAGTCACATTTCTGGGAGAGTAGCACATGTGACAAGATAGGAAAACATACATTCTGAAGAATTTATTCATCCCCCCCAAAAAAAACACAAAACGGAAGTTAATTTTACACCAAGTGTTTGCAGAATATAATAAAATGTTTCCCCCAAATTATGAACTTACTGCATGATATGAAGTGCTGTATCAAGAAACAAAAAAGATGTTTGATTAGGTGATATATATTTTCTGATAAGTGTTGTGGCTGCCACCATCCTGTCCGCAGGAGCGTCCCGTCTATAAAGACAGCCAGTCCAGTCTGGGTGGGAAATGGGTTCCTCAGTCAGTAGAGCTGGATGAACTGGGACGTCCTGTGATTTGGCCAGACGGCAGAGAGAGCCTGAGAGTGGGAGAAATGGATGGAGAGAAGGAGGAGCGCAGGCGGAGGGTGGAGTCGTACTTGAAGAGCAGCAACATGTCGCTGGTATGTGTCAATGTCTGAGGGCCGTGATTAAGAGATAATCGGTGTTGCGCTTCAAAAACCTTTCTACAAAATTAACAAAACATAGAGGATAAAAATCGACATGTATTGTGACTCCACCCTAGTTTTCCTGTTATTGTAAACTCGGAAAGACTCAATAATGCTGAGATCAAAGTTGTATAGATTTTATGTTTATTTCAGGGTAAATATTTCTTACTGAAATTATTTTAGTTTACATCCTGTTATTATTTGACATTTATTTATATATATATATATATATATATATATATATATATATATATATATATATATATATATATATATATAAAAATCCAGTTTAGATATTTGTCTGTTGGCTGAATAATAATGGGAGCATCTTCACAAGAAAGAGAAACTACTGTGTTTATGCTGTTTTTCTTAACTAGGACTCAGGTCTTCCTTCATCTTTGGTTCCCCTGAAGGCCCAGCAGGACGATGGCATCAGGCTCAGAGAACCGGACCTCGGCCACCTCCAGCAGGGAGGCTCTCCACACGAAGGGGGCTGGACTCCCAGTCAGTCTGCTGCAGGAGAGCGTGAAGACGATGAAGACAGCAGCTCCTACCAGATCTCGGAGGCACTCTCCAATCACTTTTACTTAAGTAAAGGTGTACTGAGGCCCCGGCCACACTCCAACGCCATTCTCTTGCAGCCCAGAGGACAGATAATTTAAGCCACAGACCGACACTCGTGATCCCTGCACCGGTGCAGACCTTATTCCTCATTTTGTACAGTGAGTTTGTAGTTTACCTCAAGAATGGCTTCACTTTGGTGACAGTCGAGCCGTGACATTAATGGATGGACGTCACAGATGAGGAAGAGGATGCGGCGGCCAGGCAGGAACTGGGGAGAAGCTCTGATCCACTAATGGAGAGTTACATGGCAGTGGAGCTGTGCTTTTCTCTCACTCCTACGGCAACACTTGCTGTGACAACTTGGGACGACAAGTAATCAGATTTATGGAAGATCTGATGTGAACACTTGCTCTTTCCGATTCACACAAAAACCCTGCGTGGTCATCTCTTCCTGATCGGTGTCAAAAACAACTATGAACTAATGAGTGGACCTCCGATACTGGTGGCCTTCCAGGGAAAGCTGCCACGCATGACCAACATCACGAGGCAAAGCATCATGGGATTGATCCACTGACTGAAGTGGATGATATTCTTGGTGTTTAACAACCTGCTTGAGTTTACCTTCATTCAGTGTTTATGTAAATACAAATCTGATTCCTCAATCAGAATGAATTCAGCCATACTGACAAAACAAAGCGACCAATTGTAAATGCAGCCATTCTGTCCTGAAATCAAGCAAGAAGTCAAGTTTCCTTTTACATCCATCGTCGTCACTCATGTACAACTGAGCTGGCGGATCACCCTTCACATGTTTTCACCAAAGACAATAACAAAAGTGAAAAATGAGAACAAATGCTAGATACAGTACTTATTGTACTCAATCTACATACAACTTGGATGCACATATTGAGTGTTCACTGATGACATACTCGATCAACTGTACACACCACTGGTGATGAAAGACTATATATATATATGCTGTTTTTTGTAATAAATTGCAAAAATATTTAAATATAGAAACATTTATTCATAAACATACAGCAATTTAATTTTTATACCAAAGTACTTGTTCTTCAGTCTGCTTTTTGACACATGGGCCCATTACTCTTCACGAAGCTTCAGAAATACGGGAACACAGCATATTAGTAGTTGTCTGGTTTATTTGTGTTAAACTTCAAATACTCATCATAGCTTGAACAGAATAGAGGCGTCGCCTTCTAAGAGCATGTGTTCAGACAAACATGCGACCTGCCATCGGGAGCAATCTGGAATGAAGCAGCACAGGGTGGAGTTGCCTTTTTCTAACATTACTCTGGAAATAATTACTATGGGCTTGGAGTTGCATTTTTTTACCAACAAATTTCAAGTTGCTTATTTCAAATGTGAATGTTTTCTAAATGTACTCGTGCCTCTCTGCACGGGGATAGAGTTATATATTGCTGTACTAAGATAATCTTAATATGACTGGATTACCTAGTTTATTTTGGGGAATGGGCTGATTTGCGTTCTTGCCAGAAGTGAGATGAGAACCTACTGATCGATGCTGCTCAGATCTGAACTATGATCATAAAAGCTACAGAAAACCTAATTTTATGACTCTGTACTGTGTTCAGAGGTTGCCTTACCAGAATACTTTCAATCCATTAATTTTTTTTTCTAACATTGGTGGAAACATTGTAAGAATGTAGGTCATCTTGAACTTTGTACTTAATGTGAGTCACTTACATGTTTTTTTTGAAAAAAAAAAAAAAAAATATATATATATATATATATATATTATGCAAACACACTGCTTAGGTTGCAGTTATGAAAACATGCCTGTGACAAGAAGTTCACATGTCTAAATTCCATTGACGACAGGCCTTCACTGTGAGTTCCTGAGCAAGACCCTAACATTTTGTTACCTGCTGTGGCAACCCTGGAGGGGAGCAGCAGGAAAAAAAAATAACATTACAATCCAACATGAAGACTTCCATATTATAATGGAATATTTTAACATGGAACATTTTTGTCAGTCATTTACTCAAATATCAACCATGTTATTAAGCTCCAATGTAAAATATAAAATAACATTTCATTTTAAATTGTGACACTTGCTAAAACGGGTTAGCAAGTTGTTTTTTTACATTATTGTTAAAACTTATAGACAGATACCACATTTTCACACAGAACCTTATGGAGCATGTTAGTAAGAAGGTCTCAATGCGTTTGGAACAGTTGAAACTCCCGGTGCATAGCGCACCGATAAGAGCCAGGCTCATCTGTATGTTAATGAATTTGTATCTTCTCGTCTCACTCGGCAAGAAAACAAACTATCCCATCATAATGTTAGTTATAATTATGCCGTGTAAGTTGTGAGATTGTATATTTACCCTGGCATGGATGGAAACTTTGGACTACCCTTGTACTAGTCAAGTGACCTCAAGACTAACTTACCTTCCTTTGGAAAAGCTCTACAGCCATGTTTACCAGTTTCACACCCCTCTGTTCCCGGCGCCAATTTGCCTGAACAAACCAGCTGGTTTATTATCAAGCCTCTGCAGACCATCACAAATTGAAGTTCTTATAATCCTAGCTACATCAAAGTTATAGTGTTAAATATGAGCACAGTAAAATCAGTCGGCTACATTGTTTTTCCAGCAATATCAAAATACAAAAAGAATTTGTTAATTCAACTACACATTAATGCCACTGGGATAGAACGAGCTCTTCTCAACGTTTGTCTTCTAAACGGCATTCTGAGGAACATACTCTTTGTGAGTCCGTTGATGAGTGCGAAGGTTACTCCTCTGAGAAAAGCACTTGCCACATATATCGCATGTGTACGGCTTCTCTCCCGTGTGCATTCGCTGGTGAATCTCCAGATGGCTGATGCGATCAAAGCTTTTACCGCAGAACGGGCAAATGAACCATTTCTCTAAAATGCGCCGATTCGTCATACTCTTGTGCAATTCGGGGTCGTTTAAAAGAAAAAACCTGTTGTTCGGGTGAAAAGATGCAATGTTTTTCGTATCTTGTGGCTGTTCCGAAATGCACCTCATGGACATTCCTGTGTTTGGGTGGTTTATTGCTTCTAAAGGTTGACTTGGCAGAGACTGACTGAAAGGCACAGCGGCACTCGGTTCACTGGGTCCACCTTGCACTGTTCCATTGTCCCGCACTAACTTTTCCGAAAATTTCTTCTTTGTCGATTTATCAATAATATTTAAGGCGTTTTCAATGAGGAAGATCTGCGAGTCCAGGTTCTGCTGCAGCTGCTTTGGTTCAAAGAAGCAGTCCGAATCTGCCGTGTCGCTGTCTCCAACTGTAACACACAACCACTGCTGGTCCTCCTGCTCCTCCGCAGGCTCAGCAGGCTGGTGGTTCACGTCCATGTCGTCGTGACCGGCTCCATCACTGACGTTATGTTCCAACTCCACGATCTGCTCCACAATCTGCACATCGTCGTCTTCCAGCTTGAAAAAGGACTCTCCGTTGTCTGTTTTGTCACTTTCACAGTGGTCAGACATGAGCTGCTCCTGTTTGTCGTCCGTTTGAGCCGTTGGTGGTGTCTTGCGGTTTGCGGACGTGTCTGCTATATCCTTGATGGTCTGATCAGAAGATGAGGTTTGCATGGATTCCACAGTCGGACCTGACAAAAGACAGCAGGTTAACTTTATTGTACCTTCTCAATGGAAAATTGTCCAAATTTGTGACTAGACTTTTTTTTCTTAGTAGTTACAGTGCCAGAAATATAAGCAAGTCCTTGAATGCAGAAAAACGTGCTCTGTATAAATAAGTTAACTGTATTCTGTCAAGTGCTCATTTCCAAAAGAAGGAAGAGTATTGAATATTTGTAAGCCAGTACAACTACTCTTGGATAGCTTACAAGCCAAGGCAGATTTGCGTTTGAAATATCTCAGTAAAATAGTAGTTTGTCGATAACTACTCAAGGAATTATTTGCTTTATAACCATGACAGGCTTTAAATTCATTTAAACCTGGATGAAATATCCATGTTTGAATTACATTTCTCAGAGAAAGGCTATAAAACCTATGCTGATTAAGGTTATGAACAAATGCAGATATAAGCTCGTAATTTTCTTTGTTGACGACACAAATGGAACTCCTTGTTAGATAAAAACTGTCATTGCCGATGTACTCAGCTGTGAGTAGGGCAGCGGTATGCATTATCATGGTGTCACTCTAAAAAACTGAACCAGTGTCCATGCGCTGTGTTTAGTAGTATTTCATTACTACGTCAAACATCTGTGTTTGTGTTAGGAGATGTTCTGTGGGTGGTTGCAATTCCTACCATCACCGGTAGGGGGCAGTGGCTCGCTCTGCTGTTCTCTCTTGGAAAAACACGACGACCTATTTGTAGCGTTCGAAGGGGCCGATAACCTCTTGTTTTCCATCAACACCAACTTCTTATTTAGCGCCAAGATCTCGTCGTCCCGTCGCCGGAGCTCCGCTTGCACCAGGGCGAAGCCGTCCTCCCACAGCTTGCTGATCTCCACCACGGCTGCCTTCGCTAGCATCTCCATGATCGAGGTTAACTTGGTCTGGAAAGCCACACAGCTGGCCATGTTGCTCCGGATACGCTCCTCTGGCGGGCTGCAGGGACGCGGTGGGGCGGGTGGAAACACGGTTCGTGGACGCGGGGATGGAAGAAACAGCAGCAGACACTCCGCGGTTGTTACTCACATCACAGTGAAAAGTCACAATGTTTAAGGTGAAAAACATGGAAGTGTAATACAATAGCAACAGGAAACGGCGGTGGTCACGTGGCGCGGAATAGACGGTGTCCCAGATGGGCCAAATTTCTCATTAAAACATAATTCGCGGATTCCATTTTTTTTTTTATTAAGTGAGGATTTATTTCAGTTATGTCACAAAACTAATCGGTTTAATAATTTCAATAAGTAATGCATCATTTCTTTAAAACACATTTATATAAAAACTATTTAAATCATCAGTTTTTTTAGATCAAGAGGTCATATTTTATCAAGTTGTCAACAAGACAGGTAAATAGATGAATGATCTTTACTGTCATTCAGAAATATACACCACAGGAGCACACGTGAATGAAATTTCTTTACAAACGACTAAAAACAAGTGACTAAAAACAAAAACAACAGAAATTATACAAACACACAGTAACAGGTTATTAAAACATACACATTATACAGTCATAAAGTGTCAAGATGCATCGAAATAGGATGTTAAACTGAAACTGAAAGAGACTAAACTCTTGGTCCTCATTAGTAGTTCTAATTTTTCTAATTGTCTCTTCACCCCTAGAAGTTTTGCATCAAGGCCCCCGTGGTCTGCATACTGCCCCTTGCGTTCTGTGCCCTGCTGTACACGTATATTTTTACTGAAATGTCTACTGTTAAACTCTCTAAATTTGTACAAAAATCTAAACTGCACACAAAAAATAAGGGCACGATCATATAATACTGTCCCATTTTCTCCCTTTTTAGTCAATGTCCATATTAAGGAAATTGTACTTGAGGGATGAGCAACAGAGCTGAGGATGTTGGGATTACCCTCATGAAAAATGCACCATATCTTCTAAGACAACGTCCAAATTGTTTGTGTTTGCTATTGAGTCATGGCCAGAAAAGAATTGGCAAATTATTCATGGGTTCAACCCACAACTTCAGCTCTGCTGCTCATTCCATAAATGCATTTTCTTTACAAATGTGGCACAATCTAAAGGGAAATAATCAAGTTTCTTTTGGCTACGAAGTTGGCAATAAACATTGTTCCACTCTTGTTGATTTTTGTCATGTTAAATGTATTAATCAGATCCTGTTTGCTCTTTAGATATCACAAGGACACACATAAGGAATGGCTCATATGGCTTCGATTGCTATGCCTCTTGATTTGCCCACTAGTTTGATTGAATAAATTAAATCAAATATTTAAAGTTATATTGCTTAAACCAAAATGAGAATTGACACACTATGGACACCTGTTGTCTTGGTTTTCGAGTGCTGCATATGTTTGTCCAATAGATGGTGCTGTGTTGCCCAAGATGAGACGGGTAAGTCATATTAATGGCAGGAGGGTCAAGTAATATTTCTCGGTGCACCAAAAAGAAGCGACAAAGAGTTTCAATCTTGTACCTACAGTTAATTGTAAATCGAAGTAAATTAGGATGGATCCACTAACAATTGAATGAAGCACTATTTCCCTGACAAAAAAAAAGTACTTTGCTGCCAACTTTTCCCTGTTCCTTTTTTAGTTTCGACTCCTGGGAATTTTTAAGCACATGTTGATACTGGAACACATACTGGAACAGCCTGCCACCAGAAAAAAAAAACCTCTAGGAAGAGCAGTTCTCAAAATGAATCTGAAAAAAGTATTTCTGAATAAAGAAATTGCTGTATGTTGCACCTTTGATTTTGCTCAAAGCGACAGGATAGTTATGTTGTTTTTTTGTTTTTGCTTTGGTTTTTGTTGTGGGTCTCTCTGTTTTGGTAAATTTTTTATGTGTGTTTGATATGTTTCAGGATCTTATGAGTGATCTATAAGTATCATGCAATTGATATATGCTTTTTCTGGACTCTCGTAGTTGAAACGACTGTGGCAACTAATGGGGGATCTTGAAACAATAAACATGTTGTACCTACACAAATTGCACTACAAATACATGAATAATCGTGAACACAGATTCGGTCTTGGTGATTTTACCACCAGTTCTTCCTTAAGATCTGCATATGACAGGATACATTAGGTTCATCCTATAAACCCAATCTACCTACAAATAAGTTATAATTGAAATAGTTGCAGATGCCAATGCATTCTCAATGGTTTTATTAACTAGTTTAATTTTAGGGCGCCTTGAACGACGAGCATCCCCATTGGCTCAGAGAGCTGCCAATCACATGTGGGCGTGGTTAGTAGGCGTGGCTTGTCGTGAGAGAAGAGACGACGGAGCTGTCAAACAGCAACAATCCACTGAAATATTATCCCGTGCGGTACGAGAACGAGAGAAAAAAGAAGAAGAAGAAGACAACATCGCACTTTCCTCTTCCGTGCATACAAGGACGACAGCGTTATTTTCTGATTTAACTTGGAAGAGTCACCTGAGTGGAGACTTTTCTGCCGTTGCGCCGAGAAACTTCTTGTTTTGTGTGCGTTTGACTCAGGCTAACGTGTTAGCTCGTGCGTAGCCGCAGTTTTGTTGACAAACGAGCCCGTCCCATCGTCGAGATCAACTTTTCTGCTTTACATTAAATGCCACCCGCCTAAGAAATGGATCCCAGACCGGGTTATTCGTGCAATCTCTGTGAAATACGACCAGGTGAGTCAAGGAAATGGTCTCGAAGAGTAAATACTGAGTGCTTCTCTGTTTGTTTACATTCCCTCTGTGATGCTCACAACAACTGTCGTGTTGGTTTATTAGTTGACACTTGATCTTAACGACTTGCTGTAAATTACCTGTTGATCAAAGCTGTTCTGGCAGCATAAACTCATTTGATGTCTGTGGCATCCAAGTAATGGCCAGGTTTGCTTTTATGGACTTTGCTATTACTTTATACCCCTGAAGAATGTCAGGAATGCACCGCCTCACCTATCGTCTCCGTTGATCACAATAGGTTGTGCTCAGAAAAGAAGTTTCTCCTCAGTTTTGTTCAATGTGACCTTGTTCAGATCCTTGGCATTTCTCTCAGTGAGCTGGGGTATGAAAGAAATGCGTTTTTATCGTATTAAGCATATGTAAATAGTTTTTTTTTGTTATTGTTGCAATCCACAATGTCCTCAGATGGGATTGTAAATGTTTGGGAAGGGTTTAATGGTACTGTTGGAGACTATGTGTACAGAGCATGAGCAAATGAATGCCTCTCACTCAGTTACACGCCCATCTAATACCTCCTGCTCTTCAGAGACACCCCAGCCCTCACTGCAACCCATCATTAAAACATCACTTAACTTTTGATTTAATGTTGGCATCTTGGATCACTCTTTAATCCAGTGCAATACAGCTGGACAGTGTGCACCCCCCCCCCCCCCCCCCCCCCCCCCTAAAACTGCTTTTGAAGCATTTGGCCCCAGGCTACTTTGGTGTTATCCCATCTGTTTTGAAGTTGTAACAGGCCACAGTTTAGAGACTTAAAAAAAAGGGTGCCTTTAAAAATCCACCCTTTTCCATGTATAGCTCCTTTAGTGTGGTGTTTTAAAAGCAGGTCCTCTGGATATGTAGGTAATTGCATATAGTTTGAAAACAAATATAGTCATGGACACTTGTAGATTGGTTTTGTTTCATTTTAATTGTTATCCCTTTTTCAGTTATTTTACAGGCAGAAGCTATAGTTTTTTTTATTGTGTATATTTGTTTTGTTTTTTTAATCTTTTTAGAAGTAATACATTAATGTCCATGTAGAAGTTTGTCGTGGTTGTTAGTTTTTTATCATCATGCTGAAAAAAAAAATCCCATCTGCACTTTCTTATGTTTATTCAATATGTGATGCATGACAGAGGTGTTAGTCGGAATGGTAAGTTTGTGTTTGGTCTGTCATGGGTGCCGTCACTGCTGATGTGGGTGTGTGAACACACAAACTCTTCTCTGTTGCTTTGAACTCGTATGTATTAACCATGAGTCTGTATTCTACTTGCATATCTATTCTTGTCATCTGAGATACTATGCACAAGAGATATGGGCCTCGGTTTGGGCTCGTGGATGAAAACCCGGGTCACTGACATCTGGTACTTGCTGTCTGCATTTTTCTTGGCACAGACACTTTTATTCTTGCCGAACCGTTTCAACAAAGCAGAAAATGAGGTGTCACTGGAAGAAAAAAAGAAAGGGGAGGATAAAAAGCCTTTTAAGGCTGTAGCTGGGACAAAGAGCGATCTCAGAAATTGTCCGGTCGGGCCACAGTAAAGTCTGCTGTCATTGCTATGTTTAGTAACTGACTTTTAAAATTACTTTTGTGTTTGTGTGTTTAGTATACATGTTGTATTTCGAAAACTGCTTCTCTTATCCTCAAAGATGCCTCCAACTCAACTTTTCGCATTCAGCCCTCCTCACGTATTGTCAGCGTACAACATGGACTGGCAGACATGACAACAATCCATCACTGTAGGCGGGGAGAGAAATCTCTTGGGACGTACTTTGTAGTGTTGCAATGATTGCGTGAACTCAATTACATTTTTCTGATCAGCATGAGCTCACTTTTGGATTCAAGCTCTTCAACGAATAGTTTGACCACAAAAGAATAGTTGGTCTGTTTACTTTGTTATTTACACCGAGGAGGCATTTAAAGGTAAATTTCCACATGAGTGTAGCTCTGTGTAAGCCTCCTTAACACAGCCTTTGGGTAAGATCACTGCTGTGAACTAAATGAAAACAATGCTTTCACAATTTTCAAAAGTGCAATGCGACATTGTTTTATATATATATATATATATATATATATATATATATATATAATAGACGCTGATCTCCATTAATCTGCTTCTCGTCCCTGTGTCTCCATGGCAACAGATGCCGATCTGCTTGATCTACAGTTTTTTAAAAATGTATTTGAAAACAATTAAAGATGTGAAAAAGCGCACAGCATAGCACTCATCTCATGAAACAAGTTGCACTATTTGATATTTCAAAGGTTCAAACCGGTTAAAAATTGCAGGAGAAATAGCGTGGCGTGGAAGAAGTCATAATTACAATAATAATGATTTGGATCACATTTATTAATGGCTTGTTTGCTTGAATCAGGCCCATTCCTTTTTGTGTAGCATTTGCATGTTCTCCTTTCATGTATGTGGGGTGTCTCTGGGTATTGTAGTTTCTTCTCAGTCCAAAAACATGCATTTGAGATCATTGCTGACACTAAATTGCCCATGTGTTAACGTGAGTGTTTGTGACAGTCTGTTTTATTGTGGCGACCAATCCAGAGTGCACCCTGCCTTCACTATAGTCAGCTGGAATTATTATGTACTTGATGGATGGATTTACCTACTGAAACAGTTATTGAAATAGCCATTTCTATTGCAAAGAGTGTGTATGTGATCACTGAATCGTCAGTGGTAAAGTCGAAGCCAGTAGGACCTTTTGGGTTTTCTGGCTGAAATCTAATGAGCCACATTTATTCTGAAATGACAAAATAAGTAAGTTAAGTAGAAGCGTTTTCAGGTTAAAAATAAACAGTCAACAACTCATAATAACCCACAATGGGGGATCAGTAGTAGTGGTTGCTTGGTTTCCCCAGGCGACCAAAGTGGACCTCTGTAAATCTCTTTGTTTGGTTGTGTTGCGTTTGTTGGCAAATGCTGTTACATTGTTTGTAAATCTGATATTTGAAAGTAGGAAGTTTCACTAGTAGTTACAGCACAGCACAAAAAGTGAAGGTAGGACTCAGCATGTACAGATGTATGCACTGCATGTTGTGATATCGAACAATATCTAAAAAAAAAAAGAAGTTAAGTAACAATGAAGAGAAGAATTAACGATACAGTTTTCTTTATGAGGCTGCGGTGATCTTGCTGTGAGGACTTTTACTGCTTTATTCTGGGAAAGGTTATTGTCTTTCACTATTACTTCTATTCTAGATCAATGATTGCGTCATAGACTATTTTCTTCCATAATGAGTATAATATGTCTGTACTCGGGAAGTAATTATTAAATCGCAGTTAATGATTTCCAATGTGTTCAAAGGACAGCCAAACTACTGGGGTATTTTCTACTTGTGATTTGGAAGAAGTAATGCATTTCTACATCTGCCTCCCCCCCAACAAACACACACGCACACACAAACAAACAATTAGTGTCATTTTTCTTCTGTTTATGATTCAGAATTTAGTTAATAAAGTCTTAATTCATTGATCGACAGAGTCGAACATCAGACTTAGCATGTTCCTTTTCTCTCTGGCATAACATGTTCTTGAAGGATATGAAAGCGGCATTGTTAACAGGTATGAAGAAGACCTTTAACCACATAATTCCTCTCCTGTTCCCCTTTGTATCCTGCTGACTTTGTTTTGGATGGCAGAAAGGTCCAGGATCTGAGCTATTCCTTGGCTAATCTCCCATAATTGGACAATCGGCCCCTATTACGGCCATTACATTTGAGTCTGTTGAGCAATAGTAGCTTGTCTGGTCCTGTGTACAGCTATTGCTGCCTTATCTTTCACCGACACAGCTTTTGGTGGTTTGTCGCAGTGTGACGAGTCTTTGACCAGTATATCCCAACCGCTACTTGATCCATCATAATGTGAAAGTTGCAAGATTCCCATTAAGGTATTGTTTCTTTTCTCTTTCTAGGTCTCCAAAGACTCTCCATACTTCCGTCAAGCATTTGAAGAGCTTGTTTCTTGCTGGTCCCCTATATTAGAGGCTCTGAGGAAGTGGGCTCGTCAGAACCTTATGGGACCCACCCAGTGTTTCTTCCCAGAGACACCCTAAACAAAATTCAAACGGACAGTCTGTATATGTGAAATGTTTCCTCCCAGGACATAAAGTGAGTACACACTGTGTTGCCATTAAGGCCTCGGCACCATCAAAAGAATCTAGTCCTCTTGTCATGTGGGTACACTACGGAAAGAGGCCCATATTACCCTCACTGGCACCAGAAGCTTTCACATCACCATGGATCGAAATAAGCGCAATTCCATCGCTGGGTTCCCCACGCGACCTGAACGCTTCAACGAGGACGGAGACGGTGTGGGAGGGGTAGGGGTGTGCGAGATGGGCATGGGCCCGCCGTCGCAGGTTAGTCGTTCATTTCTTGTCTCACAATCCGTTTTAAAAAGCTCATGTGCAGTCACACTATAGACATTTGGCATTTTTCTTTTAATGTTTTATTGGAAAATAAAATCTAAGTTTTAATTTGATATTTACAAAACCTAATTCTTCAGTTTGTTTTCAGTTGTGATTTAGACTCGTCAAACTAAGCTCCAGTGTGAACCAGTTCATGAGCTAAAACTCATCAAGCATGTAAAGTTCAAGGTTTCTTATTGTTCTCTGTCTCGTTTTGTTTTCTGTTCTCTGTGTGTGTGTTTTGATACAAGTGAAATAAACAAGAACGGCATATTAATTTAGGAGATATTGCACTGCTGTAAGATTGATGGCACATCAAATCAAATAACATTGTTGAAACAAAGACTATAGTGACACATTCACACTATTGATTCTGCTGAAATCTCTTAACTTTCATCAATTTTTCCATCCATCATCTATGCAGCTCTGTCCAATGTAGAGTTGCGGGAGGTCAAAAGCCTCATGGGGAAAACGCAGAGTCAGACACATTAGCACTTACAGGCAATATAGAGCTACCAAGTAACTGTGAACATAAATGTTTTGTTCAAACAGAATGAGGAAACTGGAATACCTGGAGAAAACTGGTATTTTCAGTTTGACAACATGTAACGTCAAGATAGAAAACCCTGAAATCGAACCTGGCATTTTTTTCTCCTTGTGGGGAGGAGCTCTTACCACCATGCAGTCTACACTCAGTCTTTCCCATTATTGTTGACAGAAACATCAAAAACTTTGTTTAGACACAAGACAGAAGTGGTTTGATAAGTTTCTTATTGATATGAACTTTTTTTTTTTTTTTTTAGTTTTTGGACTTTTCCTTTTCCTTTTTTTCTTTAATTCACTGGATGTTGGTTAATTTCATCTTCATCTATGTGGCCCTTGCACCACACATTAGGAAAGGTCTTTCATGTTTTCGCAGTTTGTCCATCACACACATTCTTGATAGTCTTGTTTTAACCTGCCTGTGCTTGTGTCCTCCAGGTGGGCAGGGTGTGGCCGTCGTCCTACAGAGCCCTCATCAGTGCCTTCTCCTGTCTCACGCGCCTTGATGACTTCACCTGCGAGTGGATTGGCTCTGGATTCTTCTCTGATGTCTTCAAGGTGGGAGGAGAGTGAATTTGACCGCAGCCTTTATGTTTTCTCTTGAGTTCTTCTGTCGCCACTTTTTTTTTTTTTTTTTAGCTCTCCCTTGTTTTTGTCTCTCTGTTCTATCATCTTTTGCGAAAGCTTCAGACACTTCCAGCCACCATCACAGGTGTTTCATCGCGTAAGGCAGTTTCTCTAGTAATAAAACAATCTTCGGATTAAATGTTTGTCCCTCGGGCTTAAAATCTTTTCAGTGTTCAGTTATGTGACTGTTCATGCAGAAAAAGCAGTACTTGTTGTGCGATGGGCTTCGTGAGCAAATTGCATTTCTTCTATGGTAGATCAAAGTGTTAAAGCAAATGCAATTTTCCACCTGATTAGATCTTGTCAGCCTGATATGCTTTGTGGGTTAAACATGAGTTATCTCCGCTAACTAGTCCTTCCTCTACATTTAGGTCAGTTGAGCGGCATCCTTTAGATGCAGGGCTGTTGACGCTGTTTCTCCACCCCCTCCCCCTCCAGACATGTGAATGGAAGCCACACAAGCTTGTTTGGTTTTGCATAAGCAAATTCCAACCACCAAGAAATAAATTTATCAACTTGTATTCATTCTCGGATCATTGTCACCTGAACTTCACATTTTGTAGTTTTAATACAATTTTTGCTTTGTTGAATAAACATTTGTGACTAAAGCAGCTACCATGGCAGCCTACTGCTACAAGTATGTGTAGTTAAGGTTAAGTATATTTGGATGAGGTTGGATGCAAAGATGGCGTCTTATTGATCCTCCCAAGTGCATCAATAGGTTAAGACATAGAGACACAATGGGGTAAAGATTGTGACCTCTCATACATGACTGGATCTATTTTGATAAAAGTAACGGTGCAGTCAGTCTCTGTGACCTTAGATCTCCAGTGGATCAGTGAATTGGTCTGACATCTGCTTGATGATATCTGATGGTGGTGCTGGAGTGATCTGCACGTGGTTTGGAATTACCTTGCTGGATCTGAAAGATTTGAACTGGAGCAAATCAAGACACATTTTCCATTGCGTTTTCTTCGCCATATCAACCCCGTATTAAGTCCTTTGTCCATTGTAACCTACTGTGCTCTGGGTATGCCATTGTGCGCTTCCTGAAAACACTGGAGCTTATTCATCACACACGGCATTGCAAGTGAGCAGCAGAGGCAAACAAATAAACAACAGCAAGGAGTTGTAATCAAGGTCTTTGAAGTCATGTGCAATATTTATTGAGTAAGTTAGATTTACTGCCATTTTTTAATTTTCTCTTTAGTTTGCTGGTGGTAGTATTTTTTTTGGGGGGGGGGTCACAAATATTGACACAATCTCCATGGTGGCTCAGAGATCTGTCATAAAATAACCAAGTAATTGCTTTTGATGGAGGTTGTAAGTTTTTTTTTTTTTTTTAATAATGGCGTATCATCAAGCTTAACTGGACTGAAGCCAAGATTGTGATATAACTCAACACAGGTAGACAGCCTCATACACAGTCACCACTTACCTTGAGACATGATTTTGAACTACTGTGAGAAGAAACTGGAGTAAACATACATACAAACGGAAGAATCTAAACAAAAAAAAACCCTAACATTTTTGGATGTGGATCTGACATGTGATGTACAGTCCAGGTTTAATATCCATTACTTAAATTATTTATTCAAATCATTGAATCAACATCTTTTACACAGCCTTATTTGTTTTTGTGAGACACATTGGAGTATTCAATAAGTTATGCTTACTTATTTCTTTCCCCTGTGAGAATGAGATTGACAGGAAGAGATGACGGGATGCTTATGAAAAGGTCTGAAGTAACAGAAATGATGTGTAGAAAGAAGATGAAAAATGGGGGCTGCCGTGGAGGTTTTTAGATGTACAAAGGAAGGCAGAGGCAGGGGATGCAAGGAGATTTTCAAGAAGATGGTAGATTTGGAAACTGTTTGGGGGTTGGGTTGGGGGAGGATGGGGGGGAAAAAAAAGTGCCGGTTTGATGTTTTGATGAGGACGACACGGCAGTTCTGTTTTCCATCTGAGAGGCAGAGGGGTGGAAGATGGGAGGGAATGATATTACTACGGGGGCTGATTGGGATTGTGCATGACGTTTTGTTGGAGCAGAACGAAGGGGATCAGGAATAAATGCAGATTGGGGGGGATGTGAACAGTGAGGAGTTGGGGGGTCAGAGGAGGATAGATAGATGTGGGGGAGGAGGCCTTCAGAGGAGTGGCCATCTGTTGTTGCTGCTGTCCCGTGGTGGAGCCTGTCGGCTCTTATGGCAGGGCCCCCTCCTTTGAACTTGAACAGAGAGATTTTTGTGTCTGTATATATGAGACGCACAGAGTAGAAGATAGAGGAACTCAGTCTGCGCCTAAACCTATGATTCACACGATTCTTCTACCCCACAAACTTTGGAAGTCCAACACATTTTCTCACAGTTGCCTACATATAGTGAAATGGTAGAAAAGTAGCATCATTTGCACATTTCCCTGATTTTCATTGTTAATGCCACCTATGTAATCCATATTGACTTTGTCTCAACTGTCAAGCTGCTTCTCGCTGTAAGTGATACCTTGATCCATTGTATTCTACAAGCAGCAGTAATGGAGGATAGTAAATGCACTATTGTTAGAGGACAACATAGAGATGTCCACTTCTGTGGTGAATATAACTGTTTGTCTCCATGGAGCTGTAGTTTTAGAGATTGGTCATTGTTTTGTTTTTTTTTGTCTGAATCATTGCCTTCAGAAATCTGTTTTTTGTGCAATGACCCACAATGAAGGATATCTAACTGACGGCTGCCTAACCTTGCCTAACCATTTGACGCCTCCACATCAGCTTGGTCTAAATATATTTGTACCATCAGGAAATGAGTAAGCGTGTGTAGGTCTGGAGACGTATTTCCAGCTGCACAGTCATTTGGTTTGCTGCTTAGTGTTGTTTGCTGGCTGTTATTTCCCATACGCACACATTAAATTCTTGTCACATGCAGTGGGATTTCCCTTAAGCCTGTAGTGTAAAGATGTCCCGTCACTTCAATATGTTAAAGACTACGAGGAGGCAGCTGTGATAGATGGTGTGATTTTCTCTGTAAACAACATTTTCATTAACTTTATCTTAATTAGATCGGTGAAGGGTTGTGTCAGAAGGGTTTTCCTCGATTAAATGCACTGCTCAATGCAATAAAATGCATATTGGATTTTGTGTGTTTGGACCCTAAATGCATTCATTTTAAGAGTCTGTTGACTGCGCAGCATTACCACTGTTCAGAGAACTGGCCTAGTTGGATGCCATCTCCTGGAACTTGTTGTGACCGAGCAATGGAAACCGTTAGCTACTAAAACATAAGAAGCAGTATTACTTCAGACCTTGCTAAAAAGTGACGTGTGTGTGTGCTCTGGAAAGCTCCAGCTTGAAAAGATTGAAAGTGGTAATGAAGCCATAGTTTTTTTTATTTTTTATTGTGTGTTTATTTTCACTAAAGGCTGCTGAGAGCTGTGGATGGCAGAATGGAGTGATAGTGACGCTACAGTTATCCAACAATCAGATGGAAACTAACCCCCCCCCCCCCCCCCCGAAAAGCACAATAATACAACATTGATTGTGCTGCTTTCAATTGACATATTCACTCTCTGATGCTTTGTCAGTGGTGACTGACCTCATTTCACTTCTTTTGCATGCGTCGCCTTCTTTTTCTGCTTCCTCTGTTTTCTTGCTGCATGTAACAATAACAGAAGAGCTTTGTCACATGCCGAACAAGGCTTACCCATTGTCTTCCACTTCTTATATTGCTAGTAATGTCAAATGACAGTGACAATAGTCTATTTGCACAACCAGATTGGTGTGAGATCCAAGAAATTGGCATAAGGCATTGTTTGTTTTCTTCTGTGTGTGTGTGTGTGTGAGTGTGTATGTGTCTGCTTGCAATGTAAAATATACATGGCTGTTCTCCAGGTACGACACCGAGCATCAGACCAAGTGATGGCTCTGAAGATGAACAAGCTCAGCAGCAACAGAGCTAACATGTTGAGAGAGGTCCAGCTGATGAACCGTCTCTGCCATCAGAACATACTCAGGTTTGTCAGGAAATAATTTATTATGATTAAGTCTGGTACTAAAAATTAAAAAAAGGAGATGTAAAATGACAATTGTGAGCCTTGTTAAAATGTGCTTAATGAGTGCTATGAATTCCAAAAATATATATTCACTTTCCACCTTCTGGGAACAAGTTAGTATTTGCTTAAAGTGTGTTTAAAGTTTCAAGATCATATTAAAGTGACTAATCATTGCTGCTGCATAAATGCAATACAACATTTCAGTAATTTACATAGAACTTCTGGCTCTGCCGCCTCTCACTTTCCCCGTGAGTTTGTGGTTGTGACCCATTTCCTTTGGGGTGTCATGAAACTGTGTCAAACACAGACCTTATTAAGAATGGATTTTCTAAACTGCCAGCTCCTTTTAAAATCATACAGATGCCTGGAGGCAAAAAAACAAAAAAACAAAGAGGACTCTTTCTGTCACAAGAGAGTGAGCTTAAGCTATGAACAATATTTTTCTTTCAATAACCTGGCCAATGATTGCATAGACAAAATGGGAAAGCCATTATACTGTGTTAAGCTGGTTATTCTTGTTATTCTTGTTAGGTCTTTCAGACTTTGGCGTTACCATTCAGTAATTCATTACTGACAGTTTATGGAAGTGCAGTACCATTTTCAGACCTTTTTCTGAGCCAATTTTAAGTGGAGGTGAACCTTATGGAGAAGAGATTTTTAATTAACTTCGCCATCTCATGTAATCAGTTAAAGTTAAAATTTGTGGAGGATTTAACAAGGCAGGGTTCTCCCTGGACAGGTGGCTGGGATTAAAACAGATACGGACTATCACACACACTTGCATTCATGTCGAGGTGCAATTTGGTGACGCTGATTAACATCAGATACATGTTTTTTCGTCTGTGGGAGTAAATCAGAGTACCTGGAGAAAAGTCACCCAGGGAGATCATGCAAACGCTACACAGAACGGCCAGACTTGAACTGAGATTTATCTACTTCGTACATAATCAGATACTGAATCTATTTTGGAAAGAAAAAGTTGTCCGATTGTAATATGTCCTACGTTTAATTTTCTATTGGTCTAAAACTTTCCTTTACTGCATATGCACAACTTCAAACTGCACTCATCTTGAAACTTGTATCTTACAACATAACTTTTAACAGTTAATACACAAAGTAATACAACCTTATTGCAATGACACTTTAAAATCACACCACGACAGGGAGGTTGACTGAAATGCCCAAGGGAAAGATTGTTTTTTGTCCGAGTGGGAGAGTGAGTGTAGATGATGAAGCCCAAAAACTGCATAGAAATCTCTGCGTGTGCATAGCCACACGTGCAAACATCTTTTACAATGCCATCTTTGTTTAGCATGCTACCCAATGGATTGTATGTGTCTGTGTGTTAACAAGTGGGCACTGAGGGTGTCTTTGTTTGCTAAAATCCAAAAGGACCCACAAAGTTGACCTTTTCATTGCCTCCAGAATTATGAGCCCTTCACAACCCAACTCTATGTACAAAGTTTGGTTTTGGTCTCATTTGATTTGCATTATTGCATGCTCTTCTCTGGTTTTAAAATGCTTATATCTAAGGCATTTCTTAGAAATGCATAAAATGAGGGAAGGTTTTCAATACTACTGGCAAATCTAGGGTCACAGTTGGAGGAATACTATTATAATACAGTTGCATCCAACATGTTAAAGTGGTAAGGAAAAACATGGAAATAGGCATAAAGTCAAGGTGCATGATTGTGGTTTTGTTTATCTAGTGTTTTGTAATGATAGGTAGGGCAGAGGGAGAAATGAGAGGAATGCAGGTGAAGCAACCAGGCTATTATTATTCTCCTGATAACAGACAGTCTGCAGTAATCACCTGTCTGGTCTTGCCCAATGGAATTTTGATCTTTTCTACCTGTGTATTCTACCTGCTTTCTCTGTTTACCCGGAGGAGAAAAAAGTTCAAGCATGTGTTTCGCTGGAAAATTCAAACTTTAGGAGTAAATAAAGTTGAACTCCAAACATAACTGCGTCTATGTCAATTTGTTTGTCCACCATGGCATGATAAATTTCAGTCAGACCCTAATGAATATCCTGTATTTCTTTCTGCATTTTTAAAGGTTTAAGGGAGTGTGTATCCACGAGGGTCAGCTGCACGCTTTGACAGAGGTAAGATAACATGTACACAAATGCACACATCTTTTCCTCATTAAAGCTTCAAAGTACAAAGTAATGATATGTGAGATCAAAGTGTTGCCCCTAATGAAAGGTAGACTCTCGGTGGATTTATGCCCCTGTGCTTGCACACGTGTGTAATTTCTAAATGGGACTATTTTCAGGTGAACATCACGTCACCCATGAAAGTAGCACGGTGGTGCTCAAGCCTGCAATTGTGGAAAACCAAAAGAACTAAATGTCCCGCTTACGACTTTAAGCTGTGTATCAGTGTAGGAGAGAAGATTTAATACAGGTGGATAGTATTTATTTTCGTCAGAGATCCTAAATGTTGCCACAGTCACTGAGTCACTGTTGACAGTGTGTATGAATGCCAGAATTTTGAACATGACTGTATGTGTGTGTGTAAAACAACAACAAAAAAAGGCTCCCGTTGCTTAAGTGAAAAAGTGCACAGTCACATTCAGGTTGTAAACATCAAACAACTTATTTGCTCTTGGATAAAAAGTATACATTTTGCACAATGTGAGGTCAAATTGTCTTGATATGCTATTGCAATAATTGGCAAATAGTCACATTTAGAACACGGTGGAAGCCCTCCCAGACTGATTCAGAGCTGCCCAAGTAGATGGAACCACTTAATATTATCCGATGTAGGCAATAGCACCATAGTTAGTGTGTACTGTTGCATGTGAAGCTTTGAGAGGAACAGATTGTTACATCCTCTGATGCTATGTAAAGTGTCTTTGCGTGTTCAAAAAAAGCGAAAGGCAAGTTTGATGTATTACTGTTGTTATTGTTGTTGTGATCTTGAGCAGGTTCTGAGTGATTAGAGGCATTTTTGGATGAATTTAAGTTGTGCTCTCCGCCAAATGCAAATGTGTACCAACGCACCAGTGTGTATCTGCATACAGTATATCTACATTTCAATAATTCAACCAGTTGAATCCACATTGCATTTCTATAAACTGCACTTACTTTGGATGCAATGAGCATCCACATGTGTATTTTGCAAACGGCAAATCTACTCAGTTGAAAGAGTACACTGTTGTAAGAGATGCCCCCCGCATTCACACACATGTTCTTAATTACTTTGTCCTGCTGCACATTGAATGTGCTTATTGTAGCCTCGACAAAGACAGATACCAACATTCTGCATCGGCATAATCGAGGACATCTTAAGAAATTGCGTTTGACACACACACACACACACACACACACACACACACACACACACACACACACACACACACACACACACACACACACACACACACACACACACTGAAATGGTGCATTGTAAAACACAGTTATGATCATGCATACATACACACTGTGGTAGGTCTTGTTTTCCTGCTGCAGCGTAAACAGATCCTGTTGTGTCGTGTCAGGACCAAACTGAAAGCTCTGAACCCGGTAGCAGGCCGGTGGTGTTATGTTACCTGACCCCCACTATGAAGCTGTGCTCAGAGGATACAGAGAATGAAATTACTGCATGGCCCCAGGCTACCTCATTGACTCACGCTGAACACACACAAAATAATCCAAGTCCTGCAGAAATAATGAGGTCTCGACTAAATCTGCTACTTTTTGCAACAGCCAAAGTTACCAAAGTTACCAAAGTTACCAAATGCCTCAGAATAAACCGTTTTGTAATCTCAAATTGTGCATAGCCTCCCTATATCGAAGATAAAATGTTATGTTTTAGTGTAACTCAGGTACATTTTCATGCAGGAAGGTAACAGACTTTGAGTTATGGGATATATAGTATGGCAAAAAAACCCCCAATGCAATAAATCCATATCCCACATTAGTTTTATTCTCTGAAGATTCTGCTGAACTTTAGTTTAATGCACCTTATTAGAAATGCTACTGCAATCCTAATCTGTACTAACGGTAAGTCATGACCCATGGCAGGATTATACTCCCGTTTGAAGCTGCACTCGGCAGAAAACAAGGATTCTTTGTTCGAGTCTTTCCCGGGTTTTTAACCTGAAACACAGGGGAGCTGCTCTCACAACCTTTGTGGCCAACTGTACGTTTCTTATTTCCTCTTTCTCTGCATTGTACATTGTCCGGTTGAGGTACCCATTTGGCCCCAACATGTGCTGTGTTGAGTGATTACTGTGGCATATCAGTAACGCCGCAAATAGGATCAAGCAAATTCCTGGAAAAATAAGATGAATGAATAAGAGGCTTTTTTTTTTGAGTGCAACTTTACTTCCATTTGAGTTACTTTCAGTTGACACAGTAAGTACACACTCCTGCCAAACAATATGCTTTCCATTTGAGTATTGTGCATATTATATTACTGTTAGAATGAAATGTGCATTGTCCAGGTCTTGAATGATGATGGTAAAGAAAGGTGGGAGGATTGGTCTGGGTTTTATTTGTCTCGAGTGGAGTTTTCTCCCGTTGTATCCCTCTTATCCTCTCCCCCTAAACCCCAACATGCAGACAACAGATGTTGAACTCTGCGGCTACTCAGGGAATTTGCTCCACAGATACTGTAATCCACTGACGTCTTGAATTGGGGTGATTGTGTGTGTTTGTGTGCGTGCGTGCATGAGCGGATATAAAAGGGTATAAAGCCTGCTGGGAGCCCAATCAATAGGGGGGCCGGCATTTGAATATCGCACAAAAGCGCACATCTCTTCAGGTCTTAAAGCAAACTATTATGTAATAATGGCAGCATCTTGACAATGTGAATGTGAAAACAATTAAAAATAAATAAATGTCAAAGGAGCTGGTAAGGTTAACATATCAACCGCCTGACAACGGAGAGCTCTCCAACAACTCCCCAGCATGTATATCTGCACTAATTGACTTTTGTTAATGGAATAATCAGCTTTGGTTACCCATTTGTCAACCATGTATCTAGTTCACATAGAGAGTCATAATATTACTATTCTGCAGCAGCTATCTCAATACTCTCCTGAGGAGCTCAAATTCATAATGTGTAGGACTTTTTTTTTTTTTTTAAAGCTCAGCATCACTCAGGCATTGTTTTTTTTTTTTTATTCTCGTAAACTGTCTCTAATCTCTGAACTCGTCTTTAACTACTTCCCTGTTTATCATCCTCTTTATTGCTGGACTGTTTTAAAACTGTATGAAAGATTCTTTGTGAAGCATAATTCACTTCCTTTGACTTTGTTGGCTTACTGTGTCTCCTGTGAAGACTTTACATTTGTATATTTGTTGGGTCGATGGGCTTCACCTCATTGATACAGGATGCTAATGTAAATAAAAGTCTGACAGACACAAACACGCACGCACGCACACGCACACACACACACAGGCACTTACGCACACATTTATTTGTCATGGTTCTCAAAGGCTCTAACAGGAACTGACATGCACGTCTTGTTTGTTAGGAATTCAAGCATTTCGTGGTAAGATCTAGATTAGGATTAAAATCCCAATGAGAACATAATTGTATGGTGTCCAAACAAGAGAAAATAGACATGCGAATGTGTCTGAATGACATCAGAGCAAAACTCCGAGGTGGTTTCCCCTCCCACAACTGACATTTGCGATTAAAGAAATAATTGCTGTTTCCAGTAAAATTACTGTCTGGACATTAAACATTGACTCAACATTGTGTCATCATTTTCAGTCTCGCAGTTTTTACAAATCCAATCGGAACTCATTCTCCAGCACCAAGTGAGATATGTGGAAGAGTCTCATCCCTAAGATGACACTAACGTGGTAATCTATTAAGCTTCTACCTTTTTAAAGGGGTCGCCACAGGAAATCCCTTCCTGTCGCAACTGGGATTTGCACGCACTCCAGAGAAAGGGAATGCTATAGATCTGCAACCAAATGAAAGAATTGAGTTGGAGTTTTCCAGCGTTGTAATAAAATATATAGGTTATTTTAAAAAGTAGTGCCCTGTCCTGTCTTCGATCATAGTTCGCTGGGATGGCCTCCAGTACCCTGCTACCCTGAACAGCATAAAGCAGTAAAGATAGAGGGCTAGATTATGTAAAATTGGCATAACACGGGCCAAGAGCCAAGTTTATTCAATTGCGTGAAGAAGTTTAGCGCTCCTCTCTCCTCTGCCCGCTCCCTTTGTTCTAATTCTGTGCCTGTCTGTCATACCAATAGCCGCAGCTAAACCAGACCACCTCTTTATCCCCTTCCAGCTCTCTTTAGTTAACTGCCCCGGTTCGTGATGTGTAACATGGGATTAGTGTGTCTGTGTGTTTGCATGCTAGGAGAGCGGTCAGGCAAGATCTTCTGGATCAAAGCTGACGGACAAAGTGAGGGGGACCCTGAATACTTTTAAAAACCCACTGAGCTTACTCATCCTCTTCAGCCAATGTGATGGCAGGAGGGTGTCTGGGAAACGGGGAAATCAGTTGTGGCTGCAGAATATGCCAGGATGCCAAGCAGGCCACCAATGAATCAGTGAATTACTCCACGACCTGTCAGATGAGCAAAATTATGTTTGAGTTGTCAGTTTAGGACATCAGTGTGGTATATTTGGTGAAGCACTTGAATGATGGAGACAGCACATTGGGTCCGTTTTCTCTGCCGTTGGCATCAATGATGTGCTATGTTGCCATAGCGTATTCTCACTCTAATGATCCCTTTAAAAGTCATTTGATATGTCACCAGCTCGTTGGTCTCTGCAGGACAGTTTGCTTTTCAGAGGAGAGCAATAACGTTCCCTGCTCAACAATCTCTGTGTTGAGAATCAAATATTTGACCACCAAATCCTAAATTTCGGCACATTTTCAAGCCGATTTGCGAGGGCGCTTTATTTTCTTAGTTGTCTTGAAGATTGCAGTGCAGTTTGATACATTTCTATGTGAAGGTGATTTGATTTCTCCTATTAGTCACATTCACCTATTCACAGTCACACTAATGGTGGCATGCCAAGTTACTCAACCTCTAAAGTAGCATTGAATGGAGTTTGATTAATTTCATGGCATTGCATATATTACACAATCTAATTTAATTTGATAAAAGTATCGGTAATCCAGATACTGTGAACTTGAGGAAGGGCCAATCACCTGCACAATTCCACATATTCATTCCCATAAGCACAATTTTTTTTTTTTTGCCTTCATCATTTGTTAAAAAGAGCCTTTTGTTAGTCTTACTTTACTTCTGTGTCTGTCTCCTGCTTACTATAGTACCTTAATGGTGGGAACCTGGAGCAGCTTCTGGATAGCAACAAACATCTGAGCTGGCCCACCAGGGTGAAGATGGCCTGTGACATCGCCAGCGGTCTGGCCTACTTGCACTCCAAAGGCATATTCCACAGGGACCTCACCTCTAAGGTAAGATCGATCAGCTGAGTGAGCGGAGGCACCACAGCGAAACGGTGCACATGCAGATCTGCTTCATATAACCAGAGGAAAACCATTCCGACTATGGCTTCTTTTGACCTGATGTGCATGTAATGAAGAGCGATTCCTTTTTATATTTGCGGATTTAGAAATGGTCAGTAATGAACCAAATACCTTCGTATTGTTTAATGTGTTAGTTGTCTCTTCGGCACACTCGGCTGCTCCTTTATTTCTAGCCCTGCTGACCTCTCTATTAGGAACACTCGGGCGTTTGTGATCCAAGCAGCTTCTAATTTTCCAGTTTGACCCAGAGCCATGTTGGTACCATGAAGGGAAGCAAGACATTGTGGACCCTGCTGTAAAATCGTATTGATTACCTGTCATCTGTAGAATTAACAAATGCAAAGGGAAATTTAAGCAGGCTTTTATGAGACAAGATGTATATATATATATATATATATATATATATATATTTTTTTTTTTATACCTTAGACACACTTTTGTAAGCAACTCTTACTTTAATGTTTTACTCATAGCGTGATATGCCATAATTCTATGAATCAACTCAAAATCAATTCATTTAGAGCCTCGGTCTACAATCAGTGAAGATCACTGCATTCTCCCATTGTCGTTTTCTCAATTTCACACTTCAAACTTATTTCCAAGACCATCTTCATTCAATGTGTGCGCCAAGCCGGATTCATGTGTCATAGGTTCCGCTTATTAGGTAGACATGTATAAATAAACAGTGAGTATACAGAGCATTAAAGTTCAACTCAGGTACTGAATGTCACTGCGGTGCTGCACAGGAAGTTAAACAAGAGCTGTGAGTTTTAACCAAGTGTCAATTTTACTGACAGTGAAGTCGAGTTCAGTAGGAAGTGAAGAATTTATTTTTATTGCTCAGTCAAACAATGGCTTGTTTCAGTTGATCACTGTGTGTTGCAGCTTCCTCAAATCAATTTCTTAGTTCACGGTGTTCTTTATTCACAGAACTGCCTGATCAAATGTGACGACAGCAGCTACACAGCAGTGGTGGGAGACTTTGGCCTGGCAGAAAAGATCCCGACCAATCCGTAAGGAGCGTTTCTACTTCAGAGAAAAGTATTAAAATCCCGATGTGTGCTTTTAAAAAAAAAAAAGAAGAAAAAAACAACAACTCAAACTGCAGTCACATTGTTAATTCTCATTTTCTGCTTCTCTCATGGCTTTAAAGTCATAGCTTTGCATATTACCACGAAACCTCACATGGTTTCAGCGTTGAAGTCACCAATACTTTTCACCCAGCAAGAGATTGCGAGAGTTTTTTTGGTGCCTGTTTTAACTCAGCTTTTGGTTTTTATTAGTGCAATTTCTGTTTGACTCACAGTTTTTCTTATACCCTGTGCATTATGGGACAACATTTACTGTCAAATAAAGCTTTGGAGCCCACGTGAATGTGGTTGGTGGGAGACTGATGGATGATATCAACACCCAGAGGATTTTCTCAAATAACTAGAGACAAACAGAGACCAATTATTGATGACTCAACCTAAAAGTCTGCACTGTTCTATGTTTAATGTTATTAAACACATAATTAACTGATTTGGCAGTAATTTTTGTATTTGCTACCTTGTTTTGATGTTTCACGAGTCTTTTAGTGCCTAAAAATGTAGTATTATTACTTAAAATAAAACAAAAATACAGGCACTTGTTTGGTCCTTGTATCTAAAACAGTTTTCTGTAGTTTCTACTTAATATAAACGCTTCTTAATACATAGTTGCAGAAAGAAAAGACAGGTCTTATTCTTATCGTAGGCTGTGACCATGTTTCGGTTCATGTGTGCTCTGCACAACAATGTTTATTTTCTACCTTTCTTGTTTTTGCTGTAGCAGCTATCTCACATAAGATTGCTCCTCCTCCTCCTCCTCCTCATACCAGGCGAAGGGTTATTTATTAACTCACTGGTCAGGCACTAACATTACCAGCCGCCTCTACAGTTCGCATTCTCCGCTTTATTGTCTTGATAGTATGAGCGCAGGGTTTTTAACGTTTTAAACGCTGCAGTCACACACGAGTGGGCCTGGTTTCTCTATTTCACATCATAACCATTTATATGACAGTGATTTAAACATTTTAAAACATCTCAGAATATCAATTAAGGATGTTCCTGCACTACATAACTTCTGTGTGAATACACAGCCTTATGTACTATTTATATATGATAGAAGTAGTTTAAAAAAAAGCAGGTTTTTTTTCTGTATTTCACTATTTCTTGCTTTAATCTGCTCTGAATTTAATGCATTTCTCAGTGGATTTCTGTAAAAGCTTAACACACTTATTGAGCAACACAATCCTGCTCCATGAAGTAATATATTCAAAATAAATCCATCAGTATGTGTTACTAAAGGTATTCAGTGTACATTATAAACTGGACATACAGACAGTTCTCAATTAAGCACAGTTTTACATCTATTTTTCATGTTTTGAAATCGATATATTTTGACAAAGCAGTGAGTCAACGCATATCAGCAGCACTTATCTCAGTGTTTGGCATACTGATTTATATAACAAGATCTCCATCCATCCATCTTTTATACCGCTGTATCTAATTCAGGATCACGAGGGGTTCGAGCTCATCCCAGCTGACATGAGGTCATCATATGTCAAACAGAGAGACGCACTCTTGTATGTACACCGACGAACAAATTACAGTCACCAGCGAACCTCAAATGTTTGTATGTGACTGTGGGAGCAAATCCTCAGTGAATAACATCGACCCAGGGGAAACTCTTGCTATGAGGCCATGGTGCCAACCACGAAACCACTTAATGCTGATGGAACTCATTTATTTTGAACCAATATTGATCAAACTGAACTGAAAGGTTTTGAAATTGAGTTTTTATTGTACACACCCACTGATTTACAATTCAAACATATCTTCCTCTTCCTTTTTTTTTTACACATAAACGTGGTGCCATTTACACAATGACTAAAAAGGACAGTCAGTTTCACAGTTTCATCTGTACGTTGTACATTTGCACAGATATTCTGACTCGGCTTCTTTTGTCCATGAGGATTTTTTATTCCGAAACGATAAAACACTGAAATTATTCTCCAGACCCATTTGTGCACGTTACTAATACAAACCTGTTTGCGGGTCAGAGAAAGACCTTGGAAGTGTTTCTTATCCTGCTGTATAATATCCTTATCTTCCACGCCAAGATTAGCCTGAGGTCATGTTTTGAGACCATGAGTCATCGAGTTGCAACATTCCTTCAATTTTTTTGTTGACTTCTTCATTTTGACACATTCACACGTTTTCCACTTCCTGTAAACAGTGCTGAACGAGAGAAGCTTTCAGTGGTCGGTTCTCCTTTCTGGATGGCTCCGGAGGTGCTAAGAAATGAGCTCTACAATGAGAAGGTAAAGTCATCACATCAAACTGATTGTGAAGATAAACCTTTTGTTGGACTCCCATTAGTTTCGATCTGCTACAAACAAACCCTGAAAAAGACTTTGACATTAAGGATGAATCATTTGCTTTCTCTTGAATTCATTACACTAACAAATGCACACTTCTCTGTCTCTTTTCAGGCTGACGTGTTTTCCTATGGGATAGTCCTTTGTGAAATCATTGCAAGGATCCAGGCCGACCCTGACTTCCTCCCCCGCACAGAGGTGAGCGCTCTTCCTCCTCCTCCTCCTCCTCCTCCTCCTTCTAATAATCTAATCGTCTTCCTTCGCAGGTGTTTCTACTGTACACAGGCACGCCGTGCTTCACACTGTAGAGTGACTCACACACAACTCCAAAGAAATGATCAAATGAACTGAAGTTTGTATATTTGACCATCAATTCATCTACGACCTGATCATGTTGCATTTGTCTTCCAAGGCTTGTGTGGTATGAGGCAAACCTTTATGATTTATTTAATGACTCACAGGCCTCGCCATACAAAAGTAACCAAAGTACATGTAGATAGTTGAGCTCAGCTTTTCACCCGTATTTGCAGATACAATCACGCCTTCTTTGGGCATGTGCAAGCCTTGATAAAGGAGCCCCCACACCCTTTTTCTTTCTTTGATGTTGGCCATGACCATTCTTTGTCGATCTCCAGTAGAGTAAATATTCATTACCCAGTGAAACTCAAGTGATCGTTTGGATTGTTTTAGTTCACGTTTCTACAACAGGCTTGCAGCAAGACTTAGTTGCTATTGGTTCGTCATTAATTGTCCAATGAAACGGTCAGCAACTCCATGTCGGATGAATTTGTTTGAAAAGATCTCAAATCTTTAACAATCATTATCCCACTGCAGGAATGTGACTTCCTGTGTGTTGTTGTCATAGTTTAAATTGTTCTCTGATGTAATCGTAGTTTAAATAATGACAAACGAAACCAATGATTTTCCGTCTGTCCACATGGTTTTCTATGAGCAGAATTTTGGACTGGACTATCACACCTTCCAGCACATGGTTGGAGATTGCCCACCGGACTTCCTCCAGCTGGCCTTCAACTGCTGCAATGTGAGACCACCTTCCCATTGTTTGATTAGTCTCTCCTCACTTTCATCACTTTAGAAATTACGTCGTGCACCATATTCAAAATGCCACCGTTGACTGTAAAGGAGCCAGAACAGTATGTAAGGAAACGGCACAAGAAGCTACAAAATAACCCATACCGTCGATGCACAATATTCTCAGGTTTCACTCCATTAAAAAAACCCAACCCATTTCCAAATTGCTTGTTTCTCAGTAATTTTCCTCTTTTATTTTAATTATTCCCTCATCAAGAAATAAAGGAGCAATCTGATTATCTGAATAATCTGATTTAGTTTACCATGCAGGGGGTGCTCCATTCTCTGAAAGCCGGATCAGTTATGTGAAAGATTTAGCTTGTCTCATCAATCATACAATGATTTGTGGTTCGATTTAGCAACTGCCATATCTACAATAGGGAATCAAATATTTTTGACCTCTCACAATTATCAGACGACTTTGCTGCCAGTTTAATTACGCTCAATTCGACACTGGTCTTCAATTCAACCTGTGGCTTTTGTGCTCTGACATTAATTACAACCACAGTAGATTAGTGCATTGAAGATTTCCTGGTACCCTGCAGTTTGATCCTGTATTGGCCCTTTACATCTCTTCTCATCCTGGTCTGTCGTCTCTCTTTTATAATCCTTGTCTATCTTATCCTCTCTACACGTCTATTTTACAGATCTCTTTTTTCTCTCCTTTAAAATTTCAACCATGTGGAACAACCCTTTAGATTGTGTCTTCATTCATTTCTATATCAAACCTTCCATCAAGTAATTGTTTCTGCCCCCATTTGACTTTCATCTACTAGATATTAATGCTGTAGGTTATTAATAATGCTAAAGGTCACAACAGGTTTTGATTCCGTTCCGTTTGAAATTGATGATTTTAGAAATGTGATATTTCAGACCAGGATGATAGCGATACCACGTTTTACATTTGGGTACTACTCATGCCAACTACTGCTGTGTATACTTGATATTGCATTTGCAATTCTTGGAATTGCCTCCACAGTGATATATATATATTCATTAGATGCTATTTGTTTACACACTGTTAAATTGTTGTTGCTGATACTTTACTTCGATCAAACAGGACGTCAACACACACTTCACTCTGATATAACCATTGTCAAACTGCCTTTTGTGCGTCTGATCTCTGGCCTGTTCTACAAATTAGTATTTTGTGTAGGTACTTTTTCATGTTTGTAGAATATATTTATCAGTCAGATGCAATAATTGAGGATAGGTGGTATATTGCTTAAATAAAGGGGCCAAGGATTGTGACATTTATACTATTATCAAAAAAAAAAAAAAAACAATACAAAATAACTTCTATTTCAATTATTCAAAGAATTTATTGGGTTTGAGTCGGTGTTGGTCGGCCTTTTATACATTCTGGTTAGTACAAGATCCCCTTGTGGAGAAAACGCTCACCTGTTCTGTATTTTCCCTCCACTTAGATGGATCCTAAACTACGTCCGTCCTTCCCAGACATCGTCGTGCACCTGGAGGAGATTATCGCCCGTCTCAAAACTGAGGAGATGGAGCACGAGTGCGTCCCTCTCGGTGGGGAAATTGACAAGAAGCCTAAAGGTATCAGCACAGCACATTCACCTGGCACCTCAGGATACGGCCAATAAAAGCCACACTGGCTTGTTGACAAGATGCTCGTAAATTCCAGGAAGAGTCTGAGAAAGAAGCTGTAATTCGAAGGAAGGCAACAAAAATGTATTTGGCCCTGCCTCTTCCCGTAACCGCTTGACACCGGCTGTGTTTGTACTCGTATCTGCTGGGTTTTTGTTGAACATGATATGCTCTTTTTAAACGCTGTTGCTCATAGGTTGGTTTTGTTACAAAGCGACGTATCATTTGTGCTAATTGCTTCCAAATGGTACATGATCCTCTGTGCTCAATCCTTTAGCCGACTTTCCGTTTCACACTTTGAGGACCCAGAGCTCTGATTTGAACTCTATTGCTTGTTGATAATGTAAACTTCGTCCTGACTTGAAGAGAAAATTCTGGTCCGAGATCAACATTCCTCCTTTGAGAAACCCAATACAAGCGGGCCCAGGTTTCACTTCTAATTTGGTCCCTCGTCCGGCCGCCTGCGTGTCTGACGGTCATGGAGTCGGGAGGCAGGGATGTTTTTGTTTAGACAAGCCAAACAGCTCCTTTTCTTTGTGGCACAAGATGTCACAGGTCGCAGACGTGAATCCTGCAAGCGACCAAAACAGTTACGTCCGGCTTTTTGTTGTAAATATTTATCAGGCTAACAGAATAAATAAATACAGCACAGTCTGTTGACACAAGCATGATCTCGTACATAGCTTTTATTTTGGGTGAAACAAGGCCGAGATCTAACGGTTCTCCCTTTTCCTCAGCTGTTATGTCATATGCTTTGTCTCCATGCCCCCCTCCTACTGCCTCTCGCTGCTTATAGCATCAACCCTTCCTGAGACTAGGATCACTCTCATAGTAGAAAATATGTATCTTGCATAAGAATAAAATTTTAGCAAAATATTTCTTTTGGGTCCTTGGGAGTAAAATGAGTGATCCTGATATTTATCTGAAGACAAAAAGGATGTGATCGCTCAGAAATAAAGCAGGTTTACATTTTGGAAGTTGTTTGCTTGTGTGGATTATGTGTTAAAATACACCTGCCAGTTTTATGCCAGGATTATAGACGGTACCAAATTTCTTTATATTTTTTGCGTCCGCCAGACTTTACACAGTAATGCAAACAATCGTTGGAACATCTTATGGTGTGATCCTAAAATATGGAATTATTATTAGTTAGCAGTAATGTAACAGATTTGAAGCCAGTCAAAACAGGCACACTGTTTTTTTGCTTTGACAGCAAATACAATAACTTATTATTAAGACGAACACCCTGAATTTAGCCTGTGTCTCCATCTAGTGGTTCTTCAGAAATCTCAGTTTACCTTTAGTGAGACAAAAAAAAAAACGTATGATGAATTTAGATTTTCATTTTTTGTGTGCAACAGTTAAAAAAAAAAAAAACTATTTTTTTTCTTCCCTCAAGGTGAGAAAATTCAGGGCTTCAAGCGACTCAATCCTCTTGGTTGCCAGAATGATAAAATCCCCCCCAAGTCGCCACGTCCCAGACGGAACATCTGGCTCAGCCGCAGCCAGTCGGACATCTTCTCCTGCAAGCCGGGGAGAAAAGTCAACGTACGGGACCCTTACTACAACCCCTCCATCATCCAGAGAGCCTCCAAGGCTCGCAAGATCAACCCTTTCACTGCGCGAGAGGACCTGTGCGGGGGCAAGATCAAGTTTTACGACGTGCCCAGCAAGTCCGTCTTCTCGCTGGTGTTTGACCTCCACTCACCGCCGGGGAGTGCGTTCAGTAACCAGCCGTCTGGGCCCGGAGCGGCCCAGCAGGAGGCCGCTTATTACTGGCAGCAGCTGCCCGGGAGACAGTGTCACTCCTTACCGGTGTCGCCGCAGCTGCCCCGCTCTGAGATCTCCCACCTCGCCGTCGCCGCAGCTGCCGAAGCCGCCGTCAACTCCAGTAACAACAGTTCCGTCACCTCCAACGCCGCTCAGCTGTCCACCACTTTCCCAGGTGAGCTCAGTGGATGAAGCTCTTAGGTCACTCTGTTTGAATTGAGTGATCAGAGTGTGTAACTGTATAGCATTTTACTGACCCTTTTACTGTTTTAGATCTCTTTTTAAAGATGTATAGTTGTAACAAAAGAAACACACATCTGTTTGAAGTCAGAGGAACTTGGTGTCATCATATAAAGTACAATGGAACTTTGACGGATGAAAATGTCATACAAACAGAAAAACAAATGTACGCCAATGATTTGATTATGTCCTTGGCGGACAAAATGACAATGATAATAATAGCGTGTTGTGTACATTAATAAGATTTAAAGTGCAGGGATGTAAAGGGTTTGAGTTAGTGGCTGGGGGCTGATAGAGGACTCGGCAGTAGTGGAGCAGTTAGACAGAATCTCCATCATCCACATTCTCCACCAGGTTAACTCTACATGTATGATTTACCAAGACTGTGAAAGTTAAAAAAAATTTTTTTTAGAATAGGACTTGATAAACTTGGTTGTTCAAGAATTGCTCTTTATTCTTGATATGGTTTCTGGTTCAGGAAACCTGTGTTTCTAAAGCGCTGAGCCTGCGGGTATTTAGCATCTCTGGCACATAATTTGATACCAGCCTATCTCGCTAGTGCAGCAATGCCTCATGCAAATAAATGCATACATGAGTTTGACATGTCAGCTCTTGCAGACAAATTGTTCACAGCACTTTGAAACCCGAGCATTTCCCTTTTTAAAAGTAAGACGAGCAGTAAACTGTTGACACTGAGAACCGGGCACAAAGTGTACTTTCCTCAACTTTTACAAATTACAGATCGATTTTTGAAACGCATATACCAAGCATCGAGTAAAGTCTTTCCCTCTCCTCGGCAGCGCCGAACTCCAGGTCTGACGCTGGCCAGACGGGGAATGATGTCCGACAGAGGGCAGTGCTGAGCGGCTTGGCGAAGAAATACGTGGTCGTCGAGATCCCGCCTTACTGCAGGCAGAGAAGCGGGGAGGGCGACGGCGAGGGCGAGGGCAACGACGGGGCGAAAGGTGAGGTGTTCGGGGTGAGCTGGTCTCCGATGGCCCCCGGCGGCGAGAAAGACAGAGGGGAGATGATGGACTGCACCAGCAGCCTGGAGGACGAGGCGGAGAGAGAAAGGCCGATAGAGGTCTGCCCGATGTACGACGAAGACGGAGGCGGCGGCGGGAAAGATGTGACCGCTTCAGACTTTTGACTCCCGGATGTGGAGACGAACAGGCAGTGGGAATGTTGCACTGACAGGTTCAAGGAGAGTTTTAAAGGTGGGGGAGAAAAAAAACAAAAAAACACTTGAGTTTTATCTTTCAAGTGAATGTATCACCTGTTATTTCAGTGAAACACACCAGATCGAGATAAAAAAAAAAAGAGAGAAAATATTTTTTAAGGCGATCGTGGCAGTCCTCCTTTAGCACAAATAGCTTTCATTAACATGATGGAAACTGCATAGAGATTATTTTTCTGAAGAGGTTGTTTATATTTAATATTGTGAGATGTAGATTTTCCTTTTGTCCTTTGAAAGTTTCTTATCGTCAGCGTCTCGTCTGTGATGAGGGTTATTTAAGATCCCTTTTGTTGTTTGTTGAGTGACTTTAAAAAACTCAAACGTAATTTGACAGACTCTGCATTCGTTGACAAAGAAAAAGGACATAGTCATGAGAAACATGCGCTGACCTTGGGATGATCATTTCCACTAACTGTGCCTAAAAAAAACAAACAAAAAAAAAACCTTTCTGAGACAGTTGTTTAAGTTCAACTTCTCTAGAATTAATAAACTAGAGGTTTTAGTAAATTATTTTTTACACCCAGTCTCTTCCACTGGAGTCCAAGGCGAGTTTCCCAAACAGCCGCATCAATAAACCGAGATGAATTTGTGCAGATCATTTCACTGAGTTAAAAATACTGATGTGAGATTATATTTGTCCACCAATGTAATCGCTTGCAGTCCATCCTATAACTGTTGGAGCTGCTTTATCTGTTCTCTAAAAGAATCTTAGTTTAACATCTTTCAGCTCACTCAAGTGAAAGAAGACGGCTTTTTATTGAGGGGGTTGCCTTTTCAAAACGATCTCGTTCTTTATGTAGTCAGGGACAAAAACTCTTTAAAGTTTGATGCTTTCTTTAAAGTATCAGATCAAGAACACACATCAGAGTAAAACAGCGCCCCCCCCCAAAAAAAAAAATTCTTGTACATTCTTGCTGCTGAAATCCATGTATGGGAATTGACTCTTCAAAACAGTCTGTCCACACAAAGCTTCAAACATGAAACGGTAACGGGAATCCGGGAGTAAAAAAAACATTTAACTCTTTCAATTGATTCCTGTCCAGACTCGACTGCTCTGCTGGTGGAGGGTAATACGTTTCCTCTGAAATGTCTCCAAATGCCCCGTAGCTCCGTGTAAAAATATCAAACTCTTCATTTACCGAAGAAGTGACGCGTTCAAGTTGTGGGACTTGAATTGACTTACAAAGGGCATTCAATAAAGTCTCATTGACTGATCTCTGAGAACAGCACAGCCTGCTGTTCACTAGTTTGCCTTCTTGTATTTATGAAAGTGGAATTACAATTGAAGCAGCTTAAAATACTACAATAGTTCAGTATTTAACAACTGCAGCTGTATTTTTTTTCTCGAGAGGTCACTGCAGCTTGAACCACATTTCACTCGTCTAATATGTACACCTACACAGTACCTTTTGGTGATACACGCTTTCTGGTGTTTGATTTTTTTTTTTTTAACCTTAAGGGTTGATTGTTAATGGCTGTTGGGATCCACGTGCAATGAAAAGCACGACTCTTCTCCCACAAGAGAGCGAGAATTTGAAATATCTGGTACGTTGTTATTATACAGTCTACAGCCTGTTACACTTGTGGCTTTTGCACTAAAGTTTATTTCACTATTTTACTTTTACCTTTACTTCTCCAGTTAAAAACGTCATAAAACCAAAATGATCACTTTGACTTTCAAACACCAGAGAAAATATTGGCTGCTGTTTAAAGTACTGGTAAGTTCCCATGAAATGTTGTGTTTTACTCTCATCCTTTATGATTTCACAGCAGCTGTCCGTTGACCGCCACTGATTTCTTTTGTCTTCAGTCATAATTGAAATTGTGGTTCAAGTTTCTCACAAGACCTTTGGATTAACCGATAATCGTTAGTCATTGAGCGTGATCTCCTTTACCGAGCTCATCCTGATCTGAGCTACAACACACTTGTTCAGTGATAATATACACATCGCTTGCTCATCATTACTATGCAACTTTAATCAGTTTGACAGGATAGAGGCTCGGATTCAATATTTATGCAAAGAAAAACATGAAATGTCTTACCGTTGTATATTTGTGTAAAAAGTTTGTGTTCCCTGCGTCGTTGACTGCAGACTGAGATGTATTTTGTTTCTGATTGAATAACAAAGCTACCCTGAATTTTCCTCTTGTGTGTCTTTTTTTTTTAATGTACCTTCCACGTTTTACCTGTTCGAGATACTGTATGTTAAAAAGTCACGGTTGTTTCAATGACTGATGAGATTTAAGTTGTCAAAAATATTCCAAGATTTCACTTTAGACAACACATTAAAATCTGTTACGTTAATCAATAAAAAAACCCATCTGAATCAGCTTTTTCACATTTGATTGTGATTAATGTGATTCACATTTTCCTTTATATACAAATGGACGGTGTGTGAAGTCTATTTACGTCTACCTAATTTAAACCAGCAGCACCATTTTCACCCTCTTCTCTTTAGTGACAGATCTCTCCTGAGTGAGTTTTTGAATCCAAGTGGCCTGATAGATGAAATGCAATGTAATTTGCTGGGAGGAACTGGTGGTGATGCGTCTCATGACAAGATGAGAAGAAATTCCTGGGTTTGAGACCCGGTAGTAACGGGAAGTCATTGTGTTTGGAGTTCATCCAACTTTATTAATAAAGTACTTTAAAACAACCACAGGGGAACCAATTGATGTACACAAATTAAAAAAATATGACAAAATAACTTATAAAACCTACATAAAATACAAAGTCCAACTAGAAAATCAGCACCTAACTGTTAAAAGAAAGAAAATGAGGTTTGATTTTAAGACTTCATGATAAAAGACAAAAATGGCTGTCTAATGGACTTTAGCAGATTGTTTTATAGTTTAGGAGCTGCAAACAGGGTCGTATGAAATCATGTTTAAAAACACGACTTGTGTGTCTCTCCAATGAAAAGATAAATTTGAACGTCGCCAAATGCAAAGCGACAGCGGCTCTAAGATTTAATATCACACACTACAGGTTTTTCCAAAGTTATAAATCATCAAATAAGAACAATGTATACAAAAGTAACCCCACAAATTATGATTGAGTTTCAGGATAAATAACATGGTTGAGATCAGAGAAACAACAAAGGGAGGAAACACTTTAAACAAAGTTCTCAGTCGTCGAGAAGTCCCATAAAAGAAAAATACTCTGTGGATTATTAGTACTTCTGCATGATAATCTCCAAAAGCGATATAGCTTTACATGACACAGGCCAAACTACACCGTGTGCATAATTATTAGGCAAGTGAGTATTCAAGTACTTCAAGCTGTATAAACTTGAGTGCTTATTGGATTTAAGCTTACCAAGTGATGTGTATTTCCGTATTGAGTGAGGGTGTGGAGATCAACACACTATATCAAGGTTTGCATAATTATTAGACAGCTTCTCTTCCTCAGGCAAAATGGAACCAAAAAGAGACTTAATGGACTCTGAAACAAATTGTACAAAGTCTTTCAGAGGAATGCGGCACTCTTGAAATTGCTAAGATATTGGGGCGTGACCACAGAACCATCACACATTTTGTTGCAAATAGCAAACTGGGTCGCAAGAAACGTATTGAGAAAAAAAAGACACAAATTAACTGGCAAAGATTGGAGAAGAATCAAACGTGAAGCTGCCAGGAACCCATTACCCTCCAGTGCCTGCCATATTCCAGAACTGCAACGTCCCCAAGATGGGCTGGTAATTATTAAAGATGAGCTCGTTGGACCTTTCCGGGTTGAAGATGGCCTCAAAATCAACTCCCAAACCTACAGCCGGTTTTTAGAAGACACTTTCTTCAAGCAGTGCTACAGGAAAAAGTCTGCATCTTTCCACAATGACCATGATTTTTATGCAAGACGATGCTCCGTTACATGTATCGAAGGACTCCGCTGCATGGCTCGCCAGTAAAGGCCTTAAGGATGAAAAAAATTATAATTTAGTTGCATAATAATTCTGCACACTAATAGCTGCCTAATAGCTGTGCACATAAATATATATTCTCTTAAGAAAGACAAAACCTGACTTTTACTTTCTTAAACATTCAGGTTTCGGTTGATTAACATTTTGGATTGATCGAGAGCACAGTAGTTGTTCAATAATAGAATTAATGCTCAAAAATACAACTTGCCTAATAATTGTGCACACAGTGTATGTAAAATTCTTATTACTCTGAACAGTTTGCATGTTCTCTCTATGCGTATGTGAGTGAGTTTTCTCCAGGTACTGGAGGAGGTACTTTGCTTTATTCCATTAATAAATACGGTGAATGCATGGCGGACTTCATTGTGGACGTTCTGAATTAATCATAGATGAGTTCAGCTCAGCCTCGATACAGCTTTCATTCATAAACAGTCACGATCAGCTGCTTTGATCGCTAAACCGTCACTCTGAACCATCATGTCTATACAGTCAGAACAACGGGAAGAAAGTGGGGAAGCAAATGTAAAAAGTCTTCAGAAGTAGATACCTAAACAAAAACCTAATAAGCCTAACTAAATACAGTAATAGAATACAAACACCAGTTTGTATTATTTTACAGTCAAATCTTAAGTTGCAGATTCAAGAAGCGACACTCCTGGTTTCATGAATTCTCATCATGAATCTACATGAGTTGCTTTCGGCAGCGACGAGTGTTTTCTGGTTTGCGATGATCAGTGTGGGCGGGGCGTGTCCTGCTGGGAGCCAGTGACCCTAATGAGCAGTTTTCTGATGGGACTTGAGGCTGGATCTCTGGGTGAAGCACTTCCCGCACATGGCGCACTGGTGCGGCTTCTCCCCGCTGTGCACCACGGCGTGCCTGATGAGGTTGCACTGCTTGGTGAAGCTGCGGCCGCACTGCATGCAGCTGTACGGCTTCTCGCCCGTGTGGCTCCTCATGTGCTCCTTGAGCTGACTGAACCTCATGAAGTATTTGTCGCAGAACGAGCAGCCGAACCTCTTCTCGCCGAGGCCCGACCTCCAGGGCGTCCTCATCCTCCTCGCCAGGCTGAAGGGGGAGCGGCTGTGGCCGTAGAAGTGGGCCGCGGGGTTTTGCGACATCGGGTCCTCGTTGGGCTGGCTCATCGACGACCCGGCGTCTCCGTCCTCGTTCTCTTGAGGAACCAAGCTCGGGTCCACGCAGTTAATCTGGGACAAGGCGCCGTGCCCTTCCTCTGGCTGCGATCGTCGGTACACAAAGGTACGGGCCCGTCGCTTCGCCCGCGCCGCGCTCATCAACGCCGACTGCGATCTCCCCGCCGAGTGAACTCTGGATCCTGGGTTGTCTTCCAAAAGCAAACTGCTCTGAGACGCAAACGCGGCGGGAATCTGGTCGAACTGCGGCCCGCCGTAGGAGACGCTCGGCCCGCCGGCGTCTCTGCACAGACTGCTCATCCACATCTGAGCTTCGTCCTCCTCGGTCACAAAGTCATCCGGTTCGAGAGGAGCTGCGTTCTCATCGGGGTCGTCCTCCGTCTCCAGCTTCACCACGTGCTCGGCCTCGTCTTGGCCGACGTTGGACTGCTGCCCTGGGAAAGTGTCGAAGCCATCCACCGGGGAAACCAGCGATTCGGGGTCGGCCGAGTCGTCGGCCGAGTGATAATGCTCTGCAAAGCCGTCCGCCGGGACATGTGGCGAGGCTGGGAAGTCCGGCAGCTGCTCAGCTCCTGAGGCTAACGAGAGCAGAAGAAATAAAAACAAACGGGTTTACAGGCAGTGGGAAATGTCCAAAACATTTAATCAAACTACTACTTCTGTCCTTCTGTCATGGATCTGTTGTGAAGTTTGTCTTTGCTCACAGTCGCTCATCTTGTCGTCGGTGTCGTTCCTCCACGCGTCCTCCTCGGCACTCTCTTCTTTGATCAATATGTGATCATCTGCAGGAGCGGGCTCTGGGTCTGCACACTGCAACGGTAGACTCAGTTAAGATCTACACTCGTAAAGCAACACACACACACAAAAAAAAAAAATCAAAAAGCAGTGAATTAAACAGTGGAACTTAGTGATGCCTGGTGTCATTGACACACCAGGGTTATTGGGAAATATTATTTACTGAATGGGTCAATAGATTCCAGCTTGAATTTTGTCTTCCTGTCTGACAAAATTCAAAATTAGCTGTGTGGATCGTAGACTACACGTAGATTACATGCTACTAAACTACATACTTACTAGTCACATACTGTACTACTACATACTCAGCCCTGGTGTTCAATCCCACAAATGCATGTTTCCCACAAATGTGGCATAATTTTCAAATACAAGAGGTTCCCAATCGTATGACTGTGTCGAATTTGGCGCAGTTTGAATAAAGTTGACTTGACTAAGTATAACTACTTACTTTTCCATCCTTATGTTATTTATCCTTGTTGAAACTTTTTCAAGAACTCGCCCATGTTTATAGGATACATCAACATTAATGTTGGTGAGAAGGAAAAAATGTCTTATTTCCAATATTTGATGAGTTATTCATGTTCTACTTTGAGGTCAATAAGGGTCGCTGAGAAGGTGTAATTATTGCATCAATTTTATTTACATTGCTCTCAATATTTTCCAGAAGGGCTGGAATATTCGTTCATACCTGCGGGGGTTCACTCGGGGTCCCACTCTCCATCTGACTGTCCCAGTCACTGTTTTGCCCGTCTTTGTCCAGCACTATTTTCACTAAAGGAGGAAACCTGCCTGTGGCTGGAGGGTGAAACACTGAGAGGTGGAGGAAAACAACAACAGCAACAACATGTAATCAGTTACTCATACTCTCAGGTAACTTGATGGTCCGAGTGACAGAAATGTCCCCACCTCTCCTCCTGGCTCTGATCTTGCTCCTCCTCAGTTCTGCCTCCAACATCTCGCACTTTCGCTTCAGCAGGTTGATGTCCCGCCGGCTGTGGCTCACCTCCAGCCGGAGCACCGCGCAGCTGTCGTCCACCCGCCGGTTGATCTCCGCCACGGCCGCTTTGGCCAGGACCTCCACCACGGACAGCAGCTGGTTCTGGAAGCTGCAGCTCTCCATGATGATCCCTCTCACGGTGGACTGGACGAACGAAACCGAGAGCCCCGGACACAGCGGTGGCTTTACCCCCTCTCTGGGCGAACGAACCGAGCCCCTGAGTCAGAACCGTGCAGCCTCTGCTTCTCTGGATGGACAGGGCGACCGAACCGAGACCCCCTGTACGAGCAGCGCGTTCTCCCAGGGGCACACAAAGCGGAAGAAGCGAAGTGATTGTTGCTTCCGCTGATACGATGAATGGTGCGCTTGTTTTTCTCATCAACGCATTTTCTGGGGGCGGGAATCGTCTAGCGGTTCTCAATATTCTGAGGTTGATTACACTCCGTATTTTTCAAAACAAGTTCAAACAACTTTTAAACGGAGGTATCAAAGTTTTTAAGGGCTTACATGTTTTCAAATCGTTATAGATAGTTGTCACCGCTAAACGGGGAAGCACTGGAAAACGAAACAAGGCCACCTTAGCAACTGTCACCTCACGTGATGTGTCTTCATTACCGTAAAGACCATACTATCTTTATTTATAAAGTGCTTTCACACGAGCGGGGTTGAAATCAAGTGATGTGCATGACAAACACGATTTAAAAATAAGACATGAACAAAGCAAGAAATGCAAGTATAAGATAAAAACTAAAACGAGAATTAAAAAAGACTAAAAAACAAGCAAACAAATAGCCGTATATACGAGTGTAGATGCGCATTGCGACCTCAGCTTCTCTAAATACGCGTATCTTTTGGAAATAAAGACATAGACAGAACTTGTAGCCTTTAACATTTCTTTATGGTAAATGTATGACAAAAACATGGTATTCTGTCATCTAAATTGCACACTGCGTACGCCTCTGAACGGGCAATATCACAAATGCTGCATCTGGTATTGAACCCAGTCCCAGGGGTATCTAGCATAAGGCTGCTGGCCAATTTTGCTGCAATAAAGTACGTTTAAAAAAAATAAAAAATAAAAATCACTCTGCAATTCAGGAAATACAAAACAAAAAATAAACTACTGAAACCCAAAATTGAACTGTGGATTAATTAAAACATCTGTAGTTATGTAAGCCACAGAGACACCTGGCGACCTAAATTGAGCTTTAAAATCAACCATTTAGGTGATTTGGTAAAAATATGCTGAAATCTGCAAAATTGTGTAACCAAGGAAGTCGAGGGCTTTGGTCAGTGTCAGTCTGATTAGAAATGTAGAGTTGAGTGGCAAAAGGATTCATGAGTTTGCAAACTTAGGGAGAAACTGAGCTCAATGAGTTTCACACCCCTGTGATATGTAGACAAATGAAATGTTACAGTATGTTACAAATGTTACTAATCAAAAAGTACTTTGATCCAAAATGTTTGTTGGTGATTAAAAAAAAATATTTTAACAATTCCACACTTGAAAAATATGACTTTGATTTGAAACTATACCAAAAAAATACAGCACTTGTGCCATATGTTGTTATTTCAGTTTCAAAATTCAAGTCCGGGCTTACCTATTTGATCTTGTCTATATTATAGTTTAAAGTGCTTTCTTATCTACAGTCCAAAAACTAGCATATGAGGTGAGTTGGCTCTAAATTCCTACTATGTGAGTGAAGCTGCATGGTCGTCCCCTGCCTTTGCCCTTAATCAACTGCAATTGTCTCCAGCTCCCCGCTACCTTAAGTCAGATGGATCTCCACTCCCAGCAGTACCTGACAACTTAAAAAGTCTTCAAACCTTTTGGTGAAGGTTTATTATGAGTGGTTCATTTGTTGTTGTCTGTTGTGTCCAATGACACACGATTACGTAACACCATCCAATTCAATTTGAATGAATTTGTGCTTGCCATAGTTTTTAAAATACTTTATATTACTACACACTACTTTCTTAGTACTTAGTCTTAGTTACTGTGGTGTGACAAGTTTTTAAATGTAGCATTGATCAAATGTGTTCCCTTGGTCCTCTCGGTCATGACAAAGCATATGGGGCTCACCTGACAGAGAGTACAAAGCACATACAGTGAAATAAATGCGCTATGCAGATACAAGGAACTGATTTCCATACTCAATCAGCAGAGGCGGAGAAACTGTGGGCCACACGTACAGATAAAGCACACGACATGGAGAGACACTCAGGAAGTTAACAGGGGAAGTTTAGTGGTTACTTGCGTCATCGTTTTATGCTGCTACTTGTGTGTCGATGCAGAGTGAAGGTAGGAACAACCGGTTGGAACTTTTTAACTTTTTAATGGCTTTCTTGCCCCCACATGCTTTAACTTCTTCCAAAAAGCGGTAAAAGAGCAAGGGGTGGTGTGAAAAGAGAGAGCAGTGGCAGGTGTCAGGAAGATGGAGAGGGTGGGGAGAGAGTTTGAATGTTTCGGTGAGGCTGCACGCTCAGACTTCAACAGCGCTTGACTTCCGCTGCAGTGACAGCGGGGCTGCTATGGCCATGACATGTGGCAAACAGGACAAACTGGGCCCATAATCAACTCAGTCCTTGAGATGGGAGCTGAGATTGGAGCATACATTGTGTTAACCACCTGTAGAGAACATGTGTAATCGGAGGGCAACTTTTACAGGCTCAACTTTCTGAATAGAAGAAGCACAGAGGCAAGGGTGTGGCTTTTCATTTGAAAATAGTCTGTGCATCAGGGGGAAGTGGTGAGCCACTTGTGCACAGAGAGCGGATTCAGTGCAACTTGCTTGATATTGGGGGGGGGTTGTTAAATGCAATGTGAAGCTGCTGTTTCCACAAAGAAGCATTTGTCATTTCTCCTTTTGCAGGGTGGAAGACACAGCAAAATATGTCCCAACACTGCGACTTTTAAAGACCAACTTTAATACAACACTGCCTACTGACGAAACATCCTGCACCCAGCAACATGCACTAAAGCAAAGGAAACCGAGGCAACAGCGGGAGCGGACACATCTCTGAAATGTGCAGCACCTCTGCAGAGCCAGTGTCACGTTAATCGAGTTGGTTAGCACACCCAGAACAGGCAGTCTGTCTGTGGCAGAGACGAAGCAGCACAGGCCGGGACGAATGTGAGGTGTAAAGAGCAAACAGGAAGAGATGCGGAGAGTTCGAAGGAAGGGAGGAAATAAGGAGAAGGTGTTTGGATGTGACCTGCTGGAGCACCTCACTGCCTCCTGTCAGGAGAGTAAGTCAAGCACTTTCAGTCCTCGTGCACACTTTTTGGTGCATGAACCGGTAGCTACCTGTCATAGTTCCATATTTGCAAGCATCGCGGCACATACTTAACATCATCATGTAAATGTGAATGTAAATGTAATTGTAAATGAAAGAACCAAACTCTAACTGGGTATATAACTACACAAACTGTGTAAATCTGTGCCAAACTTAATTTAGAAATAATAAAAGTCACCATGTAGAATCTCACAAGAAACTTTTGTAACATTCAGCAGCAATGATACAGATGATTAGAACATGTCATGTTTTAAAATGTCTTGGTTTCTCATCCATCTAAATACGTTGCTAATGCTGCTTTCATTCTGAATGTGCTTGATTGCTACAAAGGGGTGTCCATAACTCCATATAAAATTGAAAAGAGATGGTAAAGGCAAAATAGGCAGCAAGTGTGATTTTCTTGTATAATATCGTGTAACACAAAAACTAAAGGCAATTGAAATTAATTTCTACAGTTCCCCACGTTTTGCGGTGCTGCAGCGAGTTTGTTGAGCACAATGGGATTGTGGATGGAATCTACAGATTGTCTGGAGTGTCTTCCAACATACAGAAGCTCAGGTAAGCTGAGCATCTGTTTTGGATGTGACCTGTATTGGCGTTTTGTGGTGTATTGCAATAGTTTTTATATGGGATTTCATTGCAGCCCCCAAGTGAATTGTGTGTTTGTGTTAAATCAGGGGCGAGTTTGAAAATGACGGGGGTCCAGATCTGAACAAAGATTTGTACCTCCAGGACATCCACTGCGTCAGCTCTCTGTGCAAAGCTTATTTCAGAGAGCTGCCCAACCCTCTGCTCACATATCAGCTTTATGACAAGTTTGCTGTGAGTATCCCAGACACACGGACATTTGAAACAACTCTGTTATTGTACTTTCAAGATCATTCAGCTACTAATCAGCAAAGAAAATGTGTGATTAGACTAAAATGGTCCTCATGTTTTAGACAGCTCTTTTTATCAGTGACATGTTCTTCTGTGAAACAAAGGGAAATGAAAAACAATGATTTGCTCTCTTATTACAGGAGGCAGTGGCCATTCAGCTCGAAGAGGAGCGGCTGGTAAAGATCGGAAATGTGCTGAAAGAACTGCCAGCACCACATTACAGGTTACTGTTGTCTCAGAATTTCTTTGTGTACAAATATCCTTCTACATACCAAAAACATGCATTCAGACTAATTGGTCCCAAAGGTGTGTGTGTGTGAGATTTTGTTTATAACTACAACCTGGAACTGTGATCATGTACGACAGGACCCTGGAGTTTCTGATGCGTCACCTCGTCAGAATGGCTTCATTTTCCTCAGAGACCAACATGCATGCGAGGAACCTGGCCATTGTCTGGGCTCCCAACCTGCTCAGGCGAGAACGCTTTTCACTCCATTCACATTATGAGAAAATTAAAAGACAGAATAAAATGGAATGTATGAATATTATAGTTATATTAAAGCGAAATAAAAATGCTTGTCATCATTTTAATTTTATTTTAATATTTTTTACCTTTTATTTAAAAACAACAACTATGTCAAAATGTTAGAATATTTCACAAGATCACATTTTCCCATTGTTTTCAACCAGAATTTCAAAATAGTTGCAAATAGCTGCATTTTACAATCTTTATGTTGAAAAAAACCAAAAACTATCTCCTTACCTCATTTATGCACTCGCCCACTTTCTTTCCATGTAAATTTTTCATTCCCTTATTTACTCTCTTCCTTTGCACAGACACACTTAATTTGTGAGCTAATCCCTCCATTTTTATGTTCAGGTCAAAGGACATTGAGGCGTCTGGCTTCAACGGTACGGCTGCTTTCATGGAGGTGAGGGTCCAGTCCATCGTGGTGGAGTTCATCCTCACTCATGTCCCTCAGCTGTTTCCTGAACAAGGTAAAACATACTCACTGTAAACTCTTATAATCTTTGGAGGAAAAGGCCAAGTTTTAGTTCCATGTTTGACATTTATTTTCTCCTAGGCGGGGGCCGGGGTTCAATGTCACACCTATACCTTTGCCTCATCTCTTCGCTCTCCCCTATACCCAGGTGTGTCAAACCAGAGAAGGACGTCTCTTCCCTCCCCATCAGCACTGCCCACTCAGGAGGAAGCTTTATTTAAGCCAGTGCCGACTGTTGCCCACTTTGGTCACATAAGTCCTGGAGACGGCCCTCTTCCAATAAGACCCTATCATGCTATCATTGAAGGCACAGACAAGTGAGTTGTTTTTTTTTTTTTTTTTGGTTTGTTTGTTTGTTTGTTTGTTTGTTTTTACAATGTAGTACAAGCAGTCTGCAAGAAAATATAGAAGGCATGCCTCAGAAGATTGTCACCATGTCTACAATTCATGTTGAGGTTATGGCAGGGTATTTGGTTTACATATATATGTTTTCCTGATAAAAAACTATTGTTGCTTTTGTCCCCGCAGGAGAAAAGGATCTCTCAGAGGGAGGAAGTGGATGTCCATCTTTAACATTGGAGGACGGTTCCAGGACCAGCGACGGAGGCACAAGCACTCAGCCAAAGGTGCAAAATCTTTATACAAAATGTGTTTTTAATTGGACTGGACACAGTACAAAGGCTCGAAGGCTCTTTCTTCTTGTCCTACATTAGCCTGATACAACCCTGATTGACAATCTCCCACTTATGATCTCATATTTAGTAGGTTTTTCTTAACTCATCTTGTTTTTATGAAGACAAGCATTTTACAAATGTTCTTTATATGAAATACCTACATGTACAGTCTGTAGTGTTCTCAGTCTATTGCTTACAGACGCCTCCTGCCCGCTGCACTCATCCTGTGGTTCCACCTGCTCATCCCATTATCCTCACTGTTGTGCAAAGCATATGGGATGCAGCATTTTAACAGCTTATTAACAATGCCCAACACTGAATATCATCACAAGACATCTTTATCTATTCTATTCTATTCTATTCTATTCTATTCTATTCTAAAATGTCAAGATTGAAGAATGATAGAAAAGAAGGATCTAAAATCTAAAATCATGTATATAAACCATTGGAAATTTAATGAAATGTTTATCAACTTAAATTGTAATTGAAAATCCATAAATGCAACATAAGACAACATACATTTTTGCATGTGATTCTAAACTAAACCTTTTGAAGCTGTGTTAGCCTCATTTTAAAGGTTGAACATGTTTAGGTAACTTCTGCTTCGGTAAATTTGATTTGGAGGGAAATCACAGTTACTATTTTCATTTCAGAGAAAGACAGGCCTGCTTTAAGACCTGCTAGAAGCATGGACTCCCTCAGCACCCCGTCCTTCCCCAGAGAAGGTGCTGTCCTCTCAAACATTTTACAGCTCGTCACTAAAATGTTGCTTCGTAGATTTTTGTAGTTATTTAACTTTGGCGGAACTGTCTCATCTCTTTCAGGTTCAAAACCTCCTGCTCAACCTTCCACCCACATGTCTCCCGTTGTTACCCCCACGACCCAGTCTGGCCCAGACACTGCCGTGTCTACTGGGGCAATAGGGGGCAGTGAGTACGCCGTGACCTACCGCAGGGGCACAGGCTTAGTTAGTGGTGGTGGAGGGACCCAGGGTACCTACACTGCCCTCGATCCAGAGGGTTTATCGGGCAATGAGGCTCACCATTCCAGATCCCCAGGACTCTCTACCAAAGTTGGCCGAAGAGCAGCCATGCACATCACAGGTCCCACCATGGTTACGGTGCCACTGCATATAACCTCTTCCCTGGCACTGGGGGTGCTGAAAGGGGGTGGGGGCGATAGGGTCATCCACCGTGGCAGAGATAAGGATGGAGGGGAGAGGGTGGATGTGAATGAAGGAGGAGAGAAGACAAAAAAGAAGCAAATCAAAGAAATACAAAAGAAAGTGGAAGTAAGCAGAATGGCTGCGGAGAAGAACGACTGCGATGAGGAGAAAACTAGACAAGAAGTCGTGGCACTGGAATGTAGCACGGTAACACAGGATGATACAGGTGAAAAAGGTGTGGCGACAGAGGAAGAAGAGGACGAAGAGGCACACAGAAATTCAAAGCAGGAGCCAATGACGAATTTTCAAAGTGAATCCACAGAAGCAAGAGAAGAAAGCCTCAGTTCAAACTCTGAAGATGTTAACAGTGACTACATAGGTGATTTCTTCTTTTTTTATTTTGAAGTTATCCAATCTACTTTAATACCACAGTTTCAATGAATGATTGTACTAAGAGCAGCTAGTATGTTAAACTCTTCCACAGCTGGAGTTCAGCCAGAACTTTGCAGGAATTGTTTTAAGAGTTGCATACTCTAATTAGTTGTGTGACTGAAATGACTGAGCTTACCAGGAAATTCTGTTCACATTTTTATGATGCATACGGTCCGATTCTTTATGAGCTGTGAGTTCTCTTATTTTCTTGTCTCACCTGAAGTTTTAAGAGTTTTGTGTCCAATGAGATGCCTTGACAGCCATTGGTGCAAACATTCATTGGGGTGAATTTGAAATACTTTGATTCTCTAAGAATTTTGCCAAATCAAAGTTTCATTTTATACCAACGTGAAGTTCCTGCATTCAGAGAAGTAACTTGTCTCTGACTCTTAAGGTGTATCTTTAAAAGCTATATTGCCTTCTTTGTGGCCAATTGAGATCATTTATATAAACGTTGATACAAGTACAGCTACTCTTTAAATGTATTTAAGGTGTGTTTCCATCATCTTATATGACACTTTTTTTGTGGGTGAAGGCATTGTTTAAACTCTAATAAAAGTATATTTTGTTACGAAAGTTTTTCCTTAAACTTCTTTCTTTATTCCCCCTTTACTGCAGCATGTATAGTTCACTTCACCAACATTACTCTGTCTCTAAACTTAAATTTCCATTGTAGTGATGACGACAGCGGACCTTGACAGTCCTCAGCGACGAGGCAGCAGCTTGTTGGAGGCTCCTGACGTCCTTAACTCGACCAAGATGGAGGAGGATGACCAAGAGTTGTCTGGTTACGTTCAGGATAACTTTGAATTCCTGGACCAGATGGACTGCAGCGTTCTGGAGCACATGGACTGCAGTGTTTCCTATCAGGTGTGTGTCGTCTTGTGCACAGAAAGTAACTGTGAAGTATTCTGCTCACCCTTTTCACACAATTTTTTCTTTTTGCTTCTCAGGTAAATGAGTTTTCAGTTGAGCCGCCTGGTCACTCTGACGACGAGTACGAAATGATGCATCCGTCCTGCCATCATCCCACCGAGCTGCAAACACACCTGCAGCCCGGTGCTGAAACACACACCCAGAGTCAAACCGAGCTGAAGCCCCACAGACCGCTCAGCCTCGACTTACACAGTCGACACACGAAATCCCTCAGCCTGCCGCAAATGATCTCTCCCTCCCACGGGGCAGAGGAGTCCAGCTCCGAGGGGGACAGTGTGAAGGACGACAGCGATGACATGGAGTCCAGTTATGAGGAAGACGAGAGCATGTTTGTTAAAAGCCTCCCATCGGATTTCTTTTTAAACACAGTGAGCAGGTTTGAAGCAGACGCTGATAGAGATCCTGCTCATCACCTGCAGAGATCTGATGAAACAGAGAGCCAGCCCCCAAACCTTGAACTTCCCGTGTGCAGAGAATCCATGGCTGGGGAGAGAGAGGACAAAGATAGAGTCATAGAGCAGGCGATAGCAAAAAACAAAGAGGAAGATCAAGTTTATCATGTGCAAGAAGAGCTGGACAAGAAAACGCAAAGGTGACAAGTTCTTCTTTTCTCAAATCATATTAGGTTCATAAACATAGTTGATAAGAAAGCAAATGATACACTCCAACCAGCTCTCTTGAAATTATTCTAAAACAATTTAAAATCATTAAAAATGTGATTGCATTTTCAGTTATTGATACGCTCGCAATGGATAAACAACTCATTAAAAGAATCAAGCAATTTTCAAGATTTAGATTGTGAAGTTGTGGAAAAACATCCAATTTAATGGAATATTTATGAAGTTCGAGATACCACGAGTTAATCTAATCCATCAGTTGGTTAAGTAGTTAGATTGTATGTTTCAGCTGGAAATGTTTAACCTGGATTTTTGTGACGTTAATTTGCAGTGAAGCGACAGAGGACGAGCTACGACTCGAGACTGACGCTGGAAGTGAAGGAGCGCTGCCTGCAGAGCCGACGCCCTGCGATGTGGCGTTTCCGCAGCCGAGCGGCGAGGACGGTGAAGAGGAGATTCTTCATCACGGATGCACACGTGCTACGGAGGAAGACGTCTTCAATGCTGTGTTGGAGGAGGAGTCCAAAGAACTCCCCGTTACAGCTGCAGAGCTTCACAGTGATGTTAGCGGGGATGTGTCAGAGGGAGACAGTGAGGAGAGAGAGGACACGTGTCAACAGTTTGCGCCGGCATTAGAGAAAAACAATGAGGACGTGCACAAAGAACCCATCCAGAGGATGAGTGAAGGAGTCATCGACAAAGTACATGGAAGTAGTACAGAGTGGGATAGTGCAGCAGGGGTTGACATTTGGGAAGAACTTGAGGACGTCGTCATTGAGGTGATAGAGGATGAGGAACGTGAGCGGTCGATGAGAGAAGACGCTGCCGGAGCAGCAGAGGTGGAAAATGATGGTGGCGTCGAGGTCTTGGGGGAGAAAATGCAGGAAGCAAAGCAAGGAGAGAAAAATAAGACAGAAGTTAGAGTAGAGGGAGAGCAGGAATCCCGGCAGGCGAAGGAAGGAAAAGCCACTGAGGGAGAGACGCAGAAAGACTTTGTGGAACATGAGTCTTATTTACCAAAGAGATGCGACTTTGAAAAAGTAATGCAAGAGGAGACTCCCTTTAACAGAGGAGTGCAGAATCACAGCAGAGCAGAAGTTACAGAACAACCAGAAAAAGAGAGCGAGGAGTCTGAAGTCGCGTCAAGTTTAGGCAAACAACTAAAAGAGGCGAGGGAATCAACAGAGAGCGGACGGTGTGATCTGAGTCCGCGCAGTGTAGAAGGCGTTGCAAGAAAACTGGTGGTCTCCAAACACCCAAAGGTTTACCAAGTTAAAGCTGTGCCGGTCGTGCCCCCGAAGCCACACCACTGCAAAATCACCGCCCTGACCCTCCGGCAGCAGCAGAGAGAGAGGAAAGACGCCGAGAGAAGCAGTGAAAAGACAGGCGAGGTCCCGGCCGACCGCGACGCAGCCAGTGTGCAACAGGCGGGCGTGGACGAACTCGCCGAGACGAAGGACAGGCCAGAGGTGCGGGGAGGAGACAAGGAGAGGGGCAGGAGGAGGGAGCGCGTCGACGGCGCCGCGAAAGACACAAGCAGGAACAGCCCCCTCAGCATGTGTTTCGATGAGGCCGTTGCTATAGCAACCATGCGGCGAGAAAAAGAGAGGCGAGAAGGCGAGGCTGAGGGGGAGGGATTGGGAAAGTGATGTATGACGTCGAATCTTTTTTTTTCTTTTTAGTACAGTATACTCATTTAAACTGTACGTTCTGTACATTGCCTACATGTAGCATCAAATGCTGTCTTTTTCTTTTTACACAGGTAGAACATTTGTCCCAACACAAAGTACAACAGTAGTCTGTCTAATGGAATGAATTCTGGGAGGTAGATTATAATTATAATTATAATTTAGTTTTTTTGTTGTAGAGCTGACATCAAATTGATCTACAACCGAGGTTTGGTTTCCACAGCATTTATTTGCTTCTGAAAATCCCGGTTTCTTCATCAGATTGGCAGTAAATAATTATAAAAAGGAGCGTAACTTCTATTGCTACCAATATTCAGTTGAATGTAACTGAGACTAAAGTGCTACTCCATATGTAAAAGGAATGATTGGTCTGTTAAAACAAAACAATGTGGAGACTGAAAGATTTGACTTAAATCTTGCTTACAAACATTGTATTTTTTTTTATTTTGCAAAGTGTGTGCACATTACAAGTTGAAGAATAAAATATGAGCCTCGCATGGAAAAGGCCAAAATACCAGATAAATGGCTGAATGGATGTTTGTCTTAGTTTAGAGGATTATGTGAATAAAAATATGTTTTGATAATGGTGTTTGTCTTTTATTTTCATTCAATCTAAATTTTCTTTGTGGTCGACAATCACTCTTTCTTTGATTTGTTTATCACACTTTATTGTTTACTTTTGCACATATAATCCAACACAGATACACTGAAGTCTTGAAGAAAGAACCTCACCTTAACATACACAATTCAAAACCTAAATCATATTAAAGGAAAAATACAAACACTAATCAGCAAGTTAATACACAAGGAAAATAATAGTGTTGAAGTTGAACATCCATTTAATTTGTATAATATGAACATTTTGCTGATATTCATCCACAAAATCATTTAAATTCTGATTTAAGTATTTAGAGAACACAAAGTGGATGTGATTCAGTGGTGATGTGTGCGCAAAGAAAGACACAAAATTTGTTGACACCAGAATCAGAGTTGGAGCACCTTTGTCTATTTCAGTTTGTAGATCTCAACACCTCCAGAATAATTCAGTCTCTTACTCCCAAACCCAGCGAGGAGCGGCTGAGTGAATCTGGCCTGGACTTTGTGGATGAGAGTCAGGTTTCTGTACGAGTCGCCAGAGACTCCGAAGAAAGACAGAGTGCCTGCTCTGTGATCCAGGTACACTCCTATTCTCCAAGAACCATAACAAGACACCGTGGTTTTGACGTTGTTGTACAGAAAGTGATGATCATGACGATGACAATGTAAAGCCCAAGATTTGTCATTCTGGCCAAATACACACGTTTCTGAGCTTCCTACTCTGTCAATATTTTTGTATGCAACTGCAATAGAAACGCCGTCTCCGCTCCACCCCACCTCCCAGTAACATCGTCCGGTTAAAGTCTCTTTGCTCAGGACCTGGACGCATTCAGTGAATCTTTCTACATTTGAAGGATACCATGTTGCCCTCATATACCCCTCGTCTGTTACTGTTCTGTCCTGATTTGACAATGACAGGTTTTTGTGTGCAGTGTTTACATCCAGTGTGATTTCACATGAATATCTTAAGAAGTCATTTCTGGTCACTGGCTCTGACAGTAAAGCATCCACTTTAGACACTCTCATCAATATGTCCTCCCAATATTGAGTGAGTGTTGCCTGTAGTTTATCTCTGATGTTGGACACGGCTGGTGTCACGTCCCTGAAGTAGCTCAGGGGACGCACATCGACGGTGGATGACAGCGTGGGCTCAGCGAGTTGTGACAGTGAGGGACAGTTTCGTAGGAACTGGATGTGATCCTCTGTGATTGCCAGTTGGTCCAGCTCAGAGTCTTTGCTTTCAAGCTCAGAGATTTCCTGCAGCAGCGTCTCTTGAAGCTCTTTCACTCGACTCACTTCGGTTTTCTGCTGGGATCTGATGTGCTGCTGCACCTCGGAGCTTTTCCTCTTGATGAGCTGGATCAGCCCTTCGAAAATGTTCAGGATGCTCTCCACTGTTTGGTCAGCAGAGCAATCAATGGCCTCCATCTCCTGCTGAAGCAGATCCACCTCTTTCTCCAAGTCCTGGATTCTCTTCTGGATTTTCTTTCGACTGCCCTGAGCCGCTTCCTGCATCTCTGTCCTTGCTGCTTCGGCTGAGACTGCATCGTGACCCTTGTGTTTATCCATGAAGCAGAGGTGGCAGACACACTCCTGGTCAGTACGACAGAACACCTTTAGCAACTCATTGTGGCACGAGCAGACGTTGTCCTGCAGGTTTTTGGAAGGAGCCACCAGTTTATGTCTTTTGAGTGGAGCCACATCATAATGGGGTTGAAGATGTTTCTCACAATACGAGGCCAGACAAGACAAACAGGACTTGGAGGCTTTCAGTTTTCTCCCAGTGCAGAAATCACAGGTCACATCTTCAGGCTGAGCCTGGCAGCAGTCAGCAGGAGCAGCCGGAAGTCCAGCCTTCTTCAGCTCCTCGATCAAAACTGCCAACATGGTGTTTTTCACCAGGACAGGCCTGGGTGTGAATGTCTGCCTGCACTGAGGGCAGCTGGAGACTTTGTTCTCACCTTCTTCATCCCAGAAGCCATTGATGCAGTTCATACAGTAGCTGTGTCCACAGGGAACCGACACCGGCTCCATCAGCAGGTCCAGACAGATTGAACATGAGAAGGTTTCCACGTCCAGCTCGACTCCTTTGTGCGCCATTTCACCAACTCTGTGAAGTTTCACTTCCCCAAAAGAGGCGCGAGGTCGAGCTACGATCTACAAATCATGTGTCTCAGCAGTGGGCAGAGCCTATCAGTGCCGACACGCCGCCATCTTGGTTCCGCCCATTTGCAGATCTACAGGAAGCAGAAAGGAGGCGCTGCAAAAAAAAGGTGATGTCGCTAAAAAAACATCCATTGTCAATACCACCAATTTAAGAGTCACAAGGTCCTGAGAGCAATTTTAGAGTCATTTATTAACTACAAGTCCTTGTTTGTTTTCTTTTTTTAACTGAGTGTGGGTGGGTTTTACTCCAGATACTCCAGTTTCACCCCACAATCCAAACACATGGATATGGGGTTAATTAATTTACCCTAAATTAGAATAAAAGGAACCATTCTCGCATCACTTTTATGAGTTACAACCTGCCATCATTTAAAGCAAGTCATGTGACCAGCAGTGTGCTGCGCAATTATCATTGACAACTCAATAAGTTTAAGAATAATAAAATCAAATGTGTTTTATCATTAAAAAACAAATATTATTGATTGTGAATTGAAGCGCCTAGCTAACAACTTTGAAGGTGTGTAATAATGCTACATATCAGTGGACAGTGCAAGTTCACAACTGCAGATAATAAAAATAAAAGACTGCTTTGCAACATTTTATTGACATTGATGTTACATAGAATTACATTTTTAATACATTGTGGTTCTGATCGCCTCCCCAACATGTTGTTGCACCAGCTATTTAAAGGATTTCTCATCATCATGCATCTGCAGAGAGATAACCATAATGCACATCAGGAAAATGACAAAGAAACGAAAAAGCTATACCAAATTCAATAACATTTTATTCAGTGAAACCCGAAACTGCCTCAGAACATTCGTTGTCTTAGGATTATCATTATCATTATTATTATTATTACATTTGAGCTAAAATTGCAGTCGCTTCAAACTCCTCTTAGGCACAGATGAACAAATATTTCCATCGTCTTACAATGACAAAATGCCTTACATGAATAATTCAACAAAATGCATTAAACATTGCAATGTTTCTCTATTAATAGATCGTCATCTATAAATGTGCAGTTATTTTTAAAGAAAGTCTTATTTATGTGTATCCACTACTGATGCATGACCCATTGGGCTTCCCTATGTTGGCTTTGGATTTAATATTAGGGTGGACAAGACAGCATGTTAGAACTTGCCTCCAGTGCGTTAAGCAAATTTCAGAATCTGATCATCTTTCAGTGTGAGGAACTGAATGTGAACCACAAAGATTGGCTGCTTCTTTTGCGTAAGTTTGGGTCCTAAGTGACACTTTCTATGAGTTTAGTGTCAAATTAACAGAATAGATATACTTTAGTAACCTCAGAGGGAAATTCTTGAAATGTATATATTTGTTTTTATTTTACCCGTAGATGTTTTGTGCTGACACTTAAGTAGCTATACCAGCAACTATCTTGAATTGTTTTGTGTTTAAAGGATTTTTATTTTCAATTCTCGCAGTAACCCTAATAGTGGTCAGAAAAAAATGCTAAGATAAACTGAAAAGTGACATCTAATAACACAAAATTAACATAATTCATTTGATTTCATCGCTTCAATTAACTAATTTCTTTCAACATCCAAAATGCTGCTGGAAAAAGCCAGTGAGCCCTGGTTTAACTCATTGGTTTAACTCAGCCCTGGTTTAACTTAAATTTGTTTTAGCTTCAGTAACACCAATCCTGAGCTTTGGGAAGCTGCTGATCAGACCTGCACACTGTCTAGCAGGGATTTTAAACCATTCTAAAAAAAATCACTATATTGTCTCCATTTGTTGACTTGTGCATAGCTGGAGACAGATACTCTTCAAGGTGACTTTATAACTCCTTAGTGAATGCAAATTATCTCTGTTTGAAGTCATTATCTTGATGATATGTAATACAGATCATATCACCATTTATATCAGATTCGTGCAGAACTAGAGCATTACAAAAAGTTTACAAACTTTCCTTTTGTGTAATGTGAATGTAAAAATCCAGAGAATAAACTGGATGAAAACCATAATACCAGCTATAGTCCTAATTCTGTTCACAAGTTTGGCTATTGGATGATCTGAATTCTTTCTCAGCCCAAAGTGAACTCACTGGCTCACCTGCATGCTGCCAGCACACACTGAGAGAAAACGAAAATATTCAGTTTTACTTTAATTTTGTCTCAAAATTAGATTTCCATGCATGATATTCTGAGACCCGCTGCATGTTGAAATAAAATAGAACTCATTCAACTAGGCTACATAAATATGTAATGGAAAAAAAAACAAGTGCATATAAAATTGGAAAAAAAGAAAGAATATAAAAACAGGAACAAAAAAAAGGTTTCCTTTTAAATCATTATTGTCTAAAATGTAACTGTAAGCTGTTTTTAGTTGTTGATTTAGATTTTTTTGAAAGTTGATTTTGTTGCCTTGTGATTGTCATTTGACTTAATGCCTGTTGAATTCTGGGTATTCAAAGTGAGTGCTCACTATTGGATTTTTCCAATTAAAATGGATTAATAATATGTAACAGCAAGTTTTCCCTCTGACCTGAAGACACCAATACTGCTTTAAAAAAAGCAATATAAATAAGTATACATTCAGTCTTGAAATATCACATAAAAGTTTTTTTCATGTGTTTTGCTTCTCCAATATATTTGGGGATTTGTGGAACTTCTCATGGTATTTGCTATTGTTTTGTACAATTCCTAGTTCAGTGATTGGAATAACTTCTATAATCTCATTTGGTATCGATCAAGGTTGAATGGTAAAATTTAGCTATATGATGATTTAAAAAAAATGTAACTGCTTAAGTATCATTTACAGAGAGCTAAATACTTTTACTTCATTATTCTGAGTGTTTACATGATGCTATAAACAGTAAATGAGTCTTACTAGTCAAACCTTATTCAGCTGCTTTAAAAAGGTCAAATGTAACCACAGCAACGGATTAAAATGGATATTAATCCATTAACTGGTCATCAACCTTTTCTGCCGAGATCACACAACAATGTATTGAGGACAGCCACTGTGGCTCAAAATGTTCATTTGTTGTTTATTTTTGCTGTAAATGAATACATAAAAATGAAAAGAAAAAATATTTCTTGAAATAATTTTTTGAATGGGCAGATACTTGTGTTCAGTGGAGGATTACTGTGAGATTTCCACGTTGACAAATGTCCAATCATCACAGCTATATAGTTTAGACCCAGAGCAAACTGGTCTCCCAACAATTCCAGACCCACTACAACACAGTCATGTTAAAGTGATCAAACAGCTCTGTGCTGGGTGGTGTGGGCAAAAAGTACTGAAGCACATTTAAATAAACGTTTTAGTTGAGCCAGGCCGTGACCAGACTGCCATAGTGATGCTTGATCTCGGCATTATTCTGAGCTGATTGTGACCGGAGTGTCAGCCCTACTATTTCTATTCTTTCAGATCAATTATGAACTGCAGCTACCCAGGAAAATAATTAACTGGAAACATGGCTTCCTCACAACCTAAAAAGTCGCCCCTAACCTGACCCCACCCACCCCCCCACCCCCATGTCCCTGGTATACCCCCTCTACTTCCCCAGCCGAACTCTACATCTATCAGTGGCGTCTCAGGAGTTTGGAGAAGAACCCAGATGACTCTGCTGGCTTGTCATTCTTGGCCTCTTTCCCCCTGGTTTTGTCTTCTCCAAGGCCAAGCTCCCCCTCCAGTTGTTCCAACTCTGACTGGTCCAGCAACTCAAAGTCCTCCACCTCGCTATCGGACTCCTCCTCCAGCTCCAGCAGCCTGGTGGATTCTGGCAGTCTTGACTGCTCGGGACCTTCGCTCAGCGCCATGAAGCCAACTGCTGCTTCTATTCTCTCCTGGATGGCCGCCGTGACAGCGGCAGTGATAACGTCGCCTGCCATCCGGTTCACCAATTCTAAGGCTTTGTCGGTGGGTTGGTCTTTGAGAGGAGGCAAATGCGTGCCTGGCTTTTGGGGTCGAGGTGGCGAAATAGGAAGACCGAGGCTGAGGTCGTCATCATCGTCGCCATTAGTTGTTGCACCGTTGTCAAGTGAAGGGAACTCTGGGAGCCCGCCAGCAAAGGCCTCTTCTCTGTCGAGGTCTGGAAAGTTGAAGTGACAAAAAAAACCAAAAAAAAACCTCTATAAGTATCCAAGTCGCTAAGACATGAATAAATGGCTATTACAAACTTTCGGTTTCAGTGTCAAGTACCGTCTGAGTTTTCCGTCTGTGGCGTGTGTCCCTCTGACAGGTTGAAAGTCCCGTTATCTGTCCATGTTATATCAGACACCTCTGTGTCAGATACACACATTTCTTTGCAAACTGTGGAGTCGAGCTGAAGGAGCGATACACATGGAAAGGTCAGACGAACCAAAGCAGGGCTGCTCATTAGAAGATTTAAAGGTGGCGTAAACAAAAACCCTGGTTCGCTTACCAAAGCTAGCTAAAGCACAAATATCAACACTTATAAAATGTGCATATGAAGAAAAAAGTATTTGGAATGAGATACTTTGAGTAAAGTTTGACGTATCCTTGTTTTTTTTTTTTTGTTTGTTTGCTGCATGCACTAATGCTCAGCAGCTGCATCTTTTAAAGACCCAACTGACTTAATAATGAGCACAACCTCAACTCCGTTAAAGGAAAAGTTATCAGTACTTGTTTTGTGAGCTGGACTTTCTCCACTGCTGGAGATGCGTTTGGCTTGAATGAAAAAGAAAAACTGAAAAAGGCTCTTTTGGCATGGGCTCAGATCTCAATGCTGATGTGGATCATGTGTGCTGAATTTCATGATCTTGTCAGTCAGCAGAGGTGTAATTAGATGAGATGCCCCACCTTGGGAAACATTGAGGAGAGGTCTGACTCGATGCCCTCTTTCTCAGTCTGAGACTGAATGATTCTCTTCTCTGGATGAAAGAAAACATGCATGTGAGGCCAATTCAGTTTTCTTCTGCAACATTGAATTCAAAAAACAAGGCACAATAAAAAAAAAAAAAAGCTATCTGTGAATATTTGTATTTGATGTTACTATGCATATACAGAAAATCCTTTTGTGAACATATTTGTGAATCTGTGCCGTCAGAGCACATTACTGAAACACACCATAACATAGGGTACCACAATTGAAATTTCTAAATAATTAGCCACAAAAAGTAGTCAGGATGTAATGAAAAATGAAAAAAAATAAGGAAAACCCAGTTGGACTTTATATGTAACACACACAAAATTTGATTTAAAACTTTTAGTTGTGAGAAATTTGGGGAAAACAATTATCTTCACTTGCTTTGAACTGAAACTCAACATAGGTAGAGTTTATAACAAGTCATGTGCCACTTTTGAGGAATATATGGGGTAAAAAGTACAGATATCTGTGTTCAAATATAGAGGCGAACACTAAAAAATAGTCAGAAAAATGTGATTTGTGTTTGCATTGTTGATTTTCTCTGTGATGAATATCACCTGTAATATGTACAAAAAGCAGTCTGATCAATCAATCAATAGGTTACTTGTCTGGCGTTAAACAAGCAATAGACCTTTTTTTGCCTTGACATTGTAAAAGTAAAAAAAATAATCTAGATTGAAATAAATTACCTGGTTAAGTGTCTTACTCTGTATTACACTTACCATGATTCTCTTTGACTTTCTGAAAGAAATCTCCAATGCCAAAGTCCAGCTTCTGCAGAACTGGCTTCAGCCACAAACCAACCTCATGGGATGATATCAAAGGCCACAGGAAGATGCCGAGCACTTCAGAGAGACGTCAAAAGAAGAACAATGTATTCATACAAGTACTCATTACAGTTAACAACCTACAAGCCATAGGAGACACACTAAACGTTATTTCATCTCTATTTACAGAACCATACATGTGAAAATCAGATAAACTTCCTTGATTCCGAGTCATTATCTAAAGTTATATTGATAAAACACTCCTATATGTACATCAGTGACCTCTCTTAAACGTGTTCCACATGCACACCACAATTCCCAATCATTACTAGAGTTCTAGAGCATTTATCTTTATAATTAGAAATTAGGATATACACAATATGAGTATGCTGCAAAACGAGTGTTTACATACCTAAAATATATGAGATAACAATCCCTGGAATGTAGCGTCCTAAGACGGCGAAGAAAGTGCACAAACTGCAAACCAGCAAGCAAAACTACAGCGGACAAAACGCAAAGACAAGAAAGACAAACATGATCCGATTAGTTGTTTTCTTGACAATCTCCCATAAAAACATTTATTGTAACTTAGTTAGGTTTCACTGAACTTTAACAATGGATTGTTTTATCCATATTAAAAAAAAAAAAAACCAAGGAAAAAAACGAGACATTTCCCCCAAATATTGATTTGCTTAATGAAAATGTATTCATCAACAATACATAACCACTGTTTTTCAGAAAAGCTTTGGATGGGTAAATTAATTATATTACATATTTAATACTTTACACATTTATACTTTTAGAATTTCCATCCATAGGTTGTTATAAAAAAAAAAAAAAAACAGATTTTCATAAAATAATCTCCACCTACTAACTAATCTGAAGTGACAACGTTTTTCTTCCTCACCTTGCCGGGGTTTTGCTGTTTAAAAGCCGACGTCTCCTGGAGGAAAACTCTGAGGGAGTCGCTGAGCTGGAGTCCAGCCCCAGAGCGGCTGCTCTGGCCTGAGTCAATGATCTCCCAGCTGCAGTCACACAAAGACAGAAGCAGCATTTGGTAAACTCACGTAGCCTAATCTGGATAGTGAATTCTGACATTAAAGTGGAAGTTATGAGCAGGAGGGTGAGTAAAATCATTCAATAGTAGATCGTGAAGATGATCCTCAATTCTGTGCTATCGTTCTGTCCATGCTGACGACAAGCAGTAACCTAGTAGTGCAACATAATCAAAGCATATGATTTATATTTGCAGTTAAATAATTTCACATACAAAGAAATTCCACTACATGCAAGGTTTCCCCAAATGATCAATCTCTCAATCGATCTTTATGGGTATAGCCTCTAAACAATAAAATGTGATTCAAATGCTTCACATAGACCAAACACTACCAGTAAAAGAAAGTACTTGCACAGATAAACATATTTATACATGCACAATATATGCATACACATTCACAGTCGTACATTCACATACACAGAAGAATAAAGTTAGAACAATAACACACAGATGAGAAGGTCGACAACAATCTATTCGCAGTTTGCTAGATCTAAAAGTTTTGATTGTAGAAGTAAAAAAAAAAAGTTTTTGATTGATTAGTCCACGCTAGCTTGATACTTTTACTCTGTTAATGGAGCTGACACCGTGAGCCAGATAGAGTTATCCTTCTGCTAATGACTTTGGCTTGAAAGCTGATGTGTCGACATATATCGTGTTTTGATTTAAGCATTATGAATAAACTTTTCACTTTCAATCTTATACATAGATTCACACAGACACTCAGTCTGTCTAAAATTGTGTAGATTCCCCACTGCAATACTGTAACATTTGACTGAACCCATCTTCAATATATGCTATGAACTGCGGAGCTGTAAAAAAAAAAGTGCCTTAAATTAGACGTACTATATTGGGAGCTAAAATGGTCAAACTAATATATAAGGGGCAGTGTAATGTTATGATTTTACATTGCATTTTCCTTTTTTATGTCAGAAAAAGCAGAAAGACCTACGAGTTTTTTCATAGTTTTTCCATGATTCCTGGAAAAAAATTTATACTTTAGCATTGATAGTATAAATCAAATAATGTGGAAGTCACCAAATCTGTTTAATCGCCTGATAAAGAGTTAGTGATATTGTACCATATTGACCATTATTTGTCTTTGTTTTACCATTTCCAAATGGTAATAAATTCAGTTTTGATAGCTGCAGTGGTTATAATCAACCAATTTTAAGAGACATGGCATGGAATGGAATCTATGTTGGAATCCGTTATTAGAATATAATGACAATATTTCTATAGTTAGTCATTCTGGTAGAAATAGGATATAAATAAAGAGGAAATAGTATTAATGTGTTCTCTAAAATAATGAAAAAAGCCATGAACTAAAACCTGAAAAAATAGTTTGTTTTGATTTCTACTTTGGTCCTCACCATGAAGATAAAATGATCAAATATAAGACTTTAACTTGATGTGTTGTTTTTTTCACTGCACCTAAAAACAAAACCCACCTCATAATTACTGACATAATCCACAGTGACTCTGCATTAAAAAATAGAATCACCATTTGGAAGGTCTTTGATCAAATTAATCCACACACAAGTGCCAACTCCAGCGTGAATGTCGTCGGGCTAAATTAAGCGGCCCACAATAACAGTGGCCAGATGACTAAATAGACAGGGGTGAGCTGGGAATAGGGATGCGAGACTCTTTCCAATACTGTGGCACTGCTGGAAATACTGGGTCACCTGATGAGATATGAAACTTTCCCCTACAGCGAAGGGGGGGTTCCCAAACATCATCATCTTCCATTTCAGCACTGCGATCACTCAGTCATGCAGTTCATTTCACATGAAGCCTCTGGAAAAGAGGGCGAGGCTCATGTGACGGGGATGATTGATAAAACTGTGAAAGCATGAAGTCGGAATTCCTCCCTGAGTTACTTTCAGTAGATACCTCGATGTGCTTAGCAGGTTGTTTTTGTTAGTTTCTTATTGTAATTTGAAGATGTTGGGAGGGTGAAAATGAGTTTGAATACGTGTTAGATAAAAACCGGTGCCCTGTCATCATCCATCCACCCCCCCCCCCCCCCCCCCCCCCCCCCCAACACAAACAAACAGAAAGAATGGGAAATACAATAAAGTATAAATCATGAATTGAAATGGAATACACATATTGTCTCATATAGGAAAATGTAACACGCCTCAACAGGGTTTAGGACATTAAATGACAATATACTAAAATTAAGTCCAGCTGAGGATGGAAACTACACACCCTGTGAATGCAGCTGTCCTGGAAACAACCGGTGTGAAGTCAACGTGGGGATCAGTTTACCACAACAGCTCAAGCAGGTTCCTTCCAGTCGTCCAGCCAGCGTTTTCCATTATTACAACATCCTGTACAAGCGTACATATTTGTGGCAGGACAGCCGTAGCTTTTATTGTTCTGTTTTTGACAATGGTCCTGTATTAGTCTTTTGGATGATGACTTTGGAATCCAAAAACCCGTTATGGGTTGATAAGACAAAAATATCACTTCAGCCAACAAATATAGATTTAACTGTCGTCCGTTATTTTAATGTAGTTACTCAAAATCTGAAAATGTTAGATCAACGTAACCTCTGATGCCATGCTATTACCTTTTCCCATACGTGTCTGCAGATTAAAATACACTTGCAACAAAGGCAATGTTTGTCGTAGTAATGTTTATGTTAGAAGAAAATGATTTACATGATGATACAGGATCTGGATGAATAGAGTAGGGGTTTTAAACGTATTACCCGCAGGTCAGAACCAGTCCACCAGAGAGTCCAATCCAGCCTGCAAGATTGCCAGCTGTGTAATATTATGACATTGACTGCAATGCATGTATTTGACCACCAGGGGAGGACAGGGGCACAACTCTGCTTTCCACTTCAGTTTGGATTATGTTTCAAGTCAGTTCAGGAGATTAGGATTACTATGCAGATGTAGAAATGTGTCTATATGAAAAGATGAGTTCTAGAATTTGACAAGGTTTTCTGAATATAATATGAACCTAGGATATTTTTTAGCTCCAGCTCTATGTGACTACATGTTTTATGCCTCTAAAGGTGCAAATAGTGTATTAAAGATCTATGTGATCTGTAAATTGTAACATACATAGGGAACTGTGGCACAATATTGTTGAAATTGCATTAATTTTATTCAAATGTTTTGTGTTGTGTCGTAAAAGGATATTTCATTAAATGTTAATTTTAAAAAAAAGATATTAATACTTTGTTTCACAAAAACAAAGACAGACTTGGAGTTCTATTTACTCAGATATTATAATGCTATTATTTACTGGTCCGGCCCATTTGAAATTAAACTGTGCTGTATGTGAACGCTGACAAACAATGAGCTTGTTTGTCAGCTCATTGTGACCTAATCAAGCACTGATTGTTTGAGAACGTAGTGAACAAATTTGCTTTTAAAATCATGATAATGAAATTTCAGTGCATCACTTTTTTAAGGTTTTATCAAAGTATGTCCTTTTTCTTTCTGTCTTTATTATCATGAAGACGAGTTGCTGTAATTTTACGCCACGTAACAGTGTCTGAGGCTCAATAGTTGATTGCAGGAATCCTTATTAGGGTTGAAAAGAGTCTGTTATGATATAAGTTTTGGCTGCTTTTTGATGAATTTGGAAAAAAACAAAAACCTGATTCCTTGCTGACTCCTTCGTATAGGACGGATATACATTTGAAACTTAACACATCAACTTCAGTGCGTTTGACTTGAAAAAACATACATGACCAAGTATATAACAACGTTTTATGCAATTTTAAGAATGTATAGTCGTAAAGAGGACAAAGATAGTCCCTTTTTCCTGTGCTACTTTGTACAGAATCAAAAAAATGGGTATTACTACATTTCCAGGAAGAGATCTGTGTTGTTTCTGACACACTCCAGATTTAGTCCCTCGAGCTGGCAGATCCTCAAGAAAAGACTTAGCGTCTAAAGTGGCGCAAAGAAGCATTCGTTGGCGGCTGCAGGCGACTGGACTCCTATTTGCATCTCCCTGAATCCTCCATGACACAAAACTTCAGATGAAACGGCTCCTGTCAGCCAGAACATTATGACTGCATGGCTAATATTGTGTAAGTCTTGTTTTTACTCTGAGCTTTTGTGGCATAGACTCCACTAGACTTCTGAAGATTTGTGTGATCAGAGACCCCTATTAGACCACATGAGCCCGGTAGCCAGTTCACCACTTTTCCTTTGTCGGATCACTTCTGACAGACACAGGCCGCTGCACTGACCCCACAAGAGCTGCAGTTTTATTTGAGAACCAGTTGGCTAGCGATCACAATTTGCCTCGTGCCACACTCACTGAGATCCGTCCTTTTGCCGATCTTTCTCTTTCGTTTGTGGTTTCCAATGAAGATGAATCAAACCACCCCGTTTACCTTCAGTTTCTTTCTTTGTGTCCCAATTGCTTTCACAGCAATCCAACTTTCCGCCCATGATGTCATATGTCAGCTGAGCCGCTGACCGTGAGGGGATACAGTATCTCACATACACCCACCTGACCTAAACATCCGGCCTCGTTTCACAAACCCCCATATGACGAAAGGTCAGATGTCTGCTCTCCTCTCCACTTCCAGGCACATGGCCTGGTAGGGGGGTCTGCTTTCCAGAGAACATCGATGGTCTGAACATGTGACAGCGATACTGCGAAGCAATAATAGCAGTACGAATGGATGGACACCGTAAGCGATCTGTTCCACGAAACACCAGCGCCTCCCTGACCAGAGATGCAAATCTTTTTGCGTGACATACTGTGAAGTTTTATGCCATTCATGCTTTACCTTGTTGATGTGTAATTGAACATATTATGCAGGAACCAATCAGATGTGAATGAAAGATTGGCTACATTGAGAATCAAAAACGTACATCAATTGTGTGTTTTTTGTGATCATAGTTATAGTTGATATAAAAATGATGGACTAATATCCTGCACTCTTAGAGATGACACACAAATTAGACAAATCAAAGTGGTTATCATGACACCGCCAAGTTATATTACTTCTATTAAAAGGTTAAATCTTTCTATGAAGTTTTGAAATTGTTGAAACTACTACAGCACATACTGTTGAGCCTTTAGCAATGAAGAGTAGTATTTTTTTAATGGTATGACACAAATCTGTATTGTGTTTTTAGTCATAAATCAAAAATGTATCACTTGATGTTCTTGTGTTTGATTTCTGAGCCTGTCAAATGAGATCAGACAACTATTTTTCATCATAATCCATATATACATGCTCTGCAGACACTTGACTTACATTTCTATGTCCACATCCTACATTAATAGATTCATAACAATGCTAATGTTTGACTAAAAGTCAGAAATGTAGTTTCTTTAAATCTAAAGCAACCTTTCTGTCTTTCTTGAAAGCCTAAGGAGGTTTGCCTCACTAGAATCCTCTCAGATTCTGTCACTGCTTCACAAATTCTTCGGAAACTGAGCAGATCACCATTCATTAGCCGAGGTCGTCACACACCACTAGTGACCATCACCATCTTGTGAGTCATCAATCAGCCCATAGGCTAAGAAAACAGCACAGTCAACGCTCAAAAAGAAAAATGTCCCAAGTATCAAAAGAGCGTGACACCATGAAAGAGGACTGGAGACGGGGCCTGTAGGCAATAGCAGCACACGGTCAGCTGTCGGAGGGATATCGGTTTTTACCCAATCGGTAATCTTTGAGACAACACGGGAGCGGCATGTCTGAGCCTCTAACAAGACCAGTGACGGTGCTTTAAAAATAGCTCAAGACAAACAATGCAAGGAATGGCGGCAAACACATCCTCGCTCTTCGCTTGTGATTGGGAAAGAGGGTTCAAGGGGGTAAGCATGTTTACCCACCTGTTTGTGTGAGTATTTGCCACAGAGACATTGACTCTGAAGTGACTAATACCTGTTTATGTTGTGCTAACAGATACATGGATGGTAACAGAGTGAAAGTACAACTTAATGTCATTCTATAGAAAGACTCATCGGCATGTGTCTGTGCCAGCCCGAAACCTATAAGTAGAATAAGACACAATGTATAAAATGGACATGGAGAGATGAGACTGTTAGAAGTATTCCGTTCTGCGTCAAAACTGAATTAGAATCAAAAATTAATATCAAACTTTTATTCCAATATGAACAAACTATCCTCATCAAATCAAACTTAACCCCTACAAAACAATGATCGTGCAAACTATTATACAAATCTGTTGAATTGTTAATTTATAAACAATTTGAAGAATAATTACACTCAAATTGCAACAAGAAAAACACATTTTTACATCTTATTTTTTAAAGTTAACAGTAAGTAGTTCGAAGAGTTTTGTCTTGTCAGGTTTTACTATTTAAACACAACTTTTTCAGTTCATCCCTATTGTCTACGAATAAAAAATAAAACAGAGCAAAGTGTTATGAAACATAAACTAACAGGACAAATAAATCCAATTGCCCTAAAAGCATCAGCCACGAATGACACGCTTTTATCTGATCTGTGAGAGCTGAATCTTTTGTGGCTTCCTCTCCTGGACACACAGCCATACCTCAGTCCTGCCCCATGATCTTCAGGTGACATCTTAACAGCTCCTGGTACCTTCAGAGAGACGTGATGACGCGACTACAGGTAGCCAAAAAATGGATGACAAGTCAGGACTTTTGAAGATGGAAAGTAAGAAACAGGTAAAAGTGAGGCTGAATTAAAAAAAAAAAAAAAAACAATAACAAAAACCCAACCCAGGCTTCAGTTAAAGTCAGGTTTATAAAGGACGCACTGTTTGTGAGGCGCTTGTGTTTATCCACAACGAAGCCCCGGTTGGAGTATTTCAAGAGGCCTTGTCTAAAAATAACCAGGTCACACTACATTCCATCCAGCAGCCATCAGGAGCACAGAGGAGCGGGGCTGGAGGTGGTGAGGGCAGAGACAGCCCACCCACCCCACCTCACAACAACACCTGACACCAACAACGTCCCAAACACACCCCCGGCTTGTGTCAGTGACATGGACGGACAGGCGAGAGGGGATATGTGTATCTCAAACACTGACAGACAAACGGACACATGATTGTTTGTACGCCGATGAGATCACATTCTAAACATTTGTCTGTCATTTTAGGAAAAAAAATAAACGCAATGTAACCGAGCAATAAGAAGGTCATACTCCATTGGCCGGCCCTTTAACTTAATGATTGGAAAAGGACGAAAATATATAGATATACAATTCATAGTATCCCCTCCTTCAATTTGTACATAGTACGAGTTTTCACAAAAGTTGACAGCCACACAAAAATGTTTTAATCAACACATTTGAGATGTATTACCCTCATCAAACTGTCATTATATAGGATGAATCAGCACAGAATAACAGCATTTATAAAACCCTATAAAAAGTGTGTTTTAGATCATTCTTCACAGGTTTGTAAACAAAAATATTGATATTGCATTTCTATTTCTTGTCTAAAAATATCTGCCTCTACAGTCACATCTTCCAAATACTTTTTTCCCTTGAGAAGTGAAAGAAACATACCAAAACTTTCTTGAAGATCTAAAACAATTTTTTAATTAATTCTAAAAATAAGATGTTTTGTGTGCTCACATGGTTGCATCACAATGATACACTGACTTTCTTGGAAGTTGCGCAGATCCTGTTTCTTTCTACACAGAATGTATATAGTTAGTTGTGGTCACAAAGATATTCAGGGCACTGGAGAATGAAGATGTGCTTAAGAAATGTTGAATCTTACATTCCAACTAATTCAGATGACAAATGTGGAGACTTAGATATGACAGTCACAGATTTGGTTTGAATTTCAGATTTTTCCAGGAACTTCCACTCAAACTATCAGTCACCAATGTACAAGACCACCAGCGTTGTAAGAAAAGTGATGGTCCAGTCTGCTGATAATACCTATATTGTTTATTGAGAATAAAAAGAAAGTAGAAATGTAATTTCTTTGAGTAATCCCCATATTGCAATCAGGTTGTGGAGAACGAGATTCAGCTCCGTTGCCTGACATTTGACCACTTTTCTGGCCAAGCTCATCTCCTGTGAGATAAAAGCATTTCCTGTCGTTTCCTTTGCCAGTATTTGTGGCGTCATAGTGGATGTTAGGTCATACATTAAGCTAATATACATGTAATCTAATGAAAAGAACCCAGCAACTATTGAATTTATCTTATTGCCAATCCTGATATTGATTCACTGGTTCTTGATTATTTGTGGTTGCTCTCAATAAATACCTCAAAGTTCCTCAAATGTGAAAATATTACAACACTTCAGTACATTTTGTCTTTTTTATTTTTTTTGTAGATATAACGTTTACCTGGTAAAATTGAGTTGAAGACAAACTATAGGACACCTATTATAGGTGGAAAACCCATAAACATTACATGATTGTATCATATGACTCTGGTGAAATACTCCTCGCTGCTCTGTTGTGTTGTTTTCCTCCGGTCCGCCTCACAGTCCAATCCAGGGTCGTGCTGATGCACACCCCTGCTGTGTGAAATGATCTGATTGGCTGATCTTCTTCATGCAGTATATGAACCCGGTAGAAAAGAAATGGCTGAGTCACACACACACACACACACACACACACACACACACACACACACACACACACACACACACACACACACACACACACACACACACACACACACACACACACACACACACACACACACACACACACACACACACACACACTGCATGGTCTCAGGTTTCACAACTCTTAAGACACTTTGTGTTTGTTGTGGGAACATACGGCTGTACACACAGTGAGTCTTTCCTCAGAGCCAATAAGTCATGTGACGTTTGTCCACTTCCACTTTTATTAAACATTACTAGAAGAATTAAGATTTTTTCAATAATTAAGAAAATCAAACAATATCAAGGCAATTACACTAAAAGAAAGAAAGCAAGTGTCTGTCTGTGGTTTCAAAAGAAAGATATTTAGCTTAAAAAAAAACGAATATTTCACAACACCAACATGGAAGGTGAATTTCAGGAATATGTCTTTTTGCAGATAGTACTTTTTCCTGATTATCTACCAATCTCTTTGGGTTGATTACTATGCCTTACATTGCAATATAGGCTGAAGATGAATCTGATCCTTTAAAAAAAAAACAAAGAAAGAAAAACAAATTCTCTTGACACTTGAAACCTAATGGCAACTGTGCTACCATTCCAAAGCTGCTGTTGGTAATAATTTGCCAGGTAATAATAGCGTTAACACGGGCAATCACCCACAAATACGACTATAAAAAGTGTGCAGGTGTGTATTTAGGCAACAGTGTTCTCCACTACGTCACATCGCAACGATAAACAATCATCTTGTTTACATGAGAATGGATGGTTCTTCATAAGACCTGTAAATATACGGTACCTTGAGTAAAGGTGTGAGATACAGGTTGTCTTGGGCCTTACAGCCGCCACACACATTGTTTATATGTAATATATAAATAAATAAATAAGTAAATAAACAAAAGTCATGTGTGTTTAAATTTTAGCACAACGATACCAACAATTTTCAGATTGTGATTTTATATAATAATATTTTTTACCACGCTGTTGAATGTCATTTGACAACTTTTTGGTGCTGCCCCCAAGTGGCCAAAATCAGCATCCTGAATAGAACAGCGTCCTCATAAAAGAGGAATAGATTGCAAAACACATCATCCATCCTTCTGAACTCCACCATCCAATCTATGGGTGAAGTGGAAACATTCAACAGGTCACCAGTCCGTCACAGGACAAACACAGAGAGACAAACCCTCACACACACTCACGTTGACACTGATTGGCCAGTTTAAAATCAGAACACCACACAGAAAAGCTCCAGAGTCACACCAGGTACATTCTTGTTGTGTGGCGATAGCATTTTCCAGTAGCTCACCGCGCGGTCCGAAATATACTGATAGAAAGAAAAACACACCCAATATTATTTCACGAGTGTGTTGTGGATAACACACACACACACTCTTACTCTAACCAGACAGCTGGCTCAAGCACCCAGCTGTCAGCTCGCATTTTGGGTCAGCAGCTAATCTCCTGCAAGTCTTTACTTGAGACTTGCTCTTACACACAAGACACCTCTGACAGACAACTGCAGGTGGCAACAGCACAATCCCACACCGCCATCCAAATGTCACAGACACAGAGTCAGTGTAAAGACAGATGGCAATGACAGATATTCAGAGGTGCTAGATATGCACATTTAGATAAGATGGGGGGAAAAGTAATGACAGACATTTGAACAATTTACAAGTTTTGGTACTCACTCGGCCACGACTCATCCTGCGTAAAGAATTTCTTGTCACTTTCAGTTCTGGCTGTTTGCCAGGAGCTCGAGGAAACTAAGCACTTATCCACATTCTGGTCCATTTTCAACACTGATTGGCAACATTACAGAATTGAAAACCAACTCATATGATTCAGATCTCCTCGTGTGCGAATACAATGCGAATCGCCCCTGACCCTGATTTACCCAACCATCAGTTATATAACTCAGATGTGTTGCATCCAGCCTGGCGCCCACAAATCCCTGTCACCTCTGCTGAATCCCAGCGATCCTTCACAGCTGGCAGCAGCATCAGGTGACGGTCAACAGCCACCCCTCACGCAAGCACACACACACACACACACACACACACACACACACACACACACACACACACACACACACACACACACACACACACACACACACACACACACACACACACACACACACACACACATCGCAACAAGGCACACAATCACTTTCAAAATGAGGGCAGGAGTGCGAACCAGCCGACCGATGCGACTCCCCAACAAACCAGGTCGAGTCAGCCAAATGGGTCACGACACAATGACATTAGGAAGTATAAAGGAATTAAAGAGTGGAGACTGAAAGTCTGAGACCACAAATCCAAGTACTTCTCTAAAACATTTGTGCTGAACTTGATACTCGTTTCGTTCATGGTTGGTTTAACACGTTTAGCTTTAACAACAACCCACAGTTGAACTCGCTGGGGTTTGTGTTGTCCGAACAACAAACAATAATCTAATATGAATTTTCTGTTCAACTCATTCACTGATAAGGTTTTTTTTTCCAGTCAGGACTCAAGGCGAGTAACTGATCTCCATTTTAGTGTTGCAGATATTGCGTGATTCCAGCTCACAGAGGTGATATGAGCTGTGAGATTAGATTAGGTTACATTGGATAGACATACGTGACCAATCGGCTCTTCAAGGCCATTGCAAAGACTCACGATTAGATCCTACTTGCTTACAGAGCTTTACTAGCAGTAAAATGACTACTATACACACGGAGCGAGAAAGTTGTGTGAGTGTATATTGACTTGTGTGTGCCCACAATGATGTGTGGCAGTCTGTAAAGAGTTTTAATTGCTCAAGACAAATTTGTCTGAGTACACAAATTGCATGATGGAAATTCATGTCAAAGGAGGGTTATTAATGCCCGCAGCGTGAGCTTGCAGGATTACTTTTGTCGAGCTAAGTCTTATCAAGTTCCTGCAATATTATGTTAAGTATGTAATTACTGAGCTGTACTATTGCTCAATTGCTACTTAATGTAAAACAAAGAAAACCAGAAACAACAAAGCCAGATGAGATAAAGCCTGCAAGTCTACTCTGAGAGGAAGTGAAACTCCAGTTGAATCTCTGTCATGGCAGAAGACAAATGTCAATAAAATTGAGCATGTCTGTGGTGGGGGTAAATACATATATTTACTGGTCTATTTACACATACACCAAAGATATTACACACACAGAACTATTGATATGAACATACTAATCAAACTAATCTGTGTACATGCAAATCTAACTATGCAAAAACAAATCTCTTCACAGCCTGACGACACACATAATATCTCAAAACAGATGCAAAAGTAATACATACACAGAACTCTCTACATGCACACACACATCATTTTTGCTACTATAATAGCCAGGTAGATGCTGAACTAAATTTGTTATAATAAATAGAGAAATATTTTCCTTTGCCAGGTTTAGGTATGTGTTTACTGTTGTCAAGACTGTTGCTGTGCCCAGTAGTTGGCGGCAATGAGAAAACCTGGATCAGCTGTAAAAGCTCATTAGGATATCTAAAAATATAATCGTGACATGACGTGTAAATGCTCAAACACATAAGTATGATACTGAAGGACTCATGTGAACGCATATGTGTTCAGCCAGGGATTGTACTGAAGAGCTACTTTATCACTGTGCAAATGATAATGGACGAGGTTGTTTTCTCTCCAGCTGATCACGTAAAATCAATTTCAGGAGTCTTGTGCTTCCTCTTTAGCATTTCTCATGTGAGATCAGCATTTTAAATCAGTACCTTTGAGATTTGAATCAAGTGGCCTGTGGTAGAATGGCTCACTCCTCAGATATTCTTTTTCCCTTCTTGTTTTCCTTACTTTTTTGTTTTCCATTACATTGAGGTCAAATAAGATATCATGGAGTTCACAAGAAAGATGTGCATAGTTTGCATCAAATTGTGTATTGTTGTATATTTAGTTCTTTTTTTTTTTTTTTACAAATGGCTTGGAACAACGTTTAGCTTCAGTTGTGAATAGCAATATAGCACATTTTTAAACAAATGTAGGATGTTGTTTACACCAACAACATTAGACCAGTAATGCCCAATTTGTGTCGTTCTGCAGAGCTATTCCGTTAAGAACAGTCCTGCCTTTCAAGTTTGATTTAAAACCAATAACTCCTCTCTGCACATGCCACTCATCAGTAAACATGCACAGAACAAAAATCCACATCAGATGCATGTCGGTTTTCCTACCTGGTTGTCATGCTGCGCCATAAGTGAACTCCTGTGGGGAAAGAAATGTTATTCATCATCATCCAGTGAGTGACACCAGGAGAAACATAAGTAATAGTGAATGGGGAAAATAAAGATTAAAATCTTTTTATATATTAATCTAAGCCACAAACACATTTAATTTCATATAGTTCATTTCAAGTAAAATATAAACACGCATATCAGTCACCAGGCAAAAAATGTGTTTTGCATCTCTTTTAGGAAGATATAGAATGTACCCTTTAAATTGAAGGACAAAATCCCACCGGCCTTCAAACTATGGATCAAAAACCTCAAGTATCACTTGAAATTTAACAGATATTTGCTACAAAACAAAAGGATGTGTTCAGAAATTCTGAGATACATCCAACCATCTTCTATCCTGATTCATTCAGTTCAGGGTCGCAGGGCGCTGGAGCCAATCCGAGCTAACCATCAGTCCATCACAGGACAAACACAGAGAGACAACCACACACGCTAACATTCACACCTATAGGGGGAATTTAGGGTCATAAATAAACCTCACATGCAAGTTTTTGGACTGTAGGAGGAAACCGGAGTACCGGGTACCTGAAGGAAACCTTCTCACGAATGGGGAGAAAATGCAAAAGAAGGGAAATAGCAAGTTCTGTGATAATTATTTCTTGCATATTGGGTAGATGCAACTACGACTGCCTTTTCTTTGTTAATCTTTTTCACCTCCTTCTATATTTTTACCTTTATTTATCCTTCTTTTGCAAATATCGTAAGATCAAATCAAGTCTACTTGCATGTACTGTAACCAAATAAATAAATTGAAAATTTTACAAAACTTTTTCTAAATATGCATATTTTAAAATCTTTCCCCTGTCGAATCTTGTCCTTCACTTTGCTTTGTTGTTTTCCAACATACTGACACATTCAGTTGGAAATGGGATGTATTTGAGTAGAGAAATGTTTAAAAATATGCAGGGAAAAAGTATTCCCAAACCAATGGACATTGGGAAAAAAAACATTAAAGCCCCCAAATGACAAAAAGATGCTTAAAATTATACTTGATGGGAAGAAAGAAAAAAAAAAGGTCAAGACTGGAAAATATACTGTATTGAACTTGTATATAATATCAGATTATTGCAAACAGATAATATTTAGGTGTTTGAATGTTACCTGTTGATCTGGACCGAATGATCTCTCTGGCAGTTGCAGTAATGACCAGCAGAGCCAGCAGGATGGCCAGAAGGCTGTAGATTCGAAAAGAGAAGGAGGCGACAAACCTGCAGAAAAACAATGCAAGGGTTTTTATTTTACTGAGGGCGTCAGTACAAACACCACAGCTTCACAGTGGAGTTGTTTTTAGAGGTGAAACCTCCTGTAGTTGTGCAAGATCTAACAATTAATAATGAATATTGCTGCAATTTTAACATGAACTCGATTTTAATTATGTTTTCTGGCACAAAATACAGTGAAATGTCCAAAAAAAAACTATAACTGTTGCATTTGGTAGTCATCTCTTATTGCAGCATCAGTGGTATCTCAGCTAATGTTTTCAGCTAATGTTTTATGTTAAAAGTTGATGGCTTCTTTTGAATTTCAATACTTTGCTTTGGTGTTTCCTGGACCGTATTGGAGCCTCTTGTGGGCAACTTTTGGATGACAGGCATTGTGTTTAACATTGTTATAAAAGAACTTATGTTCTGCTCCAATATATCTAAAAGAAATCAGTGTGTCACATGTTTTGCATGATTCGTGTTCTGTATAAGTACTTATTTGCACGTTTTTTCAAATGATGGTGATTCCAATTGTAACATTTAAAACAAATAACAATAAACAAATGTAACACATGCTATTGATTTGGGTGCCAGTCAGAAAAAACCCTCCACCGGGCCTCATGTACACCATCCTGTGCATTGTAAACAAAAACAATGTCTGAAAATAACAATGAAATCAAAATATTCAAAATAAATGCGTAGACCTTTACATTTAGAGATTAAAAATAATTATTGATTAATCTTAAGTTAAAAAAGTATTATTACCATAGTGATTTGATGCGTGTGGCTCAGTGTGATGTGGACAGAGGTGTGATATCCCTGCGTCATGATGCCTACCAGAACACCGTGTTGGCTGCAGCAAATAGGGCTGAAGTCCTGCACGGTCTCTGCCTCCAGCTGACCAGGCCGGGGAGACGACTCCCTGCTCGGCCGGGGGGCGTCTCCTCCCCGCCGTGTGCCCGGCTGAGCGGCCCCTGCGGACCGGCAGCCTCCTCCCCGCAGCCTGCGGCTCCTGCGTCCCGGATCCCCAGCATTGGAAAATGACCGGGGTCCCTCCGCTCTGATGCTCTGCTCCTGCAGCACAGAAGGCTGTCAAGTTAACGGAGCTGCTTCCTCCACTGTTTCCTGTGTGAGCCTTACAAAACAATACGCATGCACGAAAACACTTTTATAAATACCTAAGTGTATTGCAGTCACATGAAAAAATAAAAATTTACTTTATTTTTCTGAATTAATTACATAATTGTCTCATAATCCTGAGGAAAAAACGAATTATATAAAAAAAGATTTGTTATTTCTTCGGAAAACAATTCTCTCATAAATTCAGAAACACAGTCACTTTTTATTCTTCTGAGTGAAAGTTTCGAGTAAAATAGTCAGTTTAATGGTCACTTGAGTATTAAGGCATGAGCTTTGCTGTTCCCTTCGGTGGAATTTTGTTATGAAAAACAGACTCTCCTCACTTCCTGTCTGACCTGAAACAACTTCACACTTCTGCTGCCACTTATGTTGTTCAGTGATGTCAGCTGAGTGTGTGTGTGTGTGTGTGTGTGTGTGTGTGTGTGTGTGTGTGTGTGTGTGTGTGTGTGTGTGTGTGTGTGTGTGTGTGTGTGTGTGTGTGTGTGTGTGTGTGTGTGTGTGTGTGTGTGTGTGTTCTCTGGCCTTAACCTGTTAGGTACTATTAGAACTACTTGGAAAATTGGAAATGTAACTGTTTTAGGATATTTGTTTTACCTAAACAGCAAACACAACAAAAATTGTAACTTGCACTACTTTTATGTGAAAACTACATATTCTCAAGTGTTGCCTCAATGGGTGGGACAAAACACAATTGTGATACTGAGAGCTGTGAAACAGAAGGGTCAAATTTAAAATGTCTCACCAGTTCTAGGAAACAAGTATGGAAGTTAACAAATATGATCACCTTCCCAGTGAAGGGTAAAGATAATAAAAAGGGCCAAGTTCAAATTTAGGATCAAGCAATGAGTCGTCATTGTTAGGGCAATATGTTGCGCAAAGCATATGTCATATGGTTATTGACAGAATCAAGTTGCTCCATGTTAAAGTTAGTCAGTGCAAGTATTTAGACATGCAATGCTAATATTTGCACAAGAAAAAAGTTTCCTTCAAAGCAGACTGTGGGCAAAGGTTGCCAAGGCAAACACTGGGAAACAGACAGTCTATTAAGAATGGTAAGTGGATTTCACTTAGTCACATTCACACACCAAGGCACACCATGTAAGACACTCAATCCATCCATGGAAGCAATTTGGAGTGCAGTATCCAGCTGAGGAATATTCCAACATATGGACAAAATATATTCATACTCTCCAAGATAGACAATAATCACAGTATCGACCAGCTATTGATGCAAATTATTAAATGTGTTTGTCTTTTGTATTCCCAGCAGAACAAAATCTCTTCAGCTTTGAAGCTTTACATTCCTTTTGGAAATCAATATCTATGTTGTAAATTACCCACATTTTTTTTTTTTTTTTTTTTACATTGGTTATGAACCTTTCTGCGCCAACGCTGGCTATATCAAATTCAAAACGTTAATGTAATCACAATGAACCGCTATTAGGCTAACCATCCAAAATGAATAGTGACTAAACCCAGTGCAACAAAAGATGGAAAAACTGATATCTTCTGATGTTGCAGATTATTTCATGAGACTTCGATACTTTTAATAGGCAGTTGCCTTTATTGCCGCCACTGGTCACACATGACAGAAACAGAAAGAACCCAACTTGGGGAGCAATAAGGGAAACTCAGAACTACAGAGAGATGACGATGACCCATTTTGCACTGCCACCCTTGCGCCGTTCTGGCCGAGCGTCAATATTTCAGCTCACTGCCAAATTGTGATCCCAAACAATGACTTTACTCTACTTTACATTTCTGGGATCACAACTTCACACCACAGTAGTTCACCAGCTGCTACCAAATCGACATCAATAGGCCACTACTTCAGTCAAATTCTGAGCTAAGAACTAACATTTTCTGTTAATTTTTAAAAAGCTTATGTTGACCTTGGGTTTAAGCAGAGTAATGTTGGATCATCAAAGTTACATTGAGCTAACAATGACTGACAAATACTTAGATGACTCAGTGAGAGCAGTCGACTCCGATGTTAATTCTGCTGAGAACCTACAGAAGTGCTAGATATGTCTTAGTGGAACCTTTTAGTTTTTAAAGTGAAAAATCAAATTAGTAACAGAATGAATCGATTATTTGCTTCAAAAACGGTTTTTTATTTTATGTTTTCTTATTTTGTTGTGTGCATGGTTATCTATCTTTAAACCAAAATCAAGAAAAAGCATGTGCACAAACTTAAGAATTTTACTTCTGGCTCTGCAATACTGTCCATCACACAGAAGAACCGCAAAGAGAAAATGGACAATGAAGATTCAGTGTTCTTTGTGAAAAGACTGTTGGAGGGTCGACTCAGAGTCGAACGTTCTTATTATTCAATAGCAATACAGAGACTTTCAGTTATGCATGATCAATTTGGAATGTCTTGTGTTATGTTGGTGAGGATGGGAGACTGGTGCTTTATTGCTTAAAAAGTATTACAACTGGTTTTGGTTTGTTTTTACCTTTCATTTTTGCTTTTTGTTATGTTTTCCTTCCTTTAAGTAATATTTTTTATCATCTTTTTGTCTTGTTTAATCTCCTTATCTCTTTCTCTCTCTCAGTGTGTGTGTGTGTGTGTGTGCATGCATGTGTGTGTGCGTGCGTGCATGCACAAGTGAGCGCATGTCAGCTGCTAATTGGACTGAATTTCACTGAGCAACAAAAGATCAGACTCGAAAATTCCAGCTCTGGTTTGTACAGACTCGGCTTTGTTGTCGCATCGCCTCTGTATGCTGTGTTAACAGTTATCTCTCCCTCACTCTTCTCTGTTGGTCTATTTTTCTGTGTCTCCCTCACTTTCTCCCCCCTTTCTTTTCGTGCACGAAACATGAAAGGGTTGGGGATTTTTTTTTTTTTTTTTTTTTTGCTCCAAAGGAAGCACAGTCACCCCAACTGCCAAGGGGCAGGCAAGCTCAGAGGCCAGAATGTGCCAGGGGGTTCCCTTAATCACTCACTCTCTCTCTCCCTCTATCTCTCTCTCTCTCTCTCTCTCTCTCTCTCTCTCTCTCTCTCTCTCTCTGTCACACACGCACGGATACATACACAGAAACGCACAGTCCCATGCACTGGGCAAGAGAGGGTTGGACCGCCACAATGATCTCTAGACCCTCAGCAGAGCAGATCTTTGTTGCCAACTATATCTACAGGAAACTACTGGTGTCCCTCAGTGCTCAGCCTGGACTTACTTTTTTGGGGGGATTTTTTGGTTGATCTCTATATCAAAGTTTGTGGACAGGATGAAGTGTGAGCTGCAATGCTCCGATGACTGCAGTAGTTGTGACGGTTGTAGCCGCATAGATACACAGAGCACCGAAGAGCTGGAGTGTAAGATCTGCTATTGCAGCTATAACCTGGTGAGTCGAAGGCCGAAAGTGCTGGAGTGTTGCCACCGTCTGTGTTCTAAATGCCTCACTAAGATCCTGGACCTGGGTGAGTCACCTCCTAACGCCTTGGTGTGCCCATTCTGTCGTTACGTCACCACGCTGCCCGGAGAGGCTGTGGGCAATCTGCCGGATGACCGTAACTTGGTGGCATCACTGGCCCTCCAAAGCAGAAATCAGAGGAACCTCCAGTTCCACCAAGATGCTACAACCGAGCTTCTGCTCAGCCCCAGGCATCTGAGCTCACTCATGAGCAGTAACTCACCGGTGATGTCCCTCTCAGCCTCCTCAGCGTCTTCCTCCACCACTTATTCCACTATCCGTAGCTCCCCTAATTTTGTGGTCATCACCATCATGGAGCCTCCTCCTGCAGCTACACCCAGCCACGACCTCCATCACCAGCGCCAACCACATGCCTCTCACGCGTCAAACAGGAGCTACCGTTCGTCGAGTCTGGATTCAATGGCATCCATCACTCAGAGGTGGACGGTGTGGAACTGTGCGGCCCTCCTGTGCCAGACCTCCGCCCGGATTTTGGTGTGGGTGTTGGGGCTCCTGTACTTCAGCTCGTTGCCAATGGGGGTGTACCTGCTCATCATGCAAAGGACAACTGTTGGGGTGCTGCTCGTGAGCCTGGTCCCTGCCAGTCTGGTCATGATCATGGTCTATGGTTTCTGCCAGTGCGTATGCCATGAGCTGTGTGACTGCGTGCCATCATAATGGGACCAATTGGATGTGCAATAATTTGCTTTGAATCTGCTCGACAATAGATCTCCAGAATTCTCTGAAGGGAGTGTCACTGTGGAAACAACCATGTGAAAAGTAACTTGAATGACTTTCAAATTACTCTTTTCTTTTCTGCTGAAGAGCACAGGATTATCATTTAGATTAGAAGTGAAGCTCTTTGTTTGGAGCTGTACTATTATACATGTTCATTTGTGGATTTCTTAAGTTTGATATCCAACTAATTACTATGTAATGCAAGTGAAAGATAGAATTATGATTAAATGTTGCTTCTAGATGAATCACCCAAGTTTGATGTATAGTTATGCTGCGGGGAAAAAAACAAAAACAGAGAAAAATATTGAGAGAAAATCAACATTGTCAGCTGTGGGTTTGTTATAACTTTTCTGATTGTGTTCCTGTCATAGATGCATCACAATTGAACAGAAACATCTGCTGTTTTTTAATTTTTTTTATTATTATTATTTTATTTGCACAAGCAAAAGCAAACTGCAAAAAACTCAAAAGGAAACGTGTATGTTATCTTACAGTAGATGGCTCAAATGAAAATTGGCTGGACAACATTATACAGAGAATTGACACAGAAATTCAAATTATCCAGGGGTTATGCAATAATAGATGATTCTTATTTTTGTACAGACAAGAGAATAGATTTAAAAAATTCCATCCCAAAATGCATACATGACTTTTTTGGTACTTGTTTTAGATATCAATCAATCTTTTATATGGTGTAATCCAGTTTAGGGTTGTGGGGCGCTGGAGAGAGGGAGAGTATACCCTGGACTGGTTGCCAGTCCATCACATGAGGAATACTGAGAGACAGATACACACACTCAAATTCACACCTGCAGATGTACCAGTTATGTCGAAGTGCAGGATTTTGAACCGGGGGAAGAAACTAAACTACCCAGACAAAATGACACACACTCACAAGGAGAACATGCAAACTTCATTCACACAGAAAGGCCTTCAGGCTCAAACCCACAACCAATGTTGTGAGGTAAGAGTCCAACCCGTGACTCCATTCATCTTATATATAGAGTACACCTCAGTCCATCAGAGGACTGACTCACCCAATGGGAGAATTTATGAGTGAACAATTAACCTCAATCACATATTAGGTCCACACAGACAGACCTGAACTCAATTTAGTTATTGTCTCTTATGTGAGAATACTAACCACTTCAGAGCTTTTCCCCAACCCTCTCTTGCAAAAAGAATCAATTATATGTAAATGTAAAGTAATTCACATCAAGACATTGGGCTTTCTAATATCGAGTAGGTGCTGGTTCTGTTCTGGGACTGGCCTAACATAAGAAGAAATGTATGTTTAAAAAAAACATGTGTGGATATCAATTTAAAATTGTGCCATGTTGTGCTCACTAGAGGGTGCTGTGACTGCCTGCATGTCCCTTTCCTTCCCTGCAGAGAAAACACTGGTGTGATGACGACACACACTGGTGAGTCTCCCAAACTCTGGATGAACTTTAGGTCATTACATGTCAGACAGAGTCGATGTTACTTCCGCTGAGACTGCTGTGTTAGTAGATGGGCCTGACCAAATCCTGCAGGAGTGTTCAGACAACTCATTTGAAAAACAGATGAGATGACACAGCCTGTCTCAAACATGAGACAAATATCAATTGCTATTTTGTCTTTATGTAACAAATTTGGATCATGACATTGTATAGACATAAGGCTTTAATACCAGCTCTGCATCCAACTGAGATGCAAACCATCAAACCTGGGAAGTCTGGACTCAGTTCATATATAGAAATACAGAAGCAAACCTGGAATGACATTGTGACTGATAAACACAGAAATCTACATTCATAAATGATGATACAAGATATAGAATTCCATTTATTCATTACAGAAGTCATGAAAGATGTCAAACTTTTTGCACATTGAAATAAAATTGCATTAGGGACATTGTTGAACACATTGCTCCCGAATAAAGTACTGGGTTAAAAAAAAAAAAAAAATGCAATGAGAACACTTAGAGTGCAGCATTGAAGCCGAAGGTCTCTCCTTCAATTCCACACAAAAAGTGAAAAAAAAATCTGTTGGAAACTTTTTGAGAAATTCTACTTTTAAAACTTTAGTTCATCACACTTCCTACTTCTACTCACATGAGCACTCACAACTTAAATACTTACTCACAACTTCTACTAAAACAGTAGAATTCCCAGTTTTCTGATATTTATTTCATTTGCACTGACATCACTTCATGGAGCAAATATGTGAAATAGATGAGGTCGGATGACAGTTTTCCCAACATATTTTTTTTTTCTATTTGTGTGGATTTGAAGGGGAGATCTTATACAATGCTGCACTTTCAGTTATCTTGTTGCATTGTTTTTAACCCTGGACTTTGTCGGGGAGCAGCGAGTATAATAGAGTATACAAAAATAATATATTTCATTTAATAACCTCATATACAAGGTGCTCACCTGCTTACAGTCTTGTCCTGTGAACAGTGGCATAGAGATGGGAGTCGATCCCAGCTATATGGGCCAGGGCAGGAAACACCAGACAGGTCGACAGTCAAACAGACAAGTCAAGAGTGTGAACACAGGGACAGACAACCACAAACACATTTAATTTAGGATCACCACTTAACCTCACTGTGGGAGGAAAGCTATGCATGCATGGGGAGAACATGCAAACGCCACACAGAAATGCCCAGGCAGCACTTGAATCCATGACATTCTTGCTATAAGGTAAGAGCTAATCACTGCTCCACTGTGCAGCAGGCTTGTTGTCAATGACTGATAAAGTGCTTCAATTGTATTCAATTACAATCAAGTAAAAGGCTTGAAGGGAAAAATTATTTACATCCACAAAATATCATATGTTCAAAGCATATTTTGTTTAAAATCATAAAAGGTTCACAATAACTATTTGTTTTGTATGGAAAGTCACATTAGAAGACGCAAAGGAAATAATATTGTGTGAATTGTACTTTGCAGTTAGTACAAGTACTGCAAGTACATTTACATCATTGAAAGAAAGAAAACAATACACATAAATGTACTAGTGCACCAAAATTTCAACATTACTGGTGTCATGTGAAAATCTATGTATAGTAATACTTTACTAAAAGAATAATTTGTTCTCCACTGAGTCAAGGATATCCATAATTCAACCCGCTAGTTCAAAAAAATATGTCATCATTTAAATTAGATTTAGATTTGTAAGTACATGATCATTGAATGGAAAAAACACAATTGTGCTGAAGGAGCTCATCAAAGGTTTAAAGCAAGTACATGTGCCAACATCCACTTATTCATTCATTATTTCAACTAATCCCCTGCTCCAAACACGCACGCACATGCACGCGCACGATCACACACACACACGCACACACACACACACACACACACACACACACACACACACACACACACACACACACACACACACACACACACACACACACACACACACACACACACACACACACACACACACACACACACACACACACACACACACACACAAACATGGGTGTGCCTGATCTTGCCCTGAATTGAATCCACTGCATTTCTTTCTGCCGCACTGTTATTAGATTGTTTCTTCTTTAATCACTGTCACGTCGTTTCCCATGTAGGGAATAAACCAAACACTCGGGAATCGCTCCCACTACAATTTGTCCCTGGTCCTCTTCTGCAACACTCGTCTTGTTGACGATAAACAGCCCAGGCCTTTCGCTGTTTGTGTTTTCCAATCTACTTGATGTGAATCTGAAGAAGCCCTTTCCTACAGGGAGTGTAACATCATTTCAGATTCCTTTTTATTGATGCAATGAACATTCCCACATGTGTGGAACATTCACAGGCCATACTAAATAAAAAAAACAAAAAACAACCCAAAACTTCTCCTTCAGCTTGCACCTTATTTAAGAGCTTTTATCAGAGCCACAGGAAACAAAAATAACGTTCCAACCCAGAGAGAAAGACTCTCTTTTTTATTTAAATTCACATCACTTGTTAGAAACGCCATTCTGAGCAGAATAATATCGTGTGATGCATTGACAACATTTAAATGGCCTCAACTGAGGATCTTGGGGAAAAAATAGAATAATTCAATAAAGTGCATCTGTTTGAGGGATATATCAACACACCATTCATAAGAAACAATGTCACAATAATTTGGTGGCTACAAAACAATAAGAGCAAGTACTGATGTCTCCAGGGTCATGGTTGTCTTGAGCTGGAGGATAAATGTAAAACTTTTAAATCAAGTTCACCAGATTCTTGCAACATGCTCTTCTTGTTCCTTTGAGGGGAAAGTAGACATGACTAGCGAGACACAAGTCACTTAATCTTACTAAGTCAGATTTACAGACAGAGCTGTTTTCCTGTTTACAGTCAGGTTAGTTTCCTTATCCACTTGAATTAGATGACTTTCAAACTACTTTGTATGCTGTGTGCTGTTTCATTGAGCTGGAAATAGCACAACATAATTTCTGTATGCTTACACAAGCTGTGAGGCTAAAATATGAGACACGCGGCAAACGTTCGATCACCAGACATCCCTTGAAGTCTGTGACAAAAAAACAAACAACTAAATAGTGGGAGTTTCTATCTATTCAGATAATTTGAATACATTTTCAAATGATGGTAAACATGGTTAGGGAACTCGCCTCACAGCCAGAAGGTCATTGGTTTAAATGCTGGCTGGGCCTATCTGGGTGGAGTTTGTATGTTCTCCCCACGTGTGTGGGTTTCCTTCCACAGTCCAGAAAAGATGCATGTGAGGATAATTGGTTAACCTAATTTGCCCTTAGGTGTGAATGTGAGTGTGTGTGGTTGTCTGCATCTCTGTGTTTGCCCTGTGGATTGGCGTCCTGTCGAGGTGGAGCCTGCCCTCGTGGGCTGCGATTGGCTCCAGCACCCTGTGGCCCTGAATAGGATGAGGCTGTATAGAAGATGGATGGATTTACTTTCCTTTGAAGAAAATAAATTGCTAGATAACTTATTTTCATCACCAGTTATGTCAAAGTTGGGGGTCACTGGGGTAGAACCTGATCCAGCCCCCTGCGATGACGATTTTGTGAACAAAAGCAATCGAGCTTGCCCACGAACTCACAAACCTGGCTCACGATGAAACCTACATCATCTTTTTGTGATGCGACAGTGATCCTTGTAATCATACTGATGATGTGATGATGTTGGTGAAACAATATCATTGAGTTGTGAGGTGAGGAAAAATGTGTGAATTACTTTGATGTATTAGCTAGAGGCAAAACTACATACCTGCACTGTAAAATGCACAAATAATGACATTTATAGTGTGGCATAAATTGAAAAACTAAAATGTATCTTGAATAATGAGTCAAGGGAAAATACAGTGAATCTGATATATAACTCTCATTGGATGTAAATGTAGTTGAAGAATAACAGTTCCCATAGTGTACGGTGAAGATGTAATGGTGATTGTCTATCTATTCTATATCTGACTGCTCACATACACTAAAGTGACGGATTACTTAGTTTTCCAATAGGTGATCGTCCACTTTCTGTGCTTTCACTGCTCATTCTGTTTATTCACAGTCCCATAGGAAGTGAGTGGACCTGCTCTCAGCCAATCAGATCAGCAGATGAAGCTCCGACAACAAACAAAAGATCGAGGCTAGCCGAGCTCATCATACTTTGTCCCACCGTCTGGCCAAACGCTTCTACTTACTTTTCTTCTCTGCGCCGACCAGCTCGTCTGCCTTTGAGCTACTTCCCTTGGATCCAGTGCGACGTGTAGCGTCCCCGCTCGTGTCTTTATTTATGGAATTGTGTCAGCTAATGTCAACCTGAGCCATTTCACCGAGCGCTTCGCCTTCGCTGGCCGAGCTAAGCGCGTTAGCAGCCAGGCTAGCCGCTCGGGTAACCAGCGCTGGCTGCTTCTCAGCCAGTTAGCCTAGCCTGCTAGCTAGCTTTGCTAAACTCCCCTAAAAAAAACCCAGACACTGACGGACACCAGTGGCTTTGGCTTGTTGTTGACAAGCCACCCCCCACCCCCCCATAAAAACTTGTGTCGTTAGTCATGTCTGGACAATCGTCGGGCTGCGGGTTTCTGATGTCGGTTGTTGTCCACGGAGACTCTGCCCTGAACGAGCAGGAAAAGGAGCTCAACCAGCGACTCAGACGGCTCTATCCAGCCGTTAACGAAAACGAGACGCCGCTCCCTCGGTCCTGGAGCCCGAAGGACAAGTTCAGCTACATCGGGCTGTCTCAGAACAACCTCCGTGTTCACTATAAAGGTATGACAAACACTCTCACTCGAGTTTAGTTCACTTCTATTCGCCGAAGCTAGTGTTAGCCTAGCTCCATGGCCAGCGGATCAAAGCCAGCTGCCGTTGTGGCTAAAAACAAAGTAGGCTAGGCTAGTCGCTTCATCAACAACAAGGCAGAGGACATCTTGCAACCCGACCAGCTGGCGAGGTGTATCCACAGCCAAAATTGACCTAATAGCTTGTTAGCTCCCCTTGCTCCGTTGTTTTCAGCCCCGTGAGCTGCTTCCCCGAAGCCTTCAGACAACAACATTTCAAGCTACTCTTTCCAAATATATCGATTCGTACATATGATAGTTCTGAAAATCAAGTAAAACTGTGGCTGACTTGACTCGATTTGATTCACCAAATTAGATCGTGTGACGTTAGCCCAAAAAAAGGACGTGATGTTAGATCAACCTTCGGATAGGCTAACGTAGCATTATTAAGCAATTTAATGGAAGGAAAGACACGAATACCATAATTCACTACTCGTAGAATTGGGCTTCAGTGAAGTAGCTATTGATGGCAGGAGAGATACAGATAGTTGGTAGCAGCTTGGGTTTGGATATTTAGTGTCTTTTTCTGACGTTCAGGTTGAACTCGAGGGTTTTTGGTATGGAGGCCTTCTAGAAAAAGCGAGTGTTAAAAATGTGTCACTGTGCTTCCTGGGTGTGTTCTATTATCCTGGGTCTCACTGGCCCTCTGCACTCTTCCTCGTTACAATATTTGTACTTAAGATTCATCTCAATCTGGCCTAGTTGAGAGTGCAGATCGATGCCTTTTGAACTTCGTCAGTCACACGCTACTAAAACAAGATTCACTCTTATCACGCCAGTTTTAAGAGGAACGTAGACAATGCAGGTCTAACTATACTATCTTTGCTCCAACCAGTCTGACTCAGATAGTCATCTAGGTAATCTCGACTTTTTCTTCCCAGTATCGGCTGGTAAACGATGATTCTGAAGAGAATCGTCCATTGTTGCTATGCGCAATATAATTATCATTCTTGGGTGAAAACACAAGCATTCAATATACATATATGTAATAGATTCATAAGTAATGAGGCTACTCTCCAGTATCCAGCATATTAAAGTACAATGCTGAGATGTCGTTGAAGGTACTTGGATGCCATTAAGTACTGTTTTTTAAACCCATCAATGCTTAAAAAAGAAATTAAACTGAATTTAGGGGTATTGGTTAACACGGAGGGTAACACTTTTTGGGCACAAACATGTCAACCAACATGCATGTTTTATTTAGTCGCTCGACAACAGTATTATTTAAGTTATATTTAAGTAGGATCATTAAAAAAAACATTTGATCCTTTTATTGAGATTGCTCATTCTGCTTTTGCTTGGTGGGTACATCTCATACAAACTTTGTAAAGCTGCATTTCATGCCTGGTGTCCTGCGTTTCAGTTTTTGACAAAACAATGCTACTTAAATTCTTTTTGTAATAATTTGTTGTGGATTAAGCACCTACCTTGTATATAAATCTGTAGGGATTTCTTTCCACCTTAAAGCAAAGATTGTTTTGTTTCATTGGGGCTGTTTTGTATTACTCAGCATTTCCAATTATACTTGCATTTAGATATTTGTTATAGTGATGTAGTAATATGCATGTTTCTAAATGAGCTTGTCCTTTCTTTTTTAAATTAATCTAAAAAAAAGTATAGAAAATAATTCAACATCTGCTTTGACCAAACTCATCAAGGAGATAAACCATCTTTAACATAACTGATTCCAGTTAAATCTGACAAATGAAAGTGAAATGCATTTCAGTGTATGATATTGTTTTCATAATTTGCCAGAGGGTCATCTTCTATGTCAGATGTCTTTGCAGAGTCTCTATGATTCAACATTTCAGATGGGATTTGATGTGAATTGGCCATAATGGTGTTCTTTAAGTGAAAGGAAATAACTTCTTAGTATGACTGATGTTCCTTTTTGATTTAAAAGTTTGGAGCCAGATTCCCTCTTCGTTGTGTTATCTGCTATTATCTACTTAAGTTTATTGAAAATCAAAGTTGGAATCAAGGTCATCAGCATAAGGAGCTGCATGAATGTCTCTTCCTGTCCTCATGCTCAGCGCTTTTCTCCCATTTCTGATTATATAAAGATCCATAATCTTTGGTACTCATCACTCTCCCTCTCTCTCTCCCTCTCTTTTTTCCCACCCTACCTCAAGGTCATGGCAAAACCCCTAAAGATGCGGCATCTGTACGGGCCACACACCCCATCCCAGCTGCCTGTGGCGTGTACTACTTCGAGGTGAAGATCATCAGTAAAGGCAGAGATGGGTAAGAACACCGTACAAAGCTTCAGTTCCAGAACAAACTCGATAAACGTCACCTCAAGGTAAAGGAGGCCATTTCAGAGGGCAGTTTAGCTGATAACTCCATTGCCCAAGTGTGCTGCACTGTATTGTTTTATATCATTAAATTGATTTGCTGCATTGGGTTAAGTCTTCATGAGTATGAGGGATTTTGGGTTGGAATCCAACATAAACAAAAAACTATCCCAGCCTACAGTTTAAGCTGCAGTGACTTGCTGTGGCTGTAAAAGAAAGAATCTAAATGGAACATCACCATGGTTGCATGTGATCCATGTTGATGTATCAGTGTTAACATTCAAATTGACATCAATGGTCCTGATCACAAATGCACACTATGGTTAAAATCCCTGAAGGTGTTTAAAAAAAAAAATACAGGAAGAACTACTGAAGATATTTTTCTGCTGTATTATAATTTTAATCCTCAGGGAGACTGTTGCAGTCATCAATCATATAAATAGCCTCTAAACTCAATTATCGTCACTGATGAGACACTCGTGTTTTTCTTGAGGTGGTGGGGTATTGAAAGTGTAAAGTCCAAGGAACTGACGCCTCTAATCTGGATTTACATGCGCTGTAATCCGCCAGCGTTTTGAATCTCATTTTAGTTGCTTGTTATTTAGAACCAGCGTGCATCATGATGCCACAGTTGTAACCTACAGGGGTATTCTGCATTATCTCTTGAATAGGATGCTTTTTTTATTCCAGGCTAGTTCATTTAGTCATTTGGGCCACCGCGTTCAAAGCTGATTTCAGATCTTTTTTTTTTTTTTTTTTAAACTGGTATTCCAAATTGCAGATCACAATTGCAGATCACAATCAATAAAATTGTCATCCATTATGTTTCGGCAAATTTAGTACAAATACCCTGTTTGTTTGAAAAGCTTTCTCACAAGACCACACTACAAAGTTGAGTAAATGTACGCACACATCAAATCTTCATGGGACTTGAGGCCAAATCATAATCCTTCAATTCATAGTTTAATTTTGTAAAAGGCCTCATTTTAAGATGGAAAGAGTCACAAGTTGCATGACTTCAGTGCTTGTTTCTAATCAGTGGACCCTCTTTGACCAAAGATGATTGACTGTTTGTTCATAGACTGTTGAAGTTTTATTTGGCTTTGTTATGCTCGCCTGTGTTAAATGAAAAGCTGTACATGTGTGGTGAAGTAAACAAAACAATCTAAATTCAGTCTTACAACAATTGTGGCACAAGATACAACATTTTGTTTAGTTGAAATGTACCGGCAGCGCGAATTGATACACTTCAAAAGCCGATATATTTTGCCGGAGAAATTGTGACAGGTAATGTGATCAGTTTCTTTTTAACCTACCCACAGGTACATGGGCATCGGCCTCTCGGCTCAGGGTGTGAACATGAACAGACTCCCTGGTAAGACGACACAATATTTGATCACTTTACAGTGTTTGTTAGCGCTGTCGTTGGGTGTGGTGAGAAGAATTTGTCTGCTGGCATCTGACACAGTCTAAATCTTGTGTGTGTTATCAGAACTCTTTTGTGTTGTATATTCGAGAGTGTCATTTGGCCTCTGAGACGATTACAAACTAGTATAATCAGGCTTCGGACAAATTATACTTTTTGTTAAAGAAAAATTAAATACAGGATTTCGGTGGGTTTCTTTGTCAGAAATGGAAAAATGGATGTGGTTTGATTGAAACAATCATGTGTTTTACCATTTTAACCACTGCTTGTTTTTTCTAAATTGCATTGTAATCAAAATTCAATATTGCAACTTACAAGTCTGTAATTTGTTTATGCTTCTACCTAATTGAATGGTATATTTAATTAAATACAACTTAAGATAGACTGAAATGAAAACAATGTGGCATCAGTATATTTTGTTTTCAGCATGACGCTTTCAACGAGAGATCCACGCGGAGTACCGGTACTGTATTTGTCTGAATAGAAGTCCTTAGTTTCTTTGAAATCAGTCTGAAAATGTAGGATCATCTTACATTTTGGGTATCCTATTAAGCTTTTGGTGAGATCTGTACACAACTGCAGGGGGGGCTTCTGAAACAAGAGGAAGATTTTGGTGTTGGATGCAGTCCTTGAAACCCTGACTGAGCCAGCTAAATGTCGGGGACACCTAATGAACTTGGTGATCATCCCGGCGGGGGGACAAGCCAACTACAGGGACTCGGTGTTGTTGCTCAAAGGTTTTAAAATGCTGCATCACAGATAATTCCTATTCTATCAAGGATGACGCGATATAGGAGCTTTGGGGAGTGCAGGCTTCACCGGAGCATGAGAGCAACTATACGAGTGAAACCAGTGTGGCAGCAGATCTGTGTGAGGAATAGCCCGAGGAAACTGGAGACTGATGATGAAGCTGTATGCAAGACCTGAGAAGTTCAGCATAGTGCGCGCGTCTGTGATATTGACTTTCAAATTCTAAGAGTTGTTTAATTCCACGTGTTTTTAATAGATTTATTTGAGAAAATGCCATTTTAAAATCAGATTTGGTCTTAAAAACCTTTTTAACAAACAAGTGTTGTAATTGAGGTCATCCTATATTCAGTCCAATATGATGTTGAAAACATCTTTAATTTCAGTTCAAGAATTGATTGAGATCTCTTTTCACTTCATGTTGTCAACTTTAAAAGAAAATACTCTAAAGTGAGTTACTCTACCAGAATCCACACGGTAAAACAGAAAAATATAGGACCCTGTTTTAGTTGATGTACATCTCTAATGTGTTGTCAATACACTTGCATAAGCGCGCATTTCCAACATTTACATTTTGTAGAACAAGTTGTTGACATCTTGGCATCACTGAAACGCCCGAAGATCCCGTTTGGACACTCGATCTTGCGAGATCTCAATTCGCAACTGGAAAAATGATCAGTTTCACAAGATTTGAGACCATTCTCATGGCTTGAATATGAACTTGAATGCTCTTTCTTTGAGAGAGGCTGGCTTTTTGTCGGACTGAATCGGTCAAATGCGGTTGATATTTTGGCTTGAGCTGCCGCAACGCCATCTTTCATATCCCAGAAATCCAGGTGGCAAGCTTTCCAAAGATGACGTCAGTTAACTTAATATAAACAAGCTTGATGGCTACAAATTCCGGTTTGTTTGTAAACATATCTTTGTTTGTGTGATTTAGGAAATTTGTGGTAATGGTCTTGTTTTCATGTATTGGTTTATTCTCTGTGCGGAAGTGATACCTTTTATGAAAAGTATATTTTAAAGATTTTTTCTGGTAGAGTAACTAAGTTTATAGTTTCGGGCAGCCTTTGAATTTGTACATCATTGTAGGTGTAGAGTTGTGCCTAAAAACCTCTTTGGTGATTGCACTGCACTAATTCATCTTCTCTCACATGAGTGATGGGGGGCTCCATTTTGAAAACAGACTGCAAATACTTATAACACAAGCTAATGGGCCAAAAAAAAATGCTTATCTCACTATTAACATTTCCTTAGCAGCCTGTTAAGTTTTGGTGCTCAAACAACCATTTCCTAATATAAGGATACGGTTTTATACCACGGGGGAACGAAAAGATCTAAACTGTGCCGTTCACAATATAATTTTCCTCCTCTGTGGCTGCCTGTCCTTTACCATGTCCGGGTAGCATCACGGTGTAGAAAGACGTCATCGCTGCTCATTTTAAAGGTTATCAGGCCAAACAGGAGCTGTGACACTCCTCCAAATGTTTCAGAACTGGACCCACCCAGGAGCTTCACCCTCTTCATGTAAAGATAACAGGAGGCTGGAAGTCAATTGCACAGACTTGGCTGATTGATAGATGCTAATGAAAATTTACTAATTGGGAAGGACTGTTGCCAGACTGCTGCAGAGTTGAGTGCCGCCTGCCAGTGATGAATGTGGCAACGACGGGCTTAATTCTGCAGCTCAGCAGTAACTCACCGGCTCCTGCCACTTGGTTTTTAACTTTAAAACAGGCCTCAGGCTGTTGGTGGTGCAGTAGAGGCCTCCTCTCTTTCTCTCTGAGAGAGAAAATGCACATGTGCTTTCTGCACACATGCAAGATGTGAAATGAAACAAAAGTTGATTGAAGGTATTTTGAGGCTCCGGTTAAAACAAATGAACAAGGAACATCCAATTGATCAAATCGATAGCCCAACCTAGATTTACACAATGAAAGAATATTGATCCAAAAATAGGAATAATGTGAATAAATGGCTAAAGTGCACAACAAAGTTCAAAACGGTATTAAAAGCAACAGATTCTGGGAGGATAGTCAGCTTTCTGACGAAATTGTCATTGAAACATCAACAATCCGTTTTATTAAGCAATTAAAATGGCACTTTTTTAAAATTTCCCCAATTGTCCTACAACTGTATTTTAGCAAAACCTCAAAAGTCTCTGCTTGCTAAATTAACAGTGGGAGTTTGTGGATGAGGGAGTGGCTGAATTCATGCTGCCACAAAAGTGCTGATGGATGGATATATCTAAAAAAACTTTGTGTGAGGGAAAAAAAAAAAATCCTTTCCATCACATTCTGTCCCTTAACACTGTAGTCGGACTTAAAGAGATCAAACCAAGTACTTTGGAACTTGTGCTTCTCTGAACTCTGCACAAGGCAGCTCAGACGTCACCTGTGGAGAAAACATCTTGTTAAGGGCTTTCAGAGGACATTTGCCTTGATAAAATTGTGGAAATCGGTTGAACCTGAGCTTTACTTTTTATTCTACTTCTGTGCGGCAGTGACATTTTTGACATTTTGTTGGAGGAGCTGAAGCACTTCTCTTCCTGAGCAGCCCAAAGGATTTTGAACATCTTAATTGTTCGAGTTTGAATGTTTTGCTCTTCACATCTGTTATTTTGGATGTCTTGTGTTTGTGTGATGTGTTTTTCAAATCTTTCCATCGCTCGACCCTCATGATCGTACGCTGTCATTCACGTCTCTTAGGCTGGGACAAACACTCGTATGGTTACCACGGAGACGACGGGCACTCCTTCTGCTCATCTGGCACCGGCCAACCATATGGACCTACGTTTACAACAGGTGATGTGATTGGCTGCTGCGTCAACCTCATCAACAACACCTGTTTCTACACAAAGAACGGCCACAGCTTAGGTAAGTGCCTCTGCAACGCAAATAACTTCACAGTGCACATAGTATACAGCAGAAATTTTAAACTCTAGTCTCTATGCCGGACGGAAATGAAAAAAGATGCTACTTGTAGCCCTGATTCTGTTAAAAAGCTAGTATTTTATATTTTTAACCTGAAATAAACTCAGTCTTTGAATAATCTGCCTTGAAATCTGCTTAAAGCATATTATTCCACCACCACCACCTTAACATTACCCATGAAACCAATAATTTAGAAATTTTGGGACACTGGCTGTCGAGTCGCATAGTAGGAGGTTCGTATGTCTTAAAATCTAAGAAAAAACTAAATAAACAAGATTTACCTTCTCATCATCACGTAATGTACACAGAGACGTATTGTGGACTCATTTCTAGGTGATTTCATGGACATTTTGATCTGACAAACTATTTGAGCCAAATCCAGGAGGCACATCTTTTCACACAGAGTCTTCAAGAAATCAAAAGGCATTTCCCCAGGTCTAGCCTCTTGATTTTAGGACCTTTTCATTGATATGTGCAATTCTACTTTGCACATCCTCAGACCTGGCATAACATCTGCCAGATGAATATTAAGCTCAATAAGCAGAGCTCATTGTTGTGCCTGGAGCACAAATTAGGGTCCTCCATAAAAAGAAAGTTTAGACAAAATACTGTCACAGGTTTTCCCTGGTAAACTATATAACCAAGCAGTAGTTGAACCACTCCTGCTTGGTGTTCTCCATAATTAATCAATTAAGAAGTTCAAGGTGGCATGTTGCCCCCCCCCCCCCCCCCCCTTTTTTTTTAAAGAATAATGAGATTTTCCAACAGATTTTACAGGCTGAAGCACATGAAGAGTGATGACAGAGCTCCTACTTGGCCTCAAGCTGAGTTGTTGGTGACGTGGCTACTGTTAATGTACATCAGCTATGACATTAGCTTTTTTGTTTTGTTGCATTTATGAATGAAGTTCCAGTTGAAATGTGATGTTTAGCCGATAACCCCAGTATATGTAAGCAGACTGTCCCCCTATATTGTAGACTCTTTTGTAATGATGAATAGATGCATTTCTGAGGATAGCTGCAGATGCAGCCGAAACATGTTGGCGAAGTAAAATCTTTCCTGCATCTATCCTTTGTAACAAAGGAGTCTCTAATATACGTTTTTAGAATGCTAAAATGAACACAATTCAGCTAGACTGTCCCTCTGGTGGGAATATTAATAGAAATGACTCCTGGCCTTCATACTTGCATATTTGTTTTGTCTTTGTCTGTAGGTATTGCCTTCACAGACTTACCAGTAAGTAACTGCATTTTGTTCTACTGTTGTTTTCAAGTTTCTTTAATGAATTGCTTAGTAACTCACGGCTATTTATAGAGATCCTTTTTTTGTTTTTTTGCAAAACTTCTTTAACAGATGATATTTTCCAGCTGGTTTCTAAAGATGACAATTATTGCCACAGCTAAATGATTAAAACTGAGAGAGTTTCTTGTTGAACGCTAACATAGGTTTTTCTTGAAATTCCAGAAACATTATTGCTTTTTTTTAAAGTGTTTTAGCTCACATTACCATATCCCTTGTTGGAACAAACATTTGAAACCCTTACAGGAATTCCTCCATGATGGCTCTTCTGTATTTGTTTTGTCTTTTTATTAAAAAGCAGCTCTAATTCAGCTTTCAAGTAAAGTAGTCTGTCTGGTTGCCTGGGACACATCAGCCTTTCAGGGATGGCATTCTCAGTTCCTTGAATAGACCAATCTAAATCAGAAATCTTTTCACAAATGTAAACGCACCCTTGGATTTGAAGGCATCGATTTGCCCAATTCTAGATGCTCAGTGTCTGTATATCATTTAATTGTTGGGACTTCTTGTTCATCTGTGCCTGTCTGACCCTCTCTCAGTGTAGATCAATACTTTCCCAATAAACATTTTAAAACCCTCTTTTAGAAGAAAGTAAGATATTTTGTCTTACCAATACATCATTGTATTTCTGACATGTGTTGCTACCAAATTAATTTAAGATGTGCATCAAAAGACTTGATTGATTAGTGTTTAGCTGAGGAGGCTTAGTTTGGTTTAAGAAACACTGCATGGACTCCACACTTCCAGAAATTGTCTTTAAAGAAGTTCATTGAAAAATGTATGTCAAAACTGGAGTATATAAAAGGCCACCATGTGTAAGCTATGACTGGGAGAGCTGGTTTGTTGTGTTGTATCAGTGCCTATGAACAAAGGTGATGGCCTTAACCACCTGAGCGATTAATATCAATCTATTTTTTTTATCACATCACAAGCTGTTCATTTTTAACAGAATATCACCATATGCACATTCTAGTTGGCTTTCATGCTTTATTACATGATCAATTCTCACACAAACTAATATTGTCTTTTTACGGGAATCATGCTTGTATTGAGTTGAAATATGAGGGTAAATACTTTTTTTTTTTTTTTTCCCCTCTCACTTGCTCAGCCAGCTGTTTTTAAGGCACAAGAACAAGAGTCTTAACCACAACAACAATCCATTGAGCAGCAAAACAGACTTGGCTGTGAGCCAGACATTCATGTTCCTCCAGAGTTGTGCTGTGAAGTGCGTCACCTCAGCACAGCTGACCTTTCTGGTTATTCGACCATGACAAAGATGACGACGCACACAAACAAACACACACAGCTTTGTGGTACCGTTCTTATAGGGACTATAAGTATATTCATTCCCCTAATCTTCACTCTAATTTAAGCACGTTTTGTTGCTCTGAAGTATCATTAGCCTTTATTCCCAACTAAGCCCTTTCTCCTTTTCTCTAACACTGCCTCTGAACCGTAATTCCTGCCCTACTTCATTGTGTGGAAACTGAATCAATGAATTGTGGAAGGCGGATTTTGAAATTTCAGTTTGTGGACACTTTTGCTAATCCAAGCACAACACATTTCCAGTGCCTCTTTTCAGCCCACATTTCCGCTGTTACACCATTCTGTTAATGGAGTTTCATCAGTGTACCCTTAAATTAGTCGTCACTCGTTGGTCTGTTTATCTTCTCACCCTGTCATTGCCGACGTCGTCCTCAACAACGGGGGACTAAAAAACACAACAACACCGTTCTCTACCAGTATATCACCACAGAACTGACACGCTCGTAACCTTTTGACATTGTTATACAACATGTCAACAACTTGCACGATAACAGAGCGGGTCACTAAATTGTGTCACATTCGTACTCCTCGTTTTCCTGTTTGAAATGCAGCTTTCTGCATGACTGTCCTCATACATTTGTAATGTCCATCATAAAGGAAGGGAACTGACTGTTGAATCATGAATTAATTTTAATTTAACAGTAAACTTAATAGTTGACTTGATACATACAGCCATACAGCCCCGTCGATTCCCCAAAGCTTTTAAAAACGCAGAAAACAAACGTACCTAAATTTTTACCTTTGACCCAGATCGGAGTGTGCTTTCCCCCAGTGATCCTGATAAGTCAACGAGAGGTTTGTAGATAAGTTGGAGCCACAGCATTGAGTATAGAAGAAGGCATCCACTGGTGAACGAGATGAGAGGTGTTGTGATTTGACTTTGACTCATGAAGCTCTCAGCAGGTGCTGTCAAGACCATAACAGAGCAGCAGCAGTTCAGTACAGAACTAGGGACATAAAAAAATAAAATAAAGGTGGTGCATTGTCTTGCTGGCGTAGTTAATCTTTTTAATGTTTTCACTAAAGCAACTTTAGATAATCACATTGTATGCTCTGTCTTCAGCATGTACAACCACCATATTTTCATTTTACATGACTGTGCATATCTAGTTGTAAACCAGCCTGACTGAACATTTGATCTTCGTGGGTCTGTAAGGGAGGAAGGTGCGGCAATAGCGTTGCGTTAAAACAATAGATTGTAAGGTGGAGTGCCGAAGCTGGAACAAATTGATTTAGAGTCTGAGTTTTTAGTAGCTAATGATACACTCACCAAGTCATTAGGTTTGATGACCAAATCCTGACAGCAGTCGGGTTGAGAGTTGCCTTCAGGTCTAATGGTGCAATAGAAAGCTTACGTAATGTCTTCTTGAAGTCACAGGAGCTCAAATCCTGGCTTTTTTTCTAAAGGTAAAATGTTGCCCTTACAAATCAGCAATTTTGTTTTTTCGTGTTGTTGGCTGGTACATACATTTTTGCCAAGGTAATTGGAGAGAGAAGTTTATTTCTTGGGGATCTCTGTTTTCCTGTTTGCTCCCATTATTTCCTGTTTTGATTCATTGTCCCGATTACATTCCAAGCTGGGTTTCCTCGCTTGCCGTCCTTAACTCTGCCTTTCTGCCTATTCTGCAGCCTAACTTGTACCCGACCGTGGGCCTTCAGACTCCAGGGGAAGTGGTTGATGCGAACTTCGGCCAACACCCATTCGTCTTCGACATTGAGGATTACATGCGAGAGTGGAGGACGAAGATTCAGGCCCAAATTGACCGCTTTCCCATTGGAGAGCGCGAGGGCGAGTGGCAGTCAATGATCCAGAAGTAAGAGGATTTGGAAACTGAATTATTCCTGTTTAAACCTGTATATGCGAGAAGCCATATGCACCTGGTGAGGTTTAGATCTGACTTCAAGCAATTTCATTCTGACTAATTATTAGTTTGAGCCACGTTTCAGAAATCCAATCAATCAACAGTTGCATTTTATTTTTGTTTCATCCACAGGAATGTAAAGCAAATTTCCTGCGACTTTCTTTGTTTTGTTCTTTAAGTTCAGGATTCATCTTGTACATACTGAAGTTGAGCATAAAGAATATTGGAAGTGCTGAATATTGTAGGCAGGACATAAACATGAAGAGGATCAACACCCAGATGGACTACTTCCTCATCAAAGCCATGATCCAGAAGTAAAAGCCGTGGAACTGGGTTTCTCTTTATGCCATGCCCTAATGGGATTAGCTCTCTGTTGCTATGATTACTTGTCTTGAATGGATTTAATCTCCATTTGATGGGGATTTGGAGTTGAGGGTGGGGTTGAAAGGAGCCATCGCCAGTATATGGAAAAGGCTCCTTCACAGCTTGAGATGAAAACAGGAAGTCTTTCGCTCACACCAGAGCAGTTATACCCTGATGGTCCCTTTTCAAAGTAAAAGTAATGTCGTGATCAGGTGGCGAAAGGTTTCCTTCTGAATTTTCTACATACAGCATTTACACAATTTCACTAGTTTATGCAGTGGAAGAAATGAGGAGTTGAGACTGAAATGAGAAAATATTGCTCTTGTTTTATGAAGCAATCATCAAAGGAACAATAAAGATGGTAGGGCATCATCCTCTCTAATCTGCTAATCCCAAAACCCAAACACAGTGGTGCACGCATTCAGAAACTCTCATCAGCCTTCTTAAACTCTTGTAGTTTTTGAAGTGACTTCAAGATTAAATAACTTTATTTTACCAAAGAGTTCTTATTTATGAACTCAAGGGTTCGGATGAAGATGCTTTTCGGAGGCCAAAGGTTTGCCACCAACATGTTAATATTTATTCATTTTCGACAGCAGCAGCTAAACAATTGAATGTGAAGGAAGTGGCTTTTTAACCTTTGCACTTCAGTCACTTCGGTCTTCAGCAGCCTGAGCTTGTGCAACTGGCAGTTTTAAAGTTTAATAAATCCGTATTAAATCTATGACTGCAGGGGGTTCTTGAGTGTGATCCTAGTAAAATGTTCTCATCCAACTATATTTGGGCATGACGGTTTAAATTATACATGTTGGTTTCAATTTGACGCTACAAACAAATCATTTGTTTACATTCTTCTGGTTTCTAAAGTATGGCTGAAGAAGATCTTCTCATGGGGGTGGGGGGAGAAAACAAAACTGTACATCTAGAATTTAGATTATGATTTAGCTTGGATACAAATCTTTACTCGCTGTATAGATTTTCTTCCATTACCTTAAACTATACAACCACTATCCATGCGTTACCCATGTTTCTGCATAATTGGATACATGCCCCATGAAATTAGTTTCGTTGTCAAAAAAACCCAAAACAAAGTTCTGCTTTTGTGTGACGGGTGTATGACCAGCTGAGATTGTAATTGGATGTAATTTCACCTGCTGCAGCCTCTTACTAGCTGTTGTTTTTCCTGTCTTATTAGAATGGTGGCTTCTTATTTGGTGCACCACAGTTACTGTGCCACAGCTGAAGCCTTTGCCAAATCCACTGATCAGGCTGTGCATGAGGAGCTGGCCTCTATCAAAAACCGACAGAGTGAGTTTTCCTGTGTGTTTTTTTTTTTTGTTTTGTTTGTAATTGATTTTTAAAATGGGAGCTTACCATTTTTGTTGTGTATGAACTCCGGCTGCAATCTAAATTTGAGCCAATAGGAACAGTATCTGAATGAGTTTTAAGTTCAGTGACTGTCTGAAGTCACAATGTATGTTGATTTCTTGTATACTTGAATGTTTTTTTTTTCCTGTGACACCGGGATTTATCACTTGCAGCAACCTATGATGAAGAGCATGAAACTTTTTCAGGTGTATGTCATGTTTATGTAGTGATGGCAAATTTCCAAAGCGCTACCAAGCATGTGTTTGAAATTGGCCGGCGCTATCCAAAAGATAAATGCTCAACCATTTTGCGACGCAAGATCAGGCAGCATTGCTCCTACTCTGCTTACATAGTGCTGTGTTTAAAAGGAACTGAAGAAAGACCATATTTATCCTGACCTGGAGAAATATGTGGAGTACTACACCAAAAGCAAAACTGTGACTTTCTACTGTGAGTTCTACTTAGTTGTGGGATGAATCCAGAGGAATAGACGGAGGACACTTGAGACTGAAGACTGCATAGAAAACTATGTAAAGTAAAGAGAAAGTGGCTCATGCGTTGCATTTTGAGGCTTGTTTGTTCGTGGTATTTATACAGTTTAACAACGGATGACTTTTTTTTTGGTTTTCTTAACTTCAGAAACTGAATTTAAAACCTAAATAAATATTAAAGTATCTAGCATAAATGATGTTAAATAACTTTGTAGGAATATTTGTCATTAATCTATGTGCTGTCGGTTTGCAGAAATCCAGAAGCTGGTGTTGTCGGGCAGAATGGGCGAAGCCATTGAGACCACCCAGCAGCTCTACCCAAACCTCCTGGAGAGGAACCCAAACCTTCTTTTTATGCTCAAGTAAGACCAAATAAATTTATATTTTTTTAACAATATCTTTAAAAAAATCGAGCTGATTGTTATTTTTGATGGCATATAAGGATTATTTCGCCTTTGCATGTTTTATCCTGTTTTGGCTTCTCCTCACTATATTTTTGACATTTTGCCACTTGTGTCCTCAGGGTGAGACAGTTCATAGAGATGGTAAACGGGACAGACAGTGAAGTGAGGTGTTTGGGAGGTCGCAGCCCAAAGTCTCAGGACAGTTACCCCGGCTCCCCCCGGCACTTCAGCAGCCCCAGCCACAAAGCCAGCAGCTCCCAGCCCTACCTCGCAGGTACGGCCCAGCAACAGTTTCAGTGTTTGCCCTACATCTGATTTAGCTGCATCAACTCAACATAAATGGGCCTTCTCATTCACACGAACAATTTTTATATTTGGAATCTGTATGAGGAAAGTGCAATGTTGCTATGATGTGGCTGTTCATGAGTTTTTTTTTCTACTTTTCTCACTTTGCAGGGTTGGACAGCAACTGCTGTAATGGTGTGACATCTAATAAGAGCCACAGCTCCCCTCACAGTCATAAGCCCTGTCCTCCAGGCTCTGGTTCCATTCTCCCAGCATCTGATGTTAGTCTCAATGGGAGTTGCAGCCAACTGCCCATAACCAGGTACCCAGGATAATCTCTTAAACTGCAGTAAAATGTGCATGTCGGTTCAGGATGAAACTGTTGAGCGTGTGTGTGGAAAGACTAGTAATGGTGTCAGCTATTCATTTTATGGAAACCTTTTTACCTCACTTTGAGTGGTATGAGTGGAAAGAATGAGTTGTGGAGGATAAAATAAAGTTGGATAATTCAGTTTTTCTTAAAATCTTCAAAAGGACATTTATTTTCTTACTTGTATGAATAATCACTATTTAGTAATTAGCCAGTTGGTCATCTTATGTTATCACTTTCTCTTGGGATTTAAGCTCAGCATAGCTACTGGAAACAGAAATAGTAAAATAATAAAGTTTGTCTTTATATCAGCTGTTGGTCTTGCAGTTAATTGTGGAATTTTCATCCCACAAGAATGAACACTTGTCTTATTATTTCATGCACGTGAGAGCACACACCTCTAGTTTTCCTGAAGATTACCAGGGAACTTGAGAGCTTATTATTTTTCTAACACAGTCATCCCATGCTTCATCACAAAGGTCTGTGGGCAATTGAGATGAAGTCTCATGCGGTCCCTAAATGCTAGACGGATGCAATAACAAGACTGTATAGGTTATACTTGTGTTTTACATGAATTGTACTGGCCAAAGTGTGAGAACAGCTCTCTTTCAGCAACGCCAGTTTCAAGTATTATGAGGTTAAGTTTGTGTTGCACACATTGACTGAAAATCTTGTTTTCCATCACTCAATTTCATTTCCCTCTCGTCTTTCCCCAGTAACGACGTGGATATGGAGGTTGACCACTTCACTAATGGAGTCACAGAGTCCTCTTCCAATGGTTTTCTCAACGGGACCTCCAAACATGCCACAGAGCCCGATGACTGTGATGCAGAAATGGGTGGGTGGAGCCACTGAATCTCTGGATTGTACTGTATTTCCCAGACTATAAATCCCATCTTTTGAAAAATGCGTCATGAAGACGGGGGGAGAATGTCTCACATTTATCGTTTCATGCCCAGACACGACTGCACCGTTGATAAGTCTTGCCCTTGCTGACCCAGAACACGTCTGTAAATTTGTTCCTGCTGCTCTGGCTGTCGGGCGTTGAGCCTGGGATTGATGCCTTCTTTGACAAATTTGTGACGAGCAGAGAAGGCTGTTCCTTTGATGACAAAAACAAACCTTCCCAACTTGGTTCTGGCTCTACGTCTCCATTTTCCACCACCTATTTTATACGTTTTAGTTTTAATTCTGCTTTGCACCTTTCTTTTTTGATGACATTTTGCTTGGGAGTAGTGTCCGTTTTTCAGTGGTACTATAGCAGCATTCTATTGTCACATCCTGCACTGTATAGGTCTCAATGTTTTGAGCCAATTTGTAACGAACATGCTGGTTCTGCTTGCAGAGGTGGAGTCAGCTCAGTCCAAGAGGCAGCTGTGTGGTGGGAGCCAGGCCGCCATCGAGAGAATGATCCATTTTGGCAGGGAGCTCCAGAGCATGAGCGAACACCTCCGCCGTGAGTGCGGCAAGAACTCCGCCAACAAGAAGATGCTCAAGGTAAATTAACAGTTTTGTTTTTTTTATGTTTTGTCGTGGATTTGAATGATTTTAGCATTTCGGGATTCCACTAGCAGTGGTGACATGGAATACAAGTTTGATTAAATGTGGATCGAGTTAAAATGGCCTCATGTAAATGCTTGAATCTGAGCAGCTTGAACTGGTGTGAATGAATCTGATCAAGCCACACCCACCAGTCTCATCAGAGTCCATGTAAAATGACACATCAGATTGCGTACCACTGCTGGAGCTTTGTCTGCATAGCTGCTGGCGGAATGGTGTGAGCTACACATCTGATCAATCTATCCATGCAAACGGGACAGTCTAAGTCCTCAAGCTGCATGAATTTAATAAGGTCCACAAACAAAGAGCATGTAAACAGAAAAGAGTTAATTTATTCAAACTAATCAAGATCATTGTCTCCTGTACAAAATGAGCCACGCAAGGAATGAGATACCAACTTTTCTTTGTTGCATGGTTGTAGTGGGAATCATGTCAGCTGGGTGACAGAGTTTAATGCCACAGATAGACTGATGATGCAGTTTTGTGTAAATCATCTGAAGTGTTGCGTTGTGGTCTGATGAGTCCAACTGTCTCCTGCTGCAGGATGCATTCAGCCTGCTGGCCTACTCGGACCCCTGGAGCAGCCCGGTGGGCTACCAGCTGGACGCTATTCAGAGAGAACCAGTGTGCTCTACTCTCAACAGTGCAATATTAGGTGGGTCAGTGGTGGTGGGAAAAATGGGACATCAGGGCTTTGATGTTAATTTGTCACAACTCGGATGTTGACACACAAGATTTGATTCATCAGATATTGATTAAACTCAAGTCTGACTTGGAAAGACAATTGGATCGATTCGATTTTCATCGGTTTTATGTTGCAGGTTCAATCAGCTTTTGTAGTAGTCATTGGCACTAAATCTGCTGACGCACCATTTTAACCCTTTTGTTGTAGGAGAAATTATGTTTTCTTATTGTGCGTCCCTTATAAATGTGACTGCAGCTTCATTATGTTATCTGACAATTGAGTTTTACAAGAGAGAGAAAAGGACTACATTTGATTTAAAATGTGCTTGAAGATGAGATAAAAACTGGTGGAACTTGTATGGCTTAATGCACAGCCTTTAAAATGAAAACTCAAACTGCTATCTGTAAAAGTAAATTTTGGGGCGAAACAAAACCAACACAATCATTCAGTGACTGAACATAATGTTTTAGTCGTAATAAAAGTACCATGGCGTGACCTGTATAAGTGTAAATCCATTTGTTTTCACTGCCTATGTGAAGTTTTAAAGGAAAGCTCCGGAATGGATTAAAACCTAATTGCTGCGTTTGATTTCCTCTTCCTCTGCAGAGACTCACAACCTGCCCAAGCAGCCCCCCTTGGCCCAAGCTGTGGGTCAGGCTGCCCAGTGCCTCGCCATCATGGCTCGAACTGGCAGCGGCTCCTGCGCCTTTGCTTCTGTGGACGATTACCTGCACTAGCCCTGTGTGTACGCACACTCACACACACACACTCACACACACACACACACACACACGCACACACACACGCACACACACACACGTACACCTACACACACACTCGTACTCAGAGGGGCGGTCCAGAAATGTCTCCTTCCGTTGCCTCAGTCAGTGTCGTCGTATTAGCAGAGGTAATGTCCCTCCGCACAAAGTGATAGAAAGTTAACCATCTCACTCGCTTCTTGTTCCGCTTTTACTGATTGAAACAGACACTGCTGAGGACTGGGACCCATTTCTGGACTGATCTTTAGAGTGCAGCCACATATATCCGACTCCGACTTTTCCATCGTAAATAAGAAATTATCCTCCGCCTCGGTGGCTCCTGCTCCTCTCCTAAACCCCGACCCACCAGGGCTCATCTGTGTTGGTCTGACAGTTTGGAGGGGCCGCCAAGAACGCTCAACATGAAAATACTCGTGTGGACTCACAATAAATACTAAGCTCCTGATTACGTGGAGCATGAAACCAGGGTCGGCAGAGTGGCAAAAAAAAAAACCCTCCAACCCTGGGCAAACAAATGGAAAAGTAAAATGGGGAGGGGGGGGGGGGGGGGGGGGTGGAGGGTAAGACAAGACCCACGGTGTCTGATCACCCTTCAATGTGCAACCTGCAGACCTGACTTGGCAGGCATATGTGCAACTCGCACATAATCGAACAGCAGGCTGATGCTGAAGACGGGAAAGACATGGTCAGAGCCTGGCTGACGTGAGGCTCCGTTCCAGACACCCTGACCCCTCCCCCACCCCCCCACCCCACCCGTCTACACATCAGCCAAGGTCTCTGCGACGCATGTGGACTGAGGACTCTGAAGAAAACCAGAGCAAATCTGCAGTCTTGACTCAACGTTCCCTGTTTTTAATCTGTTCCGTTTTTGTTTTCCTCGGGGAAAATTGTGGGGTGGGGGAGGGGGGGGGGTGTTTACTTGGCTCTTTATTTTATTTTTTTTCACCCAGGTTTACAAGGCATGGTGCAGAAGATAATTATTATTAATAAATATTCTAATTATCACATTAATTATTGTTACTTGCATTCACATATTTGTTGAGCGCCAGCAAGAGCGAATTCCACCGACTTACAACAATAAAAGTTCCCAGTTTCACCGATACCAGTGAAGAGCGTGTGTACATGTAAACGTTTGTATATGAATTTAACCAAATGGAGTTATATCAATAGAGCAAGTTATTTAGTTATCAAATGAAAGGAAGTCAATGTGGGGGTGGGGGGGGGAAATCCTTTTAATGTTTTTCTATTGATACTAGTGACCCCTGGAGTGTGCTGGTTGTAATCTAGCCTGTACAAATTTTTCTGTTTCCTGTTTGGTGGCACCAGGGTTCCTACACGGATGAAATGTGTGTGACGTCTGTCCTGAAACTGAGCTGGAGAAGTTCAATTAAGATTTGTCGTAAAGTTGGCTGCTCTTACTACATCGAAGCAGAACAAATTCTACAGACTGAAAACTGTGTAGGAACCTTGCAGTGAGCTCTGATCCCATTTTATTTGTCAATACCCCCCCCCCCCCCTCCAGGAACAAAACAAGAAATAAAAAAAATAAAAAAACTGAAAAAAACACCAAACGAAAAACTCCCACTGGCGCAGCGAGTTTGATGCAAACATTGAAACTTTGTTAACCTTTATTTTTGTAACACTGTATGTTAATCTTTATTTCACGAAGAACTCAGGAGCCAAAATAATGTCTCTCAGTTCATCCTTGTTGGTTTGGCGCAGTAACGTCCGCACAGGAAGCCGACTGACCCCCCCCCCCCCCCGTCCCCCCCCAATACTCAGACCATATTATGGAGCTGGAGTGAAGTCGGCCTTTGAGCAAGCTCAGCAGTGGAGTTAAAGTCGTACTGCAATTTGAAGTATTGATGTACAACCCAACAATGTAGTGGGGTGGAAAAAAAAATACTGCAGAAGAAACCTTTCAACAAAGGAAATGATTGTTTTCTGTTAAATAGAGTACAAGTTACTTAAAACTAAGCACGTTATTAGCTTTTAAAGGTTCCCAAAAGAAGTAGCGGTTTAAGTGGGGTTTCTATTAACAGAACTGAACTTGTTTTGGATAAAAGGTTCCGGACTGCATTACTCCAAAGTCCAATTTGAACCCCCTTGCTTGGATCACGTTCAGTCATTTGTATCTGCACATTTTGGTGGCGAGGAGAAAAGACTCGGAGGCACATTATGTTGGAACTAAAAGCCGATTCGCTCGTTTCTGGCTAAAAAACAAATTTCAGTTCGACTTTATAGCGTTGGGTGGCAGAGAAAAGCTTTTCCTGTCCCATGTTGAACAAGCCCTGAATATACACGGATCTCTCGTAGAGCTTCGCTCGTTATTGAAACTTAAAACTTTCAGGTATCGGAAGCCCTGACACCCCCCCCCTCCGACGCCGTTTTAACATCCCGTAGAGAGGAGAGCTGCTTCTGCCCACTTGGTTTCACTTTTGCTGTAGTTTCCTTCCTCTGGCATTAAACTGAGAAAAGCAGCAAAAAGGATAAAAAGCGACAAAAGCATCCAGTATTGTCCGCTGCACTGTGGCGACCGCACTGAACCAAATAGGGAGTCGATGTTGCAGCTGCTGTTTTTACTCCTGTGTGCTTGTCCTCATCACTTTAACAGAAACGTCAAGACTGACTGTGACTGGACATCAATTTTTTTTTTTTTTTAACCCCTAGTTTCCCCTCCAAGAGCCAGGAAATGACTTTTATCCTCACAGTGAAACCAAGCTTTTCTGTACCTTGGTTTGTTTTGTTTTGTTTTGTTCTTTCTTGGCAGATCGCAAAGCAGTCACGGCATCATTTAGAAAACTTCTTAGACAAAGTGTCTGTTGTCTCTTTCTGAGTAAGGTATGAAACCTATGCATGCCATAGTAAAGTGGTGGTAAGATCAAGTTAGATGTCTTTTGATTTGTTCTTTTTTCCTTTTATCCTTCTTTTAGCCAGTTCAGTGTATAAGGAAGATGTCAACCAGTAAGCTGTCCGCTGCTGACTGTGTGTCCATTTGGAGAAAAAAAAGAAAAAAAAAATGTGCAATTTGTGAGGGTGAAAAGATTTATATTAAAAATGACAAATGATAGAACTTGTGTGGATGCTGCATGACGCTGGGAGGTCAAATGTGTGTCCTGCTTTCAAGTAAATGTGTGGACTCCAGTTTAATCCCAGATGAATTGTTGTCCAAATAATTTAGTTTGCTGTTACTTTGAGCAGATTTCAGTGTTTAACAAAATGAGTTTGTATGTTATTGCACTGAATTGGTTCTTTTACTGTTTTTATGGACTACATGTAATATTTTCTTGAATTCTTACCACAGTTATGCGAGTAATAGATGTCAACAATAAGCTCTTAACCAGTTTACCTTTACAAACATTTCTTTAGATAATGCAAACCACCATACAGAGGTTTTAATCGTCTGCATGTCTCAACAGTATTTCTTTTGGGATGGTGCATTTAGAGGTGATCCAAATAAAATCACGCAGTGTTCAAAGACATATTCAGCCACACACACGTGCATCAGACATGATGTGCAACAACCCGAAGATCTTATATCAGTCTGGTTTTGTTATACAAAACTCTGCCAGCTTGAGTTTTAAATACAATTAAGCCACACACTCAAGCATATCTACTCTATATGATCAAATCTGGAATGTTTTTCTTTGGAACAAAGTTAAATCTTTAGATTCAAATTCACAAACACCGACGGGCATTTAGTGACATGGTCATGTTTCAAATAACTTTAGTTTATCAGATGGCAGAGAGGTCCAGTTTGACTTTGTTTGTTGTAGAAAAGATCTTCAGGCATCTTGGGACTATTTAACACATTTTCTTGGATTCAGCAGTCTCGAGATGCTTTACACCATTGATCAGTGTCACACGCATGCAACGTGCTCGACCTCCAACGGGAGCAATTGGTTTATTTCCCCAAGGATACACGGACAAGTGACGCTAGAACAAAGGTCTGCAACCTTTATCACTGAAACGGCCACTTTTGTGATTTTCTACCAAATCAAATTTACTTGGGAGCCACGTTTCACCTTCAAAAAGAGGCCAATATGGCTTCTAAAGTTTACTTTTGCGACGTGTACAAAAACACTTTTGCTGCAGTTATGAAGCTTCAATTACAATTTAAAATAGTAAATATTTGATCATTTTCAGCCATTTTTGCTCCTGATTTTAGGCTATTCTCATTTGTCATTGTGCCTTTTTTTTTTTTTTTTTAAATCCAAGAGATGTCATTTTGAAAACGATTGGCGTGTAAATAAAATGTTTATGTATAATTTAGTGAAGGCTTCAGGGGGCCTCTACTAAAGGGCCACGCGTTACTCCCAAGCCGCAGACCAGGTGGATGACGGTTGCTCGTCATGCCGCTCCATGTAGCAGATCGACCCACGCTGCTTCTACTTCACCGTGGCGTTTCCAAGATAGACTGGCCAAGGCTGGTTTCTTTAATGAACTTGAGTAGACATCTGTACAGCACGATAAACAGATGTCAGCTCGCTGGCTTTTTATTGAAGCTTTCAAAGAAATATTACACGACAGGTTATTTTCTCTATCTTGCCATGCTCACAGAAAGAAACCTTTCATTAAAAAACAAAACAAAAAACAGCCTTGTACTAAAACCTGACAAGACCGTGCCCTGTGGGTTGTGTTTTTTTTAGACTTTTTGATGGCTTTTCATTGTTTTTCTCAAGTCTTTGTAAAGATCTGAAGCGTTCAGGCTCTTGCAGTGTTCTCGAGTCTCTGGCCTCTCAGCCTGGTCACAGTGTTCAATATGTTCTTCCTGTCAACAGGGGGACATTTTCTGTTTGTGGATCCACCTCTTCTTCTCCTTCTCCGCTTTGGCTTTTTGTTTACAGGCTGGAAGGAAGGAGGAGACTCAGTGAGAATGTTTTTTTTACAGGAACAGCAAACACAAACACTCTTGGTATGAATCCTTTACGTTTCCTAAAAATGTACGATTAGAGCCTCGCTACCTATTCACTGCTGCTGCTTCTCGCTTATTTCTAAAGGAGAGGCTGACTTTTCAAAGTCTCTTTCAAAAAACCTTTAGTTTTTTCCAATACGAATAATGGCGCTGCAAGGAAGGAAACACAATCAACTAGTTAACTGAAGACTGGGGATGCATCTGAATAGTCCCTCCTAAAAGGAGAAAGGAGGGACTATTTGGAAGCACCCTCTCTATCAGACCACTCAAAACCTTCAGCAGGCACACAGATGCTTCTATCCACACCAAGATGCACAGAGACCTTTCCGCAAAATATTTTTAGTTGCAGCCTGTGTTTTTTTGTTAGTTTGTTGTCTCCGGGGCTCAGTGGAAAACCAACAAAGCTGCTGTGACATGTTATCAACCATTATGACGTAACATGAAGCACTGCATTAAGAATCCTGTGCACCTGCAGGATTATAGCGGTGGCATTTAATATGACAGTGACATTACATTTATGAACCTTTCTCATGCTGGCTGGGTTATGGTTGGAAGTGAACAGAGATCTGCAGTTTATTCATTAACTTTTTGAAGAATAGTCTTTAATCACACCTACATATAAAGCATTTTATATTCTCTATGAAACTTAAATTAAGGTTCTTATTAAACTGAGTATATTTCCTGCAAGCAAAATGTACATATGCTATCAAATGTGTACGATTCTTACGAAGATATAGAAAATTAGCTTGATGGTTAAAGATTTAACACATAGGTTTATTGTACAATATGTCCCTTCCTTTTGTTGGTTTGAGCAGCTTTTATTTGAAACCTGCCTTCTGTATTCATGCATTTGTGTGAGAAAACTCATATTAGCGTAGTGTGGATTTCTCTCACTCTACATACCCCAGTCTTTCTTGACAAACTGCACCGCGGCAGTTTTGTTCTGCCCCTTCTTGTTCTGGAGGGAGAGCATCTCATTGTCTGCAAGAGAGAGATGACGCGTCAAACAGCTGAGCTCCACATCAGACCGAAAACTCCACGTGTCTCCACCGTCCTCCCAGCAGATCGCCCAGGAGAGCGGGCTTCTTCACGGGACGACATGGAACGTCACTGTAGCAAAGCTCAAATTGAGGCAGATCAGAGTCTTGACAGACTACTGCCACAGAGTGTAGCTTGCAGTTGCTGATATCTTATTATTTAGAAGTAGGTGTGTAAACTGGAAAACACTGAATTTCCAAAAGCATCAGGGAATAATGGTTTATAGTGACTTTATACCTATACAGGTTATGGTTTAACATAACAGCTAATGTGAGTTACAAAACCTCAGTTTGTTGACTGAGCAGAGAAATATCACTCTGTTCACACAGATCTGTGCTGCAGTGTTGATGCCGTCAGCTTACTTGTAGTCCTGCAGCTTCCTGGTCCGTACAGTCGGGACTGGATGAAGTCTGCAGCTGCCTGCTGCTGGACAGACGTCGTTTGTGCCTTTGTTGTTGTCACTGTGTATTTCCCCATAAAACTGGCAAACGAAATGAAACGCACATGTCAAGAGTGTCAATGTCACCGGCTTCAGCAGAGCACTCCATTTAAATACACTTGAAACAAGTGCATAGTAATGAGTTAGGATTCAAATGAAGAATAATGAAGAGCATATTAAACATACTTTCTGGAATCCAGACTTTTCCCACTCCTCTTTTTCTTCTTCCTTTGCGTCTCTTTGTCCTTCTGCTGCTCCTCTTCAGCTGAAAACAAGTGAATTAAGTTATAACTACCTGAACGCCACCCTACTGAAAACCACCAAAATGTTTAAAATCACACCGATTGTTTTTTTCTTCATTACCTTCATCTTCAGAGTCTTTGTGTTTCCTGGAAAATAAAGCAGTTTTAGACCTCGACAGAGCAAAGATGCAAGTGAACATGCGAAATCAAAGGGCAACAGTGCAAATCAGACAAGTGGACCAACTTTGAAGGAGTTGAGCCGATTTCTTCCAACACGTCAGCAGGCAGCAGTTTTCTTTTCTGTGGGAAAATGATGTGCAGCTAAATCAAGGACTCCACGCTTCCATTTGGAAATACGCAACTTGGTGTCGGCATGAGAAAATACAAGTCTGCAGCCACTGAAATGTCTGTGGCTTTCAGCTCACGTCAGCATACCAACATATTCATCAGTCCGACACCAGAAATAAACCATACATTTCAAACATTTACAGTATTTTATAAAGTTGTTTGAAACCTGAGAACTTGCATGATGCACGGGATAGGTCAGTTTTCTTTGAGAGGTCACAGTTTTATCAAATCAATACATCGGAAAACTAAAGATACTTTGTTGAAGCTGGATTCTGAAATAACCTTTTTTCCCCATTCATTTCAACTTCGGTTGATAGCAAAGACATCTTTTGACTGTATTTAATTTTTCTAAAAGACATTTTTTTAATCATATTAACACAAGCAATTTTGAAGTTACGTTTCTACAATTGTTAGTCCAAAAGAGATCATCTTAGTAAAGCATCTCGTTTAACCTCTGAGAAACCTTTATAGAATAGAGGTTACAGAAACTTGTGACTCGTTTATAAAAATGTTTATTGTGGTCAGAATTATGGCCACCCTGTAATAGAGGGCCTTTTTATGTTTGTTGTGAATGCTCGACAATGCTGGACCTCTGTGTTTAACACGTGTATATGTTTATTTAAGACATGCACAGACCTTCTGCTCCTGGAACAGCTCCTGTCTTTTCCTCCTCTTTTCTTTCAGCTCCTCTTTCTCCCTGTAAGAATAAACGCGCGTTGTATTTCGAGCATTAGCACGAAAGAAACACCTCCACTCGAGCTCGTGGCGTTCGCTACCTGCGGACTGTTTCCAAGGCGTCCGTCATGCTCCGGAGCGCCTGGGCCTTGGAGTCTTCGAAGGTGACCTCCTCCGGCGCCTCATCATCACTGGACTCGAGCGGTACATTTAATTTTGCTGTCTGTTTTCCACTGCCCATGTTCTTCGAGGAGGAATTTGTCTTACCACGTTGTTTCTTCGCCATGTTGGTCTGCGTAATGACGCATGACGCACAGGCGGAAGAAGAGCGGTGATTGGTGGTCTGATAATAATATTATGACACCATCGCGGTTGCCAAGTCTGCTTATTACAGCGTTTTTTGCTCGTTTTTCCCTATAAAGCCTTTTAACAAATTTGGCAAATGCGTGTTGTTGTTTATTAAGCTTGATTTAAAAGTAATTTGCTTGTTCGGAACTTTCTACAAGCTCTATAAGTGATTAAACAAATACATTATATATATATTTGCCGAGTGTTGCCAGATCTCATGTGAGAAACAAGCATCGTGTGCCCGCAAAACAAGCTCAAAACAAGCAACTTCCTCTACAAATCAAACAATAATACCAAAAAAAGACGAAATAAATAAATAGATAAGAATAAATAATAAATGACACAATCATTATATCATACATATAAATATACATAGATATAATAAATAAGCACAACTACCACAAAAGGTACTTGCTGAGGGAACTCCCATTTAACATTCACTGAAAAGCATGAATCAGACAGGATATGATCAATTGCAAATCAAATGACCTTTTTAGCATGTATGTTATAAACCAAATAAACCAGGGGTGTCAAATACATGTTTGTTCAGGGGCGTTAAACGTTAAACTTTGAAGTTTGGTTTGGCAGGACGGTTTTGAGACTCTTTTAGGACAGTTTTGACATATCAGAAATAAACCTTTAAAAAATGCAGTTCATTTTTGTTTTCATGCACTACTCGTCATTTTATCTCCCCCCACCAGGCTCAGGACTTTAATATTTGACATATTTCAGTTTCAATTTTAATTCTTACAGCAGAAAAAAAAACCAAGTCTGAAAAGATTTAAGCACCAACATGACATATACACCATGTACACCCCTCAGAAGCAGCAACAGAGACTCCAACTAAAACAAAATGTATGACAATTCACCATAGGATGTGAGGAGAATGATTCACAAATATAACACCGTTGCAATATGAGAGAAAACCAGAATACATGATATTAAAAATATATAACAAAATGCAACGCCGAACACTCATATTTCCAAGTGATATTCGAGAAAATAAGAACAAATTAAAGCAAAAATCTCTGATAATAAACTTGCTTAGTTCGGGACTGAGAGGAGGTTCTGGTCTGTCCTCTCGCGGCAGAAATCAGAATCACATCAACCCGCCTTTTAAGCGGTCGGGAGCGTTTTATTGTGAAGTGGAAACGCGAGACATGTTCCGGCCATCATTGCCGTTATCTTCACCACGTGGAGCAGGTGCGTCAACAATCGGACCGAATAACGGGACTCTGCAGTTTCCACTTTCTCCATGTACCGACTGTTGATCGTGCTTGTGGCCGCGGCCGGGGCGTCAGTGCTCGGCCTCCCGGGGCCGGGCGGCTCCCGGGCGGCGGCCGGGCCGTGCGTCGCCCCGCTGCAGTGGGAGGGAAGGTGGGTGATGTACGACCACAGCACCGGCAGGAACAGCCGAGCCGCGGTGTCTTATGACGGCCTGAACCAGAGGATCCGAGTCCTGCAGCAGCACAAGAAACACACCCCGTGTCAGAGGTACAGAAAATAATTGAAATAAGAATATTCTATATTATAATAAGATATAGCACAATTATGATATTTGCCTACTCATATATTGTAATTGCTTTTAGAACTTTTGTTGTTTTTTCCCCCCTGTGATAAATGTAGATTTATACCAGCAGGGCTGTTAAATACCCTCTAATAACCCTGCTGTGTACACACAGGAGACACACTGAGACTCTGGACTGAAGTCTGCAGTGTTGAAATATTTTGTGGCCGTAAACAAGGCCACAGCCTGTTAATCTCTTCTGGTTTGTTCACTTTGGATTTGGCTCGACCACATTGTACTGAAAGCAAAATAAGCAACCTGCCAAAACTATGTGCACACCACAATCCTCAATGACTTAGATTCCATAAAAGGATGTAAACAGAAATACAAACCTGTGTGTGAAAGCACATTGGTCATGGATACGGTGTTACACTCTAATAAATTGCTCGGAGATGCACGGTAGTCACCTACAACAAAAAGTAACTAAGAAAATATATATACGAAGGTATATTTTATGCTTCAGTCACGTATTTTACAATATATATAATCCAACATTATTTATGACACCATTTTCTTCAGCCGAGCGTTACAGTCTGCATAACAAGCCCATCTATCCATCCACTCACTGTCTCCTAAAAAAAAAACCTTCAATCTCACGGTCCTGCTGGTCTTTCCTTGTCTGCTTTAGGTTCTACGAGTACATTTACTTGTATCAGAGCATGCTGATGTTCCAGATTGACCAGAAGACAAAGGACTGCTCAAAACTTGCTCTGACCGACGCCTTCGATCCCTTCGACATCCCGGACAACTCCACCTTCGAGGACCAGTACTTCATCGGAGGACCTGACGACAAAGTGGAGGTTCAGGAGTGGTCGGACAGGAAGCCGGCACGTCAGCGTGAGTCAGATGATCTGATCCGTGCCTGGAGCTCCTGGAGCTCTGTAAAACGAGGAATCAGATTTTTGTCGAAATTGCAACAAATGATTATGATAATTAATTCAGAAATCACAAAGTTTACAAAGTTCTTAGATGTCAAAAATGTTGGCATATAAACCTGAGAACCGGAAATGATAAACACTTGTTAATGATCATGTAGAAAAATAAAAATGATAAAAAGATGATGTGCTTCTCCGCGGAGTGCTTATTATAAATCCTGGTCGTATATCAGCATAAGATGTAAAATCTTGTTTGATACACTTTGTCCCTGCTCAGTTGGTTTTGTTGAGAAAGAGGGTCATGCTCACGCTGGTCACTGTGGATGTCCTGCATGACTTTCATACATTAAATGGCGGAGAATAACCACAAGCTTTTCTCTGAGCTGCTGTCACATTCTAAGCATGTCTCTCCCACAGATGAGACCTGGGTGGGTGTTTACACCATGAAGGACTGCTACCCGGTGCAGGAGACTTACACCAGGAACAGCAGCGTCACCACCTCCACCCGCTTCTTCAACCTCCAGCTGGGCATCAGCGACCCCGACGTCTTCAGCCCGCCCATCACCTGCCAATCAGCCCGGCTGGAGAGGATGACCGAGTTTAAGTGCTGAAACCTTGCCAGAGATCCGTTTTGATAATTAACCTCACTTAGAATTAAGATGATCTCCTTTATTGATGATTGAACACTCACTGTGAGAAGTAAATTGAAGCATGAGCAACGGTAGATGAAGTCGCTCTTACATAATTAAAAGACTCCTATAGGCGTCAAAGTTAAAATACACATTCTTCAGTGTAAATTTCCCTGTGTCAATGACAGGCTAGTAATATATTGATTCTACTGCTTCTATCAGAGTTAAACCCCTCTTTACATCAACATATCTGAATGCTTTTGTAAATGCAAAGAAAAAATAAACAGAAAAAATAAACAATGTTCAAATTATCCATTAAAACAAAACACTAACAATGCTTGTTTAAGCTGCTCATCTGCTAAAAAAGTTTTTATTTTACGAATTGAAGCACTACAATAAAAATGAATTGAGCTCAGTTATAGTTTACTGTTTGATACATTTATTTTTCATTTTTGCTTTCTATTCACAAAAAAAATGAAATAGACCAATTGGCTCTGCTCTCTATAAATTCACAAACAGCACCAAGGGTTTCATTCTTAATTTCAAGCATGTGACTAAAAGCTAAAATTTTGTTGGTTTTTTGTTGTTGTTGCTCACATAAAATAGATTTAACAAATGTAATTGTTCCACAACACAAATAAAGTGCCTCGCAAAATGATCTGTGCATATGTAATAATTTGTTTGAGGTTGTCCACAGTTAGATATGCTGCTGCGAGTTTGTCAGTCTTTGTGGAAATGTCACAATATCTTCATATGTTGTTTGGACATTGTGTTTCAGTAATAAAGCAACTGTTTGGGACTGTTAAAAAGACTGCCTTTCTGTTCTTTATTCAGGGTTTCTGAGTCTTAATCACAAGAAATGTCTCTCTGTAAAGCATTTTTTTTCTGTTGTTTCTCTGAAAACAGAAAGATGACATCCTCGGAGTAAACATTCCCACATCACCTATTCACAAGTTGTAATTACATTCATAAGAAAACAATTAGATGGACAAATCACTCAACCTAACAGTATTTTAATATTTTAATATTTCTTCTTTTGAAAGTCCAGTAACAGTAAACAAGTTTTTATTATTTTCTGACCCAAAACTACCAGTTAAATCATGATCTAGTGAATAGTGTTTTAAAAATCCAGACCACAATATTAAGGTCTTGATCTTGACTCAATCTCAGCCCCTTAAAGTTTTGGTCTTTGTATGGTCTTGTTTTTACTTGGTCTCAGTTTAGGTGGTCTTGAATACAACACTACTAATGAATAAACTGGTGTGTCAATGCTGACACTGCTAGAGTTCAAATAAGCTTATCATTTGTGTATGTGCGACATAATTTTTAAACATAGACATTTGTAATTTCATTCATGTGTATGATTTTAAATACCTTCCAAAACCACGTGTGGCAGCACAGTCCCAGGAAGGCTTCACAGCTGCCGTAAAACCGCCCGTGAAGAAGACGCAGGTCAAAGTTGAACCACGTGTGTCTGTGCTGTAACAGGAGGTCTGACGGAGGAACGTAAAACTGGACAAAATTTGATTTCCTAAGCGATCACGTCACTAAAAAGGCGAGTAGCGATGCGAAGGGAGTGGAAGATTATACTGTAGGGATTTATAAATGATTAAAAGTTGTCATTTATAGCCTTTAACCGGAGGTGTTTACACTGGTGTGTCGGATTAACTCGTTTCCCTGTCAACTGGTGACCGACATCTCCTGGTGTCCGTCGTAGCTGCTTTTAACAGCGGCACATGTCAAAGAAGGTTCGACACTTCGAAACCTACTTATAATTGTGGTTGAACGGTGTTCGCTAGCACAGCCACGGATTTCTGTCGGGTTTTTAACATCTGCTCTTCCTCGCTGCAACCACAGGCGCTCGGATTTCGGTCACCAGTTGACAGGAAAACCAGTTAATCCGAAACACCGGAAAGCCGAGTGTTAGCTGAATGCTGCCCGACACCAGTGTTGTGGCTCAGCTCAAGATTAGTTTCAAGCTTGATCCAGCTATTTTACACAATATCTTTAAGCAGTATTTACATCCTAGGATGCAACTAGTTTAGTTACAAACATTATGAGGTAATTTATCTACACTAAACGCATTTCGAAGTTATGGAACATTGACACATGTTTTTGATACCCTCTCTTGCATACCAGATAATAGACAGTTTATTATCACATAAATGGAGTTATCACAATTCTTTAAAAACTCAAAATGCTATTCAAGTGACATGTCATTAGGCTGTTGAAGTTATTATTTTCTAAGTAAATGTATTTCTACTCATGATCCCGTGGCAGTGCCATCAAGGCATCAATCCAGTTACGTAACTCCATTATTTAATTTTACATGCACAACTTAATGTAGTAAATCTTTAGTCACCCAAAATGTGATGTCACGTGTTTTATAGTCCACATAGTTGCCAATAAAATGGACTCAGGATCTGAATTATAGTGGAATCTTATTGAATGTGAGAATAACATAGCGGCAGATCACTTTTTTTTTAATGGTTTTATTTATAATTCTTAAGAGAACATTTGCTCATTCCTGTTTTGTAAGGTCTTACTCCTCCATTCACAGTAATTATGTGGATATGTTGTGCTTTTAAAGTCAAGAGATTGATAGTATTTTAATTGGTTCCAAAATTGCCATGTCTTTTGAAATTGGCAGAGTAGTTGACAATGACAGGTTATCACTGATATTCCTGAAATTGTACTAAACCAGTTAAGAGTGTATTCATTTCAACAGCTGAGAGGAATAGCTGTGTCACTGTGACATCTTTCATTTTGTCCCGTTTACTGGAGGTATCCCTGACTTCATTCTTTAGGTCACAATGGCCTCCTACACCTGCATCAGTTGCCGAGTGGCTTTCACGGACGGCGAGGTGCAGCGAGCCCACTACAAAACCGACTGGCACCGTTACAACTTGAAGCGCAAGGTGGCCGACATGCCACCCGTCACTGCTGAGAACTTCCAGGAGCGTGTCATGGCGCAGCGGGCTGCTGCCGAACAGCAGCTCTCCGACGCGGCCACCGTTGAGGGATGCTCCACCTGCAACAAGAAGTTCTCCAGTGCCAACGCCTATCAGAACCACCTGCAGTCCCACAAACACCAGCAGGCGGAGAAACAGGCGCTGCTCGTCGCACAGAGGAAGGTGGAGAAGATGAACGAGAAGAACCTGGAGAAGGGGCTTGGAGATGAGAAGCCAGATCACGATGCGCGAAATGAGGCCCTCCAGCAGGCGCTGAAAGAGCAGCTGAGGCCGAGCCCTGCCACGCAAGACGGGACCCAGACACCACAGCAGAAGACAGAGAAGCTGGAGAAGCCGCCCAGGATGATGTGGCTGGAAGAGCAAGCCAAAAGGCGGGAGAGGGAAGAGGGCGCTGAAGCTGAAGAAGGTATGGCGGAAGATTGAAATAAAGTTCTGCTCAATGTATTTGGTTTTAAATTATGTTTTAGAGGAGATGGGTGTTTTCATTTGTTTTTGGTAGAATGCTGGAATGTTAATGTTTTTACATGATGGGATACCATGGTTAACTGCATTGGGGTCCAAAGGCACTTAAATCTAAATTCTTCTCCTTTTTCATTGCACCTCTTTGATAATGTTTTCCCGTGAATATCTTGCAGAGGAGTGGGAGGACGTTGATCCGGATGAAGACGATGATGACATGGAAGAGGACGGTGATGAAGAGGAGTCTATGGATCCGGAGGAAGGCGGCTCAGGTGCCCTTCCTGACACTAGCGTAGCCGCTCTGCCGGGCTCCATCGCAGTCACCGACTGCCTGTTCTGCTCCCACCACTCCAAGTCGCTCATGAAGAACGTCGCCCACATGACCAAAGTCCACAGCTTCTTCATACCTGATGTGGAGTTCCTCGTTGACCTCAAGGGCTTCATTCAGTACCTGGGTGAGTCGGCTGCACTATTGCTTCATCCTTCTTTTACCCATCTGTCTATATATGTTTTTTTTCTTTCATGAAGCATTCAAATCTGTATATGGACAGAAAATTCGGGTATCTTTTCTCATATCGCCAGTCAGCCAACCACACCTTTACATCGACTGCCATTTTAGAGATGTATTTCTGTTCCCTCATGCAGGCAAATGATGCAAACTATCCCACAGTATAGCAGAATGCAACACTGCAATACTGCAATTTTGTTTTTGTGGTCTTGAAATATCTTTTGTGTTGCAGGTGAAAAAATTGGCGCCGGCAACGTGTGTCTGTGGTGTAATGAGAAAGGTCGTTCGTTTTACTCGACGGAAGCAGTACAGAGTCACATGACGGACAAGAGCCACTGTAAACTCTTCACAGACGGCGACGCTGCCCTGGAGTTTGCAGACTTCTACGACTTCAGGTAAATCATAACTGTTGATGTTTAATCCTTGAATTGCATTGATTGAATGGAACTTATCTTTTGCTACTAGAGCCGTATAAGAAGCCATTTGAAAGCAACCAAATGTATTTTTCTTTAAAGACCTAACGAGTTTCTTGTGCTCAATGTTTCCTGCTTTTCCTCTGCAGCCCAGGACTATTATGCCTGTGGGCTGATGATGTTCAACTTGTTTTTAATGTTCAGGTCTTCCATTTGATTAAGACACAATGTCGATAAACAAAGACGCCTCCAGACTTTTATTTTCCCCCCAACTTTGTTTGAAATTTTTCAGAGATACGATCACACATATGAGAGAAAAGCAGTTATTGGCCAAAATGATGGAAACAATGCTCAGCACGAGTGACAAATTGCGTAACAAACAGAACTGCTCAACTTCAGAAAATAAATAGATAGATTAAAATCCCTCATACTGAATCCAGTATTGATGCTTTAAATTTGGCATGACCACAAGTGTTTTAGGACTTTGTAGGTATTGTTCATACGTTATGAAATTATTCCTAAAGCTAAATTTCTTTTAACCATTATAGCTTGTGTTGCAAGGTCATCAAAAGGTTAGAAAAAGAGTGTCTTTTTTTAATAAAGGAGGCAACCAGCATCAAAAGATTCATCATTACATATTCTATGAAAATGGGACCAGGGACCAGCAAGATTCTTTTAAATAAAATTCAGGTGGGTTTGGCATCTTGCTCTGGATGTTTTTTTTACACTTTGCAAAAATGATGCTGCTATAATTGGGATGTGTCGTGGAAACCTGCTTTTCCAAAGTTGCAGCTTTTGACTTCTCAGTCGGTGGCTGATGACCAAGTTATTGAAACAAACTGTCAAAATTAAGGGTTGAAAAGTGGCCAGATTTATACAGGGAGCTATAAATGTTTTTGAATATGGAATTTGGTTTCTGGCTGATCTGCGGTCTTGTCTGAGTTTGTCTGCATCTCCAACGTATATTGAGAAGACGCTCGTTGACGTAGCTGCTGTACTACTCATTTACTGGCGTTGCGTCATGAGACGCCAACTTCATCCTGTAATCAGAGCCCTTCCTTTTATATTTCTGGGGCCTGAGAAATAGCATAACATTGGCATAATTGGGTTATGGCTTTCTAAGTAGTGTCAGTTTTTCCTGTTGAATTATTTTCTCGTAGCTTCAATGGGAGATTATCTCCAACCTAATATGTGCTTTTAAAGTTTCCTGACGCAATGACACTGATATATCTGGTGCATTGTTCTGGCTTGCAAAGAAATCGATTTGACGAGACACAAAGCTCAGAGTCTTCAGACGTGTATTATTAAAAATCATGGCGTGTGAAATACGATGGGGTGAGTCGTCGTCCAGAGTCGGCAGTCAAAAAGCAAAAGTTCCTGTCATGCTTCCTAATACTTGTGGGTGCTTCATGTGGTTGAAACTGTTGATGTAATATGATCCGATGGATCCCTTTCTGTTGACAGGAGCAGCTACCCTGACAGGAAGGAGGGAGAGGACGCCGTCATGGAGGATGACGAGCTGCCTGATGACAAGACCCTGGAGTATGACGACGACACGCTGGAGCTGACTCTCCCTTCAGGTTAATTCAGTATAATTTGTCTTTATTAGCTCCTCGTGTACTTGGAAAAAAATACATCAAATGTCTCGAGCTGCAGGACAGCTATGTCTTAGGAGAGCAGATTTCCATATCAACAGTCGAAACAAGCAAATTAATATTTGTTACTGTGAAACGGTTGTCAGGACCAAGGACAGCTCATGAGTTTACATTTTTTAAAATGTATTTGAGTTTTTTCTTCTTTTATATTAAAATAAAGAAAACAACTGAAACAGTATTAGTAGTTTTCTTTATAATTTCTTTAGGTTTTTCAGCACAATACTTCAGGGATGTCTATAGGGAATATTTAAAATCTTGACCATGCTAAATAGAAATATATGAAATAATTACTCAGAGTTTGAGGTCAAAGATTGTTTTCATCGCAATCAACAATCTGTCATTTTAAATTGTTAAATTACTTTTATAACTTGCCTATTAGAGCTTTTTTTCATAGTAAACATTTTTATCTAACAAAAATGTAAGAATGACTAAATGGGAAATAAATTTACATCTTTAAGTTTGTCAATCTGCTCATATTGTAACTAATTGGTTTTCCTCGTTGTGTCTTTGTTTAGGAGCAAAGATTGGCCACCGCTCCCTCATGAGGTACTACAAACAGCGATTCGGAGCCGAGCGAGCGGTGGCTCTCTCACACAATAGAAACGCAGTTGGTCGCGTCCTTCGGCAGTATAGAGCTCTCGGCTGGGGAGGAGACGCTGGTAAGACTGATTTTAAATTCTCAAAACAGTCCGAACTCTGCCGCAGTTCGTATGAACAATAGTTGAAATGGTTTATTGAGTAAAATTATGATTAACTTGTGTTCGGGCTGTCACAATATCAGATTTTGAATTCGCAATGATCAAAAATACAAGAAAAACTTAGGTCATGTGAATTGTATTACATATTGTATCATATCATATAATTTTAGTGCAAAATCAAACCTAAAAAGTACACTCAGCTGTCTTGTGTGTCTGGAATAAATCTTTATCAAACTACTTGACATAGTGAGAGATGTTATATGATCGAATAAGACACTCCCTTCATTACACAATATTCTCTTATACACATTTGGAACACAGTTCTACTGTCTCGTCAATACTAATGGAATAATTATGAGGATTAGTAACATTAATATGTGCATATTGCTGTTTTGTCCTTCTCAGGCACCCTGCAGAAACAGAGAGACATGAAGTATGTGCAGTTCATGAAGTCCAAATGGATGCTGAAGATGGGCATGACCCACAATGCCACGAAGCAGAAGCACTTCAGATGCCAAGTCATGTTCTAAGCTGGGACTGGACGGAGCTGATTGGAGGGAAAAGTCACGACGGATACTAATGGGCTAACTTGCATCAAGAGAATGTTTTTCATTATTTGGACCGTGGAAAATATGTTGTTCCAGTAATTTCAGCTATAAATTCTAATTTCAAGATGTTTCATCTGCTCAGAGTTGATTGTGATAAATATCTCGTTGGAAGTTCTGAGGGACTTTGCTGCATTAAAAAAAAAAACATCAATGGAAAGAAATACATTCATATAATCATTTTAAATTACAACAATTATGTATATATAAACCCTATTTGGATTGATAACACTTTTCTTTGTCATTTTTTTAACAAGATTGCTCCATATCCAATAAATGTTGCATATTTATTTGGCACAAGTCAGTGTTTCTGTGAATTCTACAGAACACATTTACACAGTGATTCTTGAACAAATGTGTGACATGCGACTGAATCTGTTTAGTGGTCGGATGTTTAATGTGCCGATTAAATTATCTGCTTCGATGATCTAGCAGCTAATTGGCTAACGCGAAGAGCATTATGGAGGAACTCTACTCATGAGCAAAAGAAATGCATGTTAAAAAAAGTGAGTTATTTCTGATCTCTTTGACTCTGGGTCAAGCATGCAGTCCTGCACAGTTTGTAATCAATCAGTCTTATTCCCACACAGATCTTGCTGGTTGCCATGGGAACAACACTGTCCTTATATTAGTAATTCCATTGAAGAAATAGGGTGTGGCAAGTGACTCAATTGCTTAACCCTAAAGACGGCCTATAATGGGTTGAAAATTATGTTATGGAGATTTGTCTTGTGGTAATTTGGTTCTATAACATGTTGCTAACGATTTCATAGCGCACACACATCCAAAAAAGACAATACTAAGTCACCTTAAAACTAGAGAATTTCTACTTCCCATTCTTTGATACTGAGCTTATTGTCTTTACTTTGTTGTTTCCTTTTCACCTTCATTCAAGTATACACTTGGTAATTGGACTTTCCCATTGACGCATTTTCCATGAAAAGTGTCTTCCTGACACTGTGGGTGTTTTCATGTACGTCAGATTTGTCAATGACTCCGGGCCTGCTGCAGATGATGTCATCGAAAGCTGATCGGCCTTCGGCAGGATGCTGACCCACCACGCGGCCGCATTAATGAGCTCAGTTACTCCATTTGTTTGTGGTGCTCCACTTTATCTTTGGCAGGCTCTCCACTTCCCTTTTGCAGGCCTAGAGAGTGTTTGTGGCGCGATGGTTTCAGGGGTTTAGGGCACTCTGCCCGTGTTGCACGCCGCTGTTTGACAGTGTCGACAGGAAAAACGGAGGAGGAGGGGTCATGCAGACAGGCCGACGGCGAGCAGGAGACTAATTGATCAGGACGACTTGGAAAGAGAAAAAGTGCAAGTAGCTGAGAGGCATTAGGACTGGAAGTTATTGGAGGAGGTGATAGTTTTAACTCAATTGACAGCTTGTCTGATGCTTGCCTCTCACTGCCCACACTGGTCATAAACACAGGCTCACAAATTATGTAACATGCTTTCATTCACCACTATATTGCCCCCTTAAAGTCTATCCAAGGTAATTAATTAATTTATCATTATTTAGGTCGGTTCACTAATAAATGGAAGCTTTTGTGAAGTGTTCAAATTCAGTGATCCAGATCATGTCTGGTGAGTGGTTGTACTCAACATTGTTTTGAATTGGTATTCTATTTTATTGTAACTAATGGCATAATCTCATGGTTGATTCGTGGAATATCAGCCATTTTTAAATGGGTTTTGTGTCAGATTTGATACAGATATACATAAGGCATTCAGCATGAATTTGAAAGGGTTTCATGATAATGAAAATGTATCTCATGCAGGCGTTGATAAATGGGCTTGTTTCTTTCAAAGTTCAAATAATCTTTTACAAATGTGAAACAAATGATCATTTATGATTGATGAACTATTCTTATACTAAGAAATATTTCCTTCATCTCACAAATCTGATATTTGGTAACTTCCATGCTTCTTCTGTTTGTTTCTAAACCAATAATGAATAGTTTTCACTTTTACATAGTTTCAGCACCTCACTTGGGCAGAGCACCTCAGTAATGCACCTGATCAAAGCTTTTGACCTGAAAAGACCCTCACAGCACTATGTGCAAGTTGGCATGGTTTAACTAAGGCAATCAGTAATGTGTGACAGTTTCCAACAGATTTTATCAGATGGAATTATCATACAAGAATTTATTCTGACTTTAAATGAGTCACAGGAGAGTAAAAGGGGATGTCCAATGTCCAGAAACAATGAAACATTTGATTACTTATGCTAGTTATAACAGAAAAATGATAATAATGAAAAAAAACAACTCTCGGTCAGTCAAATAAGATACTTCATAATATTTATGAGTAGAACAATTGAGAATGGAAAGTTTTCTGTCAGTCCTATTATCTCTTGTTGACCCTTGCTCGTTCCCTTGATTCCGCTTTAGACTGTCCCTTCGTAACTTCACTGCACTGCATATTGCAGAGACATGCCTATTGCCCGTGGCACCAAGACAATCTAGAAACACTCCTGCCTGCATGAAACACATCAGTCAGTCCAACCAGATGCCTGTCCACGAGTTAGATGTAAGTGACTGAGGTCACCGTGTGTGAAAAGACCTTGGCAAGTGTTGTAAAGGTGGAAGAGCAAGAGATAGAATTCATGGTGTCCACAGGCAAGAAGTCAGAAGCACAAAGAACAAAAATTGAGGACAAATGACCCCCAAAACTGCAAAGTAAACAAACTGCTCTGCTTCTGTAATGCTGCTCATGGGAACTGCAAATGTGATCAAAACAAAATTAAACAAAACAAAAAATATGGTCCAGTCATGGCTGGTGTAATTCTGGAGCAATGAAAATAGCACTGCTTTGTGGAACACATTTTAGTACACAAAGACATTAATATAATCTCATAATGTGCTTGTGTTTATTGCAAATCTGAAATTCATCAGGCACATTACCACAGTAGTAAAACCAAAATATCATCATTTGAAATATATTGCAGGAATTAAAGGATTTCTGACCAAACAGAGCGAAACTTGTTCATGCATTTCTTTTCAGTACGCTGGATTATTGTAACAGCATGTTTCAAGGTCTCAGTTAAAGATCTGTCAGAGAGCTGCAGGTCATCCAGAATGCTCAGTAACACAAAGAGAGTGGCGCTCATTACAGCTTCAATCGACACAGGCTGTCTGAGTGTCCAAGGATTGACCACAAAATCTGACTTCTGGTCTATAAAGTTTCGAATGGTCTCGGGCCTGAATACGTTTGTATTAGCTTCATCTTGATGAATATTTGCTTTATTTACTCTCCTTTCTTATTTGCTTTGTATTAGTGTATTTGCTTTTCTTGTGAAGCACAGTGAACTGTCTCGTGTCTGAATGCTGCTACATCAATAAACCTGCCTTCCATTATTACAATACGTACTCAACATTATGGCATGCTTACCGAGTGAAGTCCTCATGTGTAAACGGCTGTCATGTCTCAGTTGCGTGCTTGGGTCTTGTGTCCTGCCCTCTCAGTTTGAACAAGCAACAGGGAGCACCTTGACCATTCATATTACATGATATTTCTCTCACTGATAAATAAATCATAACAGTCGACTGTTCATTAGTCAAACACGGTTCCTTCCAAACAAATCCACCCTGGTTAGAGTAATCTGAACATGATCTTCTGTCCAGAATGCTCCATGTTAGTATTTCCCACAAGCGAAGTGTTTTATATATATATATATATATACACATGAGCTGGGTGTTTGGGCATCATAGAGAAGGAGACAGTCAAGAGTAAATCTAGAGGCAGTCTTACTTCTTACCATTCCTAAACAAAAACACGTCCAGAAGCAGTTCAGTCGGCCCTCCCTGCTCTCAGCATGATCCCGGTCTCCTTCTTAGCCCTGGGGACCTGGTATTGATCGGTGCCTCATAGGTAGTGATTGGACATGAGTGGATAATTTCCTTTGCTGCATTAGAGTCCATTACTGGCCCGCTCCCCGGAAAGCGATAGACATCCTCAAAAGAAAAAAAAAAAAATGGGAGAAGATTCTTCTTGGAAAAGCGGTCTCCTCCGACAAATGATTCACCAGCCGAGGCTCCTCCAACTTTATTATCAGGTCCATTTGGAGTATGATAATCAGATACTGAGTAACAGCAAAGGAAGAAGCTTGTCATAACTGAGACGCTGTGAGTTCTTTTCTAACGTTTGGAGGAGTGACCAGATAAAAAGATGACGTGTGCAGGAAAACATGTTGAGTTGTGTTGTAAATAAATACAGCCTCGATCTCGGCTGATATACATTCAGGTCAGATGTGCTGATCTTGCTACATCAACGTCCTTCATTTACACCTTTCAGCAACGTTCCCTGCTGAGATTCAACCTCTGCAGTCAAACTCGTCTTCCCATAGAGACCAAGCTGGACTATTTGTGGCTGGAGTGTCCTTTTCCCAACACCTCAGGAGGTTTTGTTTTGGTGGGCGAGTCATTACTCATGACCATTGTATGCTGGGGCTCTTTCCTGCACAGATATTACAGGAGAAGAAAAGCTTTACTCACAGACAACAAAGTAGAGGTTTGAGAAAATATTCATAAATGTGCACACGTAAAGGCACTTGGGGGGCTGGAATAAAGACATAATTATAATAAAAAGGCAGTTACTCTGTATTATAGCACATAAAAGTGTAATTACTATAAAATTACTATCATTACTTGCTCATTTTGGGAGCTATTGCAGTGCTTTTATTAAAATTCTATTTATTCACACAAAGTCTGATATTTCAAATGAACTATAAAACCAGTGAATACTACAAACACAAATTCTATTATTTCCTTTCTTATCTGTAAAAAAAAAAGTTGGAAGAAATGTCGCATTTTTGAAACCTTCTATAAAAGCCTCCTGTTCACAATAAAATTGTCGTAGCTCCAAAAATGAAAGCTGAATGTGTTCTTTATAAAACCAATAAATGAATAGAATAGATTATAAGATCAATTTTTAGCTTCTAACTCAGCACAAACCCGATTTTCCAGAAGGATGTGGTGATGTGTGAAACGTAAATAAAAGAATTAAGCATACATGTTCACATATTATTTCCAATAAAACACAACAAACAGATGTCAATACAAGATATATCACTATTTATGAAAAACCTAAGCTCACTGGTGGTGACTCATCACAACAAAACTTGGGACAGGGCCATTTTTCACATTTTGTAGCATGCTTTTTCTCATAACAACAGGCTTTATTGCTCTCTGACTCTGCACCGAGTAGTCCAAAAGAAATGATCTTTTTAAACTGTGGTTGAAAATATGTTTTCCTGGCTGCCACTGTCCCCCTAGAAAGGCTGCAAACCCCCTTTCAATCTTCATTTCCCAAAGCATTACAGTGAAGTTAAATATCTGAGGACAAAAGTGTCTTATTGCTTCCTTTGACATGTGAGATTTGAAAAGTTTTTATGCTTGTAATGAGGTCAATCAATAGTTTTTCTAACTTAAAGCTTTTTTTTTTTGTTTTTTTAATGTTACTATAAGAATTAAGCATCATGAGGAAACTTTTCAGATGTGCATCTTTAACTCTCTATCTTTTTTCAGGGTTGCTTCCAATTGAATGAGCCAATCCCAGTTAACATCCGGCTAAGGTGGGGTACATTACAGGACAAACAGGCAGACAGATGGACGGACAGGCCATCACACTTACACAAAATTTGGTCTTGGAAAACTCCATGCACACAGAGGGGAAACATGCAATCTCTATACAGAACATTCCAGGAAGGACTTGAACTTGATATTTTGGCTATGAGGCATAAGTGATACCTCACAACCTCAGTGTGCAGCACCTGATGCTTCGGTTGTAAATGTCGAATCATTCATAGGCTGAGGCTGAACATAAAAAATCACCACTCCTGTTCATTTGTATCCCATCAGGTGAGCTCTTCAATGGAAACCACATCTCTCCATGAACTCTTCTTTGTGCTGGTCTAAGGACTGGAGGAAAGACTTGAGCTGCTGCTGCTGTGAATATGAATATGACGCAGCTCAGCTCTGCTGAAGTGGTGTCTGCGCGGCTGTGGGACGTTATCTCCTCCATCATATTGATGGCATAATAATGTGATTGATTGGCCATCTCTCTGGGGAAACGAGCTTTACTGTTTCCTGAGAGTGCACGGCTCATCAGAGAAGTTGCAACCGCCCTGGGTTTGGGTTTTGGCTCAAGGGAACCTCGGCAGGGGAGAGAGTGGCGCACACCAGGAGCGTCTCAGCCCGCCTCCCCCCGGTAACAGCTTCTGTGTTGCCGTCAGTGCGAGCTGTGGGAAGTGAAGACGGAGGCGGAGTGTGAGGAGGTGGAGGAGGAGGAAGGGGAGAGGAAGAGGGGGATTTAGGCGCTTAAGGACGGCGGAATCCCGTTGCGATGCATGGAGGCTGTTTGGAGACGCTCCCCGGATCTCCGGAGCGCATGAGGCGATTCCAGCGCACCGACGGTCCTCAGAATCGGGGGCTTCCGGCGGCTTGTCTGCACCTCTGCCCAGTGGTCACACAGTAGGTTCGGCTTCAGCTCGGTTTTGGAAACCACGGAGCGGGGAAACATCCGCCGCCAGAGAGCCTGAAGGCTTCATCACATCCCTGCGTCGATCAGCAGCGGTGGTGGATACTGTGTCTGCTCATCGGGTGGCATCTATGCAATTGTATCTCGACTTTTCATTTTATTATGAGCACAGAGGAGGGAGAGGCTGGTCCAGTTTGTGGGGAGGCTAGGGGAGGCACCCCCATCACCCACCGCCACACCTGGGAGGAGGACGGGGAACCGAGCGGCGCCCAAGGACGTCCGCACCCCGACGACGAGGACGAGGCGCCGCGCGGAGAGGAGTCGGAGGAGGCAGAGGACTGCCGGGAGGGCCGGAGCTGTGGGGATGCGAGCGATGGGGGCACAGAGGAGGACAACGGGGGGAATTTCTCCAGTGAGGACGGGGCGATCGGGGGCAGGTCCTGCAAGCCGCAGGCGATGCATTCAAACTGCAGCAGCGAGACCAGCATCCCCACTCCGAGCTGCAGGATCTGCTTCCAGGGCGCAGAGCAGGTACAGCCAACATGTACTCACACAATGTATCCGGGAGTTCCTTAACAAAACTGTTGTGGGATCAAAAGTCCCAGTTTTGTGAATGAGTTGAATTAAACAGGGTGAGTCACTGGCTGACAGCCACTTATCTAATTGGAAGTTGCTGAGTGGAGGCTTCAGACTTCATGGTCGGCATGACTGGACAATTTGTGGGTCTTAGGTGGCAGAAAAACCAACCAAACCGAGGCTAAAAAAAAGAAGGAAAACCAAAAAAAACAACAACTTAAAAGGTAATTAGTTAAAGAGGTGTTTTTGTGTGAACGCTTTCTGCAGCCCATGAAACGAACCGTGCGCTGTCCGTGGTGCTGAAGCAGCCACCAGGGACAGAATACAATATATTCAGCAGTTACAAAGCTCAATGATTCCCCCAAGGTCTCTTCAGGGGCACTAAAAGCTCGATCTTATAATGAGGACTATCAGTATTTTGTATTTTACAAACCAAATTGCCAGAAATACACAACATTTTCCTGGGTCTGACAATCCAATTCCAAACTTTTTTGTTGTTTCCAAAAGTATGTAACGTTGTCTAAATACCCCAAAAGACCCCCCTGAAATGCATTTGAAGCCAACCCTGGAATGCATCAGTAATTCAAAGTCCATCACAAGTTGTAGCACAAGTTGTTACCACAATATAACGTTTTATTTGACTGTTTGATTGAGAACTTTCACATTTTGCTTGAACGTGTTGAATTATTTAATCATTTGTATTTATCTTCAGATACAAGAGAAAATCACCACGAAGCCTTGTGTATTGCAACATAGAGCAGGTGAACCGGTGCCTGCATCAATATGGGTTCAAAAAGGCAAATGTGTCAACCAGTACACATTTGTTGAATGTGACATTAGATGCTCAAACAGCTGCAAATGTTTTAAACATAAAGTTTTGTAAACCTGAAATCACATGACTGCTATGTGAGGTGATAAATGTTCAGATGCTGGCTGTTTACCAAATCTCTTCCATGAGATTTTATGTAATAACATTGAGTTATTCTTCCTTTTGCTGATGACCATCTGCTTCCAAGTTAAGGATCCTCTGGGGCTCTCAAATCTCACTATGTATACTACTGACAGAAGGTATAAATTCACAAGTTACGCTCCAGGAAAAAACTAAACAAAAAAACCCCAAACTACTAAATAAGCCATTACAGTGAGATTTTATTGTATGACATAAAATATAGTCTGTTTCCCTTCAATTCTCACAGTACAAAATCACACTGCAGCACTTTTGGCATATTTTGTTTTACAAACTTTTTAAATATATCAGTCAATGAGATGTTTATTCTTTCTCTCATAGGCTGCATCTGTTCCAGACTAGTTTCCTCAATTGCATATACATTTTTAACATTCAGAGAGGAGAAGACACTCTGAGTGGCATAGCTTGGTGTTTGACTTTACCCACAACAATTTCTCAATCACTGAGATTCAAAAATCGCTGTTGTATCCTTTTCAAAACAATTATTTTTGTATTTAATGCCAACTTTCATTCCACTTTCAAACTGCTTTCATTTGTTTGTTTATTTGTGACTGATAATAATAATAATGAAAAAAAGAGGTATGCTATATATGTTGACTGAATTGTGCACTGACCTTGGAGGAACACACAGTAATTACCGGTACTTTATTTGCACATATTTACAGTGGGTAACATGAGTTAACAACCTTTCAAACTAAAATAAAGATAAACACTACAGGCCTGTCCCCACAAGACCCCGAGCAGGGCTCTTCGTGCCTGTTTTTCATTAATCAGTTTAACCAATTTCATCAGTTTGAATGAAGATAATATATGGTAATCTACGGAAGCCAAGTACACTGAGAGCTCTTTGTTTTTGACAGCAGGTCTCAGCCTTTTTTGCAGAGAAGCAAATTTCTCCTTTAAAGAAATGTGTGGGCGTCAACAATCTGTCATGGATTTTATTGCATTCTAACTCAGTATTTGTCAATGATTAGTCGTGTTTTTGTGAACTCACCAGTAAATTAAAACAGTATTTTGAAGCATGTTTTTACAAAGATCTGCATGCGACTGTAGAACCTTTGGAGTGCAAAACAGGCTTACTGATGGATTTATTTTGTGTAATAAACATGATAATGAGAGACAGCTCATTTCTTATGCCAACAAACTGCTGGGATCAGTTCAAGCAAGTGGCAAAAATGTAGAAAAACATCAAATTTGGGTATGAGCAAGTCTGTTTTGTCATGCAATTTGAGCCAAGGATTTACATTTTTTTTTCACATTTTTCCACAGGTGAACAAAACATTAGAATTAACAGATTATGTTTATCAAAGTTTATAACATCAGAAAATGAAAGCTGGAATATCAATGTGGTTCACACTGCATCCATACATGTCTTAACCATTCAGGCACACACACACACACACACACACACACACACACACACACACACACACACACACACACACACACACACACACACACACACACACACACACACACACACACACACACACACACACACACACACAGACTAACTTTTAATTATTCACATTCTCTGTGAACTATTTTGTAGCATGTAATCTATAGCACATTATCTTCTGGGATTTATGCAAGTCTGGTCATGATTAAATAATGGAATAAATGTCAAATGCCTTCCAGAGCATCCCTAAGCATACTAATGATCGAGTTCGAGTGCAAGCTGACTAAAATAATAAAGATAGAAACAATTGTTACTATGGTCATCATGCTGTATCAAAGGTGGATAACAGTGACTGAAGCATGATCCGTTTATTATAAATGTAGTCCCTGGACGATGAGTCTCACTGTCTGCAGGTCTTCCTGGAGGTGGATGGACAGATATGGACCTGTAGGGAATGAATGGGATCTCTGTCCAACCATCTATGAAATCGGACACTCTGCAGGTCTGCTTGGCTTGTGACAGTGAGGCTTGATGAGGGACGAGTCATTCCTGCTGTAGCTCGAGGACAGACAGATAGAGAAAAAAAAAGAGAGAGAGAGAGAGCAAGAGAGAGAGAGAGAGAGAGAGAGAGCGAGAGAGAGGAGTCAGAGCAGTAAATGCCTAAGTGAATATCCTGTCTTCTGAACGTGGGCAACAGCCTATTAGCAGAGATAATCCAATGACTCTGCCTCCGGGTCCAGACTGATATTTGATTTTGATAAATTGCCTCAGGCTGGGCAAGCTGACTAGTTATCAAAAAGCTCACAGACGCATAAAATATTAATGTCAGAGAATGCACACCGTGACAGTGTTTTTAAATATAAAAAAAGGTGGAATTATACTTCAGTGAATTGCCATTTTTATTTTTTTGTGAAATATGTTTTAAAACTGAGACTATGATGTTTATTACAGACCTGCTGCAAGAAAACGGCTCTATTTTAGTTCTTATTTTTGTGGAGACCAAAAAAGGCACTAATTTTATAGTCCAGTTTCACACTTTTTTGTCAGCAAAAAATAGTATACACCAAATGAGCTCCATCCTTTGTCAGATGTAGTGGGCTTTGTTGTGCAGAACCCATGCTTTATCATTATTTTTAGCAATTTGGAGGAATGCCTTATCTGTTTGTTTCATGCTCCTGCTTGACGGTTTATCTAAAATGACACAACCGTAGACAAAGTGTCTCAAATGAGGTAGCAGCTTACTCACCAGATTATTATGGAGCTTTTAATATCATCACAATATTCACTGGTGTGTAGAGTGAAGTAGCCATTGTAGTTGAAAACCCTTGAAAGAACAGTGAATCACTGATAAAGAAATCGATAGCAACATTAATCAACTTTGTAACCGGTATTACGTACTTCTGACATTTCTTAAGCAAAAATATTCCAAACATAAGGTTCAGCTTTGGTATTGTCGTCTTGATTATAAGAAGTCATAAGCAGGACAAACTCTTACTCAATATATACTTGTCTTGCTACCTTTGCCATTTGATTGTCAAGAGCAATGTTTTTGTTTTGTTTTACATTTACCTTTGGGTGTCTGATATGTAATGTGTATGTAATTTTGATCAAGAAAATATATCTAAATATATATATTAAATGCCCAAACAAGACTTGACTGATTAATTTGTCTTAATAGTTCGAACACAGCTTACTGTCAGAGGTTTATCTGATGAAATTAGGTCAACTTGCTCACTGGTTTCGGAGCTCTACTGCAATGTCAAGTACCATTCAAAACCCCAAGATAAGCTTGACTGGTCGGTAATAAGAATGCTTTAGGCACAACAAGGAAAAAATGGTTAGTTATTGCTGTTTTTTTTATAAACAAAAAACATGTTAACACAAGGGAGATTTTATGCCCATCAGTTTTTTTTTTTATTGAACACTCCCAAGGGTGGTATGATATGATACATTTATCTATCTTGTAAACATGATGCTGCCAATTTCTTACTCAGGTCATCAAATTTTAGTATTTGATTATACTGTTCCTCTCCCAGTTATTCTCATCTCAAAACAATGTATAAATATGAGATTACTCCAGGGTCAGTGTCATGCAGTGGTGAGCATTGTCAACTCACAGCAAAAAGGTGCAGATTTAGAGCTGTGCCTCTCTTTGTACAGTTTTCATGTTCACCTGTGGATTTTCTCCACATACTCTCGTATCCTTTCATAAGTCAAATATTCATGTTAGGTTGGTGATTTGAAATCCACTATATCTGTGTTCGTCTGGGTTTGTCTGTCTGGGTTTGTCTGTCTCGGTTTTTGTCTCTGTTTTCTCCCACCAAGGTTCAGGTTGCATCTGTATATTTAGGATGTGTCATAGTTCCCATTGCTTTGGTCAAAAAGCTTTGTTGGCCATCTTGTTGACGGTGAATTCACTGGCTTTTGTTGCACTGAAAAGAAAAAAAATGGGTTGCCTTTATGGGAATGTTCCTTTTGAGATTTTAGTGACACATTAAAGTTGTCCTTGATGATGGTTTTTATCTGCCGCTTCTTTAGTGGATAACTGACACGCATCAAGTTTATTCAAGCGAAAGCCTCCAAGGTCCTTTCAAACCCACAAGGTTAATATGACATGATGAAAAATGAGCTCCCTGACCACTGACCTTAATATACTATTAATATGCCACTCACAGTCCAGCCTGCAGGTCAAAGCTGCAGTAATGGCTGCTTGAGGAATGCCTCCAGCAAGGGAAAAAAAAGAGACCATCACAACAAATAGATACAGCTGTAATGATTGATGACATGCTGCATCCTGCCATTAATATCTGGGACTTTTGTAGCTTTGAGAAATGATCATTGATCTGAGCGATGCTGGTAAGGCCCTCTGGTGAACAGGTTGTGTTTATACTTGGATGTATCGCCTTCTGGGAAAAAAGACCAAACAGAAGCTTGAAAACAAGGATTTCTGGTATATCTGAGAAAAGTGACACTTAAAGTTGGACTTGAGATCAAAAGTGGACCCAAAAGCAGAGCTTTTCTCTAATTATGAAAGGTTTAGTGACACTTAATACATTACAGTGACCACATGGAGCGGCTATGAAGTGACTAGTGGTTTTTTCCTTTGCTTTGTTGGGATAAAATTGATAACCACAGTCTATGACGTAAATAATCAGAGGTTGAAAAGTGTTATCAATACTACTACTACTACTACTACTACTACTACTACTACTACTACTACTACTACTACTACTACTACTACTAATAATAATAATAATAATAAATCAAAGTTGTATATTGCTACTTTTTTCCGGTATCCAGTATCAATGTACCAAGCCTTGAGTTCTCACAGATGAGCTTTGTTTATTGATGTGCATTTTCTGTTACCTCAATCTGAAATGTAACCAATCATTGAGGTTTTTGTTCTTTTTTTTTTTTTTTTTCCCCGAGGTTTTTATTCTGCTTAACCTCTTAAATTTGGATAGGTGAGTGGAGTGGATCGTTGTTCCAATCGCAAGGTTGAGCCTACATCAGGACGAAGTAAACCACCTCTCAATGTGGAGGAGTGCCGGCTGTACTTTGAATCCGGCCATCCTCTAAATGTTTTGCATTTAGCGCCATCCTTAATGATGTGGAAGCTACAGAGTTAATTTAAACTTGTACTTCGAGGTATATGTTTCTTTACGTGAGTAACAATGGGGAATGCAGTCTGTGATGATCGTCTGCAGTGTTTACCTTTTGAGTCACTTTGCCTCTTTCCCCATTTCACCCCTTGAATCAGACTTTCTTCCTTGGTGACCTTTTCTCGTTCTTTGGCCTCCAGGGGGACTTGTTGAACCCATGCCGGTGTGATGGCTCGGTGCGCTACACCCACCAGCACTGCCTGCTGAAGTGGATCAGTGAGCGGGGCTGCTGGACCTGTGAGCTCTGCTGCTACCGCTTCCAAGTCATCGCCATCAACATGAAGAGGCCGTGGCAGGTACAAACCAACCAGACACAGTTTTTCTTTCTTTACTGTTTTGGCCTGAAGCAAATGCTGCTTTTCCGTGATTAGTGCAATCTTGGCTTTTTGAATAATAACAAATAAGTTAAATTAATTAAAGACGATTTCTTGTTTTGCATATCAGCCATAAAAGAAGTTGATTGGACATCTAACAAGGTAAAGGTTTAATTTCATGGCTTGCTGAAAAAAGAAAGTGTACTTTGCTGTCTTCTCTGTCCTCATGTCAGTGGTTCTGAATAACCACATTTTATTAGAAATGCTAGGGGATGGAGTATATCCTTCAGTATCAGTAAGCCACTTTCATAAATGACCAGCGAGCTGGAAAGTCTTATAAGGGAACCTGTTGAACCTGGTAACTTCGTCATACTGGATAACTTGGTGTGCGTGGTTGCTTTATTTCTCACCTTACTGAAACAAAGGAAACACAGCAGATTTATAGTTTCAAGAGCCTGAAAAGTGATGTGACCTTAACAGGGATTATTATCTTCATTCTGGCCTTTTCTTTCTAAATTCAACTGCTTTTCAGAGCAATAAAACTTCGAGGTTGCAGTGTTCTCCCATCAATCGTGCTCTTTGAGTCATTATGAAGGCATTAACAAGGGATTGTTTTTACAGTCACTGATGTATCGACCCTCTTGTTAAATTCATGCCCAGAAATATTCACAGCGTTGGAGAAAAACAAGACACACAGAACAAAAGCTGGCAAAAGGCAGTTTCATTGGCAAACTGACAACAAATGAATCCACCTGCATCTGTCTGAGCTCTTCTTGCAAAATGGGCAAAGTCAAGTAAAATGCCTTCGCTCTGTAATTAATCATATTTAACTCTCATTGACCTCCTGAATAAACACCTGTAAGGATAGCTTGCTAGTTGCAAGGTCTCTATTCATTTCTCATAAACTAGAAATAAATGAACAACTGCCACTAGTGCAATTTTATAGATGTGATATATAAGCCAGTAAAATAAGATCTCTTATATCAAGAAGATACTGTGTCCATCTAATATAGCTAAAGGTTTAGATGCCAGTTTTAAGGATACAAAAGATTTCCTGTGCACTTTGTGTGTATAGATAATTCACCAAAGTCTCATCTCAGTTTTAAGTAATCAATCCTTAGACCTTGTGGGCTTCCATGCAACTATAGAGTGCAAACTAAAAACTCTTGCTGTTGAGACTGAGTAAGGATGTGAGAATTTAGCTGACAGCGTCTCACGACAAATACAATCAGGCTGCAATGTGGGAGGTGTTGGACTCTGCATTTGAAAGCCTCTGCGTTAATAATGCCTATGTTCAGATAGATCAGCCTCTGCTGCTTTCAGTTCTCACTCGACCTGTTTTAAGTTTGTAAAGTGCAACCCCCATCTTCTACTGAAAGCACTGACATAATGATGGTTATTTTTGTTACTTTGAGGCAAACAAGTTGTTAAATGTGAACCTGCCCAGTGTTTCTGTTTCCTCATCACGTCCCTGCTGTCAGCTTGGAGCAGGAGGATTCCTTCAGTCCTCCTTCCTTCCAAAACTAAGCAGAGGATCGGGTGGATTAAAATATCTGCATTCTGGATCGTTTATTTCAATGAGGAACATTCAAGCCCTTTCATATCTGTTCACTCCAGATGGGAGTTGAGTCACTAGCAGACTGTATAAACACACAGCTGAGGCTCAGCGGAGATTTAGTTTCTGTCCACAAAGTCTGCCTGAAGTCTTTATTTCTGAAACATGCATCATGCAGCTTCAATCACTCACTTTTGGACAACAATCCATGTTGTTTTCATCAACTTTATTGTGTGCTATCTGTTCTTCACTCCGCGACATCCTATTCCCTCATTATTGATTTGACTTTGGCACAAAGATTTGTTATCTCCAAAGCTTCCCACCAAACACCCGACTGGATTTAGATGTTGTTTTCTGGGCTAAATCTGTTCAGTCTGTTATAGCCTTGATTTAGCCCAAATATAGTCATTGAAATAGTGTTGTTTTTAGACTGTCCAATGTAGTCCAATGACAACCCAAAATTTACAGATTGAACAGATTTACCCCCAAAACACAACATCTAAATCACATTGGGTGTTTGGTGGGTCATGCTCATGTGAAGTTTGATGCAGACTGCACAATATCTGAGTAATGGCCATTTATTGCTTTGGTTGCAAGGTGTTGGACATTTGAAGACTACACTGTGAAACTCGCCACTTTTTCATTTTGTGAATACAACTATGTCCATGAAACATCTTTTATCAGCACTTTAATGTCAGTTGTCTCATTCAGACTCAAAGTTCCAATTCTACAGCATGAATTGATGATCGTCCTTGTATCATATCATGTCTAGAAAATGAATATATGATCATAGAATTTTCACAGCATGAAAAAAAGATGTGGGCTGCACAGTGGCACAGTGGTTGGTGCTCGTTGCAGAAAAAGACAGCTTTTCACCTTTCAGTTTTCTACCAAAATCTGAGGTAGTTTAGACGGAAAGCAAAGGCGTCTTTAAACAATGTTTTGTTGGGTGCGTTGTGCTTACCTCTTGTCCTCTTTCTTTACACCCTCCATGAGCATTCTCCACTTCTTCTTGGCTGCTGCCATCTCCTTTTTAGAGATGTTGCCATGCCTGTAGTTCATATCCAGAGCAGATCTCAACTGCTTGGTCATGATTCGGTACTGCTGCAATCTGGAGCAACCTGTGTGGGTGTGGACGACACGGTTCAACAGTCTGTTTGGCGTCCTCCTTGTCAGGCTGGTGGCTCCCTGTTGGATAGAAAAGAAAATAATTTTAATCTCTTTATATGCAGCAACATATAAAATCAGATGTTCTCATTCTTGTGGGGGATTTGCTCACCTCATATACCCCATTTCATTCTTCATTTGGCCCCACTTGGATGACATCTTGGTATTCAGAGATGGTACCTACACAATGTTGCAGCAAGGCTCGGTTGGTAGAGAGGTTGTCTCCCTATTGGAAGATTCCTGGTTTGATTCCCTGAACATCCTAGCTGGTGGTCGGAGGAGCTAATGGTGCAGTCTGGCAGCTCCGCTTCCGTCAGTCTGCCTGAGGGCAGCTGTGGCTACATACATAGTTTACCACAATCGAGTATGGAGTGAATGAATAATCCAATGTAAAGCGTCTTTGAGTGTCCTGAAAAGCACTATATATGCATTATTAAATACATTAGACTACACAGATCACATCTTCTACCAACACAGATGTTACTTTTTTCCTGCTGTTATCACTGGACATTTCATTGCTCAATAAAACCAAAGAAATTAAGATTCAATTCATAATTCCTGACAAGAAAAGGAAGAGTTAAAAGTTACATAAAAGTCCAACTGTTAAATGTTTTGTTGTCTTTAAAACAAACAACAACAATGAATCATACAAATGAATGTATACTTACGTTTGATTGATGATAAAAAGGATATTTGAAACATTAATTTTGAGTTCATAGAAAGCGGATTAAGTCAAAAAGTGACTGGATTTCTGACTTTTTCCTTTTGCTTCTAAGTTAAGTAGATTTTACCCCTCCCTCTCCTCAATATTTCCATGACTGCTTTTACGTGCAGTTTGTGTTTGTAGGAAGATTGAACCAAATGTGCAGAATCACGAGGAAGAATCGAGCAGACGCAAAGTGTCTTTAGGAGGATTTGACCAAATGCTCAGTGTCTTGATGAAAGACGTTTGATGCTTGTTTGAAAAGTATTTTATTAGTATTCAGAGTGACTTCATCTTTCCCAATGAAACTTTAACAAACTGTCATTCAATTGATTCATGTTGAAACTGTTTCAGAGAGGAGATGAGTCTAAGCTTTTCTCAGCTGATCATAAACAGCCTACCTCACCAGATAAAACCTTTTCAGCCTCCTGCTTTTTCTTCCAAATACTTTGATTTGTGTGAGAAGGCACCAATTGCCATTGACTATCCTGCATTTGATTCACTTCCATCCATTGTCTCTTTTCTGTGTGCAGTGGCAATCTATCACCATCACCCTCGTGGAGAAGGTGCAGATTATTGCAGTGTTCCTGGGTTCGCTCTTCCTGGTGGCCAGTATCTCCTGGCTGCTGTGGTCGGCACTCAGCCCGCAGGCAATCTGGCAGCGTAGGGATGTCCTCTTCCAGATCTGCTATGGCATGTATGGCTTCATGGACCTGGTCTGCGTAGGTGAGCCTGGGAATGCGGGAGCAAGTCACACAACCATGTCAATGAAATGCAAAATACCTGGGCCTTTTAATATTTTGTCTTTAATGTGTCGATTGTTATCCTTACAACAGGTTTGATTGTCCATGAAGGAGCAGCGGTGTACAATGTCTTCATGCGATGGCGAGCGGTGAACCTCCACTGGGATGTTCAGAGCTACAATAAGGCAAAGGACATGGAAGAGACCAGCACTGGCCACTCCACTCTGGCCCCCAGGACACTTTGGTTGCCTCTTGCCACCTTTGGGCCAAGTGGCCCCTTGCACCCCACCCAGCTGCGGTCACAGCCATGGACCTGCCTCTGTTTGGCGCCCTTCTGCCCCGGGCTGGTACCCCGAAACAACCTCAGTCAGGACAGCGACTCAGGAGAGGTTGTCATTCGTGTAACATCTGTGTAAAGGCCAAGCAGTATTTGTACAGGAACAAAGCATCTGATGGGCTGCACGTGGTGGTCTGAGCTCTGCAGCAAAGTTTATACAGTCATATGATCAGTCCCCCCCCCCCCCCCCCCCCAAGGTTTGTCTCTAATTAAATGTTTTTTCTAATGTTTTAATGTTTGTTTCTCTCTGGGGCTGGTCCTCAAACCAATCTCCACACTTTAGGTGACCGACATGATGACAGCGAGTCGATTTCCACTCAGAGATAGCACGGTTCCTTTTGCAACATTAGACAAGAACTTCTGTCGTGTTGGAAGTGAAAGTTACAAGTTATAAAGCACATTGTCACACATTTCATCATGGTTTAAAGTCATAAGGCTGTGAGTGCTAATGAATGCTTTGAGTAGCTACTACAGCTCTGAATCCTTAATAACTTAGCTTCAATTGCTGTTACTAATTCATGCTGTGTGGTGACTGATTTAAGCGGTCAATGCTTGTTTTATTAACCTTTTTTTTTTCTATTTCACACTGCTTAGACAAATTTGGAGTTGCTGACTGGAACTGGGTCATTGCAGAAGCTTGACCAGATAGCATGAACACAGCATTTAAGGCCAAACTATGAGCTGTCATACTTTTAAATAAATCTAATCATGTGCAACTGTGAACAGAGAGGGATGCTCTTTGAAGGAACTTTGATTTGGTATAAATTGGTGGCTTAAAATAACAGATTTTAACTTCACATGAAGCACATGATTCACCTGCACACTCAAAGTTTATTCAGAAATGGTTGTTTGTATTTCTACTTTAAATTGCTACTAAATTATAACAAGCACAGGAGCCTAAAGTCTGAAGCCTTGCTTAGAAATCAAAAACACACAGGTGTAATCAGCTTTAAAACAAGATCGATAAACTACGCACTGAACATTGAGAGCTTTGTATTCCTAAAAATGTGTTTTTCTTTAGTTTTTCAAGGAAAAGTATTTGATGAATGGGGAATAAATGATTCAGCAATCCAGGCAGATTGCCAACGAGCACAACGTAGCAAGTGGTGTCAGAAATCAATAATTATATAGACGTTTTGATAATAAACAATGATGGATGTATTGTCACTGTCAGAGGTTCTGTTTATCGTGCCTGTATAACCTGACATATCAACGTTTTTCCAGCATAGAAAGGTTTTCTCAGTTGCCACTAAAGGACTGGCCCTCAGATGATTTGTGCCAGTATAAATACAGCTCTTGAAAATTGTGGTTTTTCCGTCTGTAAATCATTTTGTTGAGCTTCCAGGAGCCCTGTGGGTGTTTCGGTTGTAAGTTTTTTTTTCTTTTTTTCGGGGGGGGGGTTGGGACACTGTTCTTGACCCAAGTCATTTGGGTCGTTTGGTTTTTTTGTGCCTTAGGAGACTGGGTGTCGACGTCACAATGCGCAGCACAGAAATGACTTGAATGTGACTTTTGCTGTTGGCTGTATTTATATTTCTTTTGAATGTAACATGGATGTAATGTATAAAGAATATTTATATATACAGAGAGCAGTGTGACTTATTTTATTGAATGAGTTTAACCACATTTGATTGCAGGCTACACTTCATCTGACCGAAAAAAACAATATCAAGCTCAAACTTTATATGGTATAGAAAGATGGAGACTGTACACTTTGGCAGGTATCTAATGGTGTTGTTGTGTCATGCAGTGAGTGCATGGGGTTGCTGCAATGTTTCTTTATCTGTATCTTAACGTCATTTCAAAGGAAAAAAAAACAAACTTTACCTGGCTCTTTACAGAATGACAATCATTCTGTCTGATGTCAAAACTTTAATCTAGACATTTTGGTGAGACTGTTTCAACAGAGATGAACTCATAAATAATTAAAATACATCTGGATTTTGCTTCTCCCCTCCCATATAGTTGAACAGTACAACAGAATTAGGTTCTTGAAAAGACAGACAGGGATTCTATTGAAACATCTGGACTTGATGAATCTCACATCAATTTTTGGGGGAGAAATAGACTCCTCCTATTTGACTTTACTTCTTTAACTTTAATCAATCAACCCTTCCATGACTGCTTTCACATGCAGTGGAAGATTGAACCAAAGGTGCAGACTCATGAGGAAGAATCGATTAGATGTAAAGTGTCTTGGTGAAACATGTTTGATGCTGGTTTGAAAAGTTGTGACCGTTCCTGCAGGAATAAAGCTCTGCATTTCCATGGTGACCAGCTGGTTATTGCTTACAAACACATAATGTCACTATAAAATGTATATACTAATGCATATTAGTCACATTTGTAAGAGGAATACACTTTCCAAAATGTCAGGTTTATTTGTCAATATTCTCAGACCAATAGCGAGTATGATGCTCAGGATCATGATCAAATATTTCTGACAGCAGTAAAAAAAAAAAAAAAAAAAATCACATCAACAAAGTAGATTATGCCATATTGATATTTCAGCACCACTGCAATGGCTGCACTGATTAGTTGACCCATTATTACTACTCAGAGTGACTTCATCTTTCCTAATGGAACTTTAATAAACAGATGTCATTCAATTGATTCATGCTGAAACCATTTCAGAGAAGTTTCTAAGCTGATCATAAACAGCCTACCTAATCACATAAACCCTATTTAGCCTCCTGTGTTAGTTTAAGGAACTAACACAGGCCATCATGATCAGGGGCGCATAAAGCTGAAAATGCTCAATTCATTTTGAACTAGATTAAAAAAAATAAATAAATAAAGCAGCCTATGCATCTTCAGACCATATATGTATTTATTGTTAGATTCATCAATTTAACACACATAATACCAAAGAAAACCCAACAAGATAGTAGTTACTGTGTCAAAGATCCACTGTCAGTTGGATAATTGCAAGAAAATAAAATGTAAGATTCAATATCTTAAGAAAAAAAAAATACTATGTGTGATCATTATACAGGACAAAAATAATAGAAGGCAAAAAAACCCAACCTTACAGTATAAAATGTACAGCCACATGATTATACAATATACATATAACATTGCACATCTTACCACAAAAAAGAGAAACCACACATGGAAAACAAAATAAGTGTACATAATATACAAGAAGGCACTGTGGAATAATCCTGCACACGCATCTTTGGATGGATCTGCCGCCCGCGGCGCTCCAGTGAAATGATGTGGTAATGTCACACTGCAAATATTCGGTCCAGCTGAACAAGTACGTCAAGATAAAGTCAGATTAATTGTGTCTACTCGTGATTTTTCCTTTCTCAACTGCTGCAGATCCGATTGTGAAGGGAAATACTTAATAGCGTTTGCTGAAAATTATTTAATCTTCCTTTAAGAAAATAAACTTCAAAGAAATATGATAAAACATGTTCAACCGTGTTCATATTTAAAGAATTAAGTTGTGATTCATTTCTTTAACGCCTCACTGGTTTGCTGTTGTAGTTTACACATTTTACCAAGAGAGGTCGCCAGGCGTCACAGATGAATGTACAAAACTGGGGACACAAAAAAAAAAAAATCCTACAATTCATCTGTCCATCTTCTCTGTTGCTTTATCCAATTCTGGGTCATGGCAGTCCTGTAGGGAGGAATGACTTAAGCATAACTCTCAATCTAAACTGTGACAGTGTGCCTGGACCGCTTTATAATTACCCAAACGGCTACAATTTGAACAAAAATAATTGAAAACCGTGTAAAATAGGACCCGACCTGATTTTTGGCTCAATATCAAAACAAACATGTCTTATCAGTATTCATGTACAATACTTTTCACAACATTGTTTCATATTGAAATAGGTATATTTCCTGCAATATTACATTATTGCTCATTAGAAAAACAAAACAAAATGATGTGATCTCACATTGTTGTTCAATATTATCACTGCTAATAACAGGTTTACGCCATCATAAATATTTAGAAAATTGCTACTGCGCTGTATAAAATATGAAAGTCTTTGACCATGTGGCTGACGCTATAGTCATCAAAGCCAGCTTAATTTTTCTTTGATATCATCTTGAATGACTTGCTCGGCTGGACCCATCTTGTCAGAATACGAATCGACTGGCAGGTAAAAGAAAAGCTGGGAGCACCTTTTAAATTCTGGCTACACAGAAACAAGAGTGGCATCGATGGGACTGAATCGGATTCGAGTTCTGCTTCAGCTTGAACAGGCACTTGTGACCCTTGTGATTTTCATCAGCAAATCAAAATCAAAAATCAAAAAAATTGAAATGCTTAAGACGCGTACAATTACATATTATTTACAGTTGAACACGTCATCCTGGAAAAGGTCAAGTTTCAGAGTTTTTCAAAGCAGAGGAAAAAGGCTTGGAGGCTTGAGTTATTGTTCTTTTTAAAAAAAATCTTCTGTTTAAAAAAAAACAACAACAAAAAAAATTTACATTCAGACAGCCTGTAGAAACACATTTCTTCTCTCACACAGTCACACTAGCAAAAGCCTCAGTAACAAATTCTGCAACGACAGCCCTTGTTGTGCCCACAGTGTGCTAGCGCTAGAGATACATCGATAGTTTCCTTTAAAACAGGACACATCCACATTTGAAAAACTGAACTCTGACAGAATGAGAACTCATGAGAAAACCTTTTTCCAGTCCGGTTTCTTTGGCCTTGAAAACATTGGGAAAGATGCTTCAGGAAGGATATTTTTGATTATCCTTGAACAATTTAACAGCCACTATAACTACATCTCAACTGTAGAGCAGTTTTCATTGTAATCTTGTGCTGAATTATTTTTATTTACTATTCCAATGAATGAAGTAAATATATGAAGTTTTTATTTATTGGTTCTTAACCAAAAGCGATGGGATAAGAGTCTATTAAAAAAAAAAACAGTAAATTGGCTTTGCATATTTTTGTTTTGTACTTTGGCATTACATCACTTTCTCAACAGTTTCAGATTGAAACAAATTATAATGGTTTTATCAATCAGGAGTGGATGCGTCAAGTTTCACAATAAAACTCATCAGAATAACTTGAGCTAGTTTACATTAAGAGCTTTGTGGTTTGTCTCCAGCATTTAAAGTCAACATGACGTCGGATGTACGAGCTGCGGCCGCCAGAGAGCGGGCGACAGGCGTCCGTGCATGGCCAGCCCTCGGCCACGCTCAGCACTCCCACTTCACTCTGGTAAAAGGCCATGAGGCCAACGTTCAAGATGTGAAGTTCACCAGGCACTACACTGGCTGCCGTGGCTGCTGACAGACTGACAGTTGCTGTAGCGCTTCTTGACAATCATGCTGATGTAGGCCTTCATCAGCTTGGCGATGTCCATGACCTGCGGAGGGGAGGGGGAGCGATTCAATGTTACAGGGAAGTGAACGCTATATCTCTAATCACACATCGACAGTATTTATTGGTTCAAGAAAACCAACAGTTCAGACTGAATAATTGTTACATTATACAAACCATTTGGGTTTCGAACACCAGCTCTCGGCCCTCCACAGCAATCTTGTAGGCGTTGGGCAGCGGAGCACCGAATGAGAGAATCTGTTCATACGGGAAAACTTCCTGAGGCCACGGCTCCCCTCGTTTGTACACCGATATGGCCTCCCGGCTCACTCCTAGCCACAGCTCAGAGGGGAACGCTCCGTCCCGAGACTGAAACAACAGAAACAAGAGGCGAGAAACAGGCCTGCTCATTAAAACTGACCCGAGAGGACTGCAAGTGTCACCAAAGGACATGCAAAAGGACGACTTTACAACATTGATTAAGGAGGACAGCCAATCTCTTTTCCAATAACTACACAAAACAACACCTGTTGTAAAATAAAAGTGAGTTTTCTTTACATTAGTGTGAATTCTTCACCTCAACATTGAACAAAGTGGATCCGTATCCCTTCCACTCCTTCACCAGCGCCATGTATTTGACCATGGCCTGTTCCTGGTTCATCCCCTGCAGTTTCCTCCACTTGTCCATCACGCTGGTTCTGACGGCAGCCATCTCCTCCCTCATCCAGGCCTCCAGGCTGTTCTCCTCCTCCAGCTTTTGCCGACTCAGCGAGCCACTCCTGAAGCTCCGCCTTAACGTTCCCTCCAGGAAGCTCGAGCGTTTCCTCTCGGACGTCCCGCTGCGCTCCGCCACTGATCCGGTGCCCGGGGCGAACGTCTTGGCAGAGTTCTGCACACGGGCACGCAAACGTGCCACGGGGAACACCTGGGACATCTCGGGGATGTTGGCCTGGGAGTTGTGATCGCCCAGGAGGTATTGAAGTCTCAGGGCAGCCAGGAACTGAAGAGTCTCCTCAGGGGCTGGATACTGACTACGAATGACTGCTTCATGGGCCTTCAAGGAGACAGAGGAAACTGTCTTAGCATCAAATGTACTGTAATTATTAGAAAATTGGAACTGGTTGGGTTCAAGAAACATCATCTACCTTTTATGGTGTTCCTTTGGAAACCAAAAACCCCTACATTTGACAGTTTACTTACCTTTTAAATTTGATCTGTTCCTTGAGGCACTTTGACATTGTTTTAATGTAAAGTACATTATAAATAACATTTATTATTATTATTGTTATTATTATTATTATTATTGAAGTTTTCATTCTCTGTCTTTTTGATGCATCAATGTTTTTTGTTTTTTTTTACCAAAAGAATAATTATAAAAGCATTTGAGCTGGAGAAACAACATTAAAAAAGATACAACAAACATAATGATAATAATACAAAAAAACTTCACAAATCAATTCAAAAACCCACAATCAATGTTACTTAAATGCCCATGAAGACAAAAAAAGCTCATTTTTAACATATGTCAAATAATTATGCAATCTGGGAACATCCATGTGTGCTTTTGGAACTGCAATTATGGTACTTTTAGTAAAGTCCAGTCATAAAATTATTATTAAAAATGCGATTGAAGAATATAAATGTTACAAACTAATCTGCAGCTCAGTCATCTGAAAACCTGACGTCTCGTACCTGTTCAAACATGAAGGCGAACTCCACGCTGTCTTTGGGAACGTTCTCCGTGTCCAGGAAGCAGTAGAGTTTGAAGTAAAACTTCCAGCCGGTGTTGCACTCGTCCGGGCTTGCTGAAAGCCTGGACATCATGAGGTGAGAGGTGAGGCAGAGGAAAGGGTTTTGGTTGTTCAGACTCCAAAACACAGACGGGTTGCGGCGCTCACCTTTCAAACTTGGCGAGTACGTCGGCGACCACCGTGCGACTCTCGATGGCCTTTTCCGTGGTGTCGTTATGTTCGAAAAGAGCAAACATATTCCTGCTGTCCTCCATGGCCAGACCACGGATCAGTTTCTCCACCACCTGACACACGGGGTGAGATACAACCATTGGAAACAAACTCCAAATTCTTGATTGAGTATCACAACAGCTTATATTTTCTTTGTCTGCTTTCAATATTCAGAGTGATGTTACTCTGGTGTGTTGTCAGTATTTATCCACATTTAGGTCAATTTCAGCAAGTGGACTTTTTTAGATGATTTACTTAATCGTCGATTCAAATATCACTCTAATACAAATACAATCAACTGCAAAGATTTACAGTGTTACTTAAGTTAACGTGCTCTTAAAATTAAATGAATATAATGTAAAAAATTGTTTCCGTAAAAAATATCATCTTTAATTGCATATGGGATTATTATGGATATTAAAATTCTGCAAAGCAGGACACTATATAAAAGAAACTGGTTATACAGCTTACGACTATACAACTAGTGACATTTACAAAAATAGATGAATGCCACACAACACTCAAAAATGTGATAATCTAATTTTAATTGTTGCTTTGAGTGAAAATAATTGCAAACCATTTTTTAAAATTCAGTTAAAAAAAAATATCTGAAAATGTGAAATATTTCCATGTCTGACAAAACTATAAAGTAAAAGTACCTCAAACATGAAATTATTTTAATATATATATTTATATTTTGTCCTGAGTGGATAAAAAAAAAAAAAAATTCACATTTTCATTAAAAGACAATGAAATAGAGAATGTTAATATGAAACCCACATTTGCATCCTCTCAAAACAGAGAGCATGACACAGTAAATGTTCATCCCACTTCCAACATTCCCACCTCTCCAGCCGTGGTGTGTGAGTTGATGGTGATCTTGCAGGAGCCTCCTCCATGACAGTGAACGGTGGTGCTCATTTCCTGCCGGGCCACGATGGAGCGGATCTCCTCCTGCGACGGCACGTTCTCCCGGGTCCGAGTCTTCCTCAAGGCGTCGAGAGTGAAGGCGGCGTAACGATCCATCTCCGATCCGGGGAAGAGCTCGCGAGTCCTGGAGCACATTTGATTTATATGACAACCACATTAGCGACGTGAAATGCTCACTATCCGCAACACTTGAGTCGACCGCTCACCTCTTCAGATGAAACTTGAGGTATCTGAGGATGCCTCTTGTGGGGATGAAGGTGCAGGACATGCAGGACAGGATCTTCCAGCTGCAGAGGTTCCCGGGGCTGCCGGGCTGCGGCGGCCGCCTGGTCTGCTTGATGAGCTGGCAGTAGAGCTCGTCGCGCAGCAGTTTGAGCTCCTGTCCCGTCTGAAGGATGCCCTGGATGATGGGGACGGGGTCCGCTACACCCTCCAGGTGCTGGAGAGAGCTGAACACCTTCAGGGCTTCATCCTGCAGGGTGGTGTAAATTCTGTTCCTCTGAGCTGAGAAAGTAAGAGAATAGTGATATAAGGACGTGCCTCTGCAATGTATGGTTCGTATAATGCTTCTCTACTCGTGTAGTTTTTGCCACTTTTTCCTTAGATAAATAAAAAAGTTGAAAGGTGATAATGAATTAGCATCACTCAGTGCCCGTTAGAACACTATGTTTTAATTGTGCTACACCTAAAAACATTCCTTATGAACTTTTTTTTCTAATCTGGTCTGTAAAAACAAAAGAAGAGAAGTGGTCATTTAATCAAGGTCACATTCTTTTAAGAATTCTTAATCCACATAATAAATGTTGCACAAAAAGTGATGAAATGTATGCTTGGTTGATCTGTTTTCAATTACAAATATGCTACAAATACATGATTATAAAAATAGCACCTTTAAAAAAAATCCAAACAGACCTTCCAAGTAGTTCCAACTCCTTCTCAACTATTGCAAAATTTCATTTTAATTTCTTTTTTTTTTTAATCATGTCTTGTAGATTAGTGTACTTTACTACTTCGGGCTTGATTCTTAGCTTAAATCATTGTTAAGATTAAAGTAAACATAAATAAGGCCAATATATTTTTTCTAGATATACGTCACCAAGATGTTCAAGCATGCCAAGTAGATATGTCCTCGGAGCTTCTTGAATAAAGCTCCCTCTACCTTCCTGTCTGTTATTTCCTCCATGCTTTAAATCTCTGTGACTCACAGGTTACATGGATGTCACCGTAGGGAAGAGGCAGCAGTGGTGAATGCAGTGGATGGTGGCTGTATCGAAGAATCGGATTCCTCTTGTAGATCTGCTCCACCACCTCCGAGTTGAGACAATTCTCCTGCAGAGAGTCGAGAAGATTCCACTGTATTGTTCTGCTTTTCAAGCTTCTGGTCTAATCAGACTGACTGCTGCGCGGTGCGTTTTTTTTTTACCTTGATGTCCAGGATGAGCTGCTGAGTCGGCGTGTCGATGGGCGCTTTGGTGTCAATGACGTTCTGGATGGAGTTGGCCCAACGCGCGGCTTCGTTCAGCAGCTTGCAATACAGACGATACGAGTGCTTGCGGCCGTACACAATCACGTTCCAGTATCCTGTCGGTGCAGCAACACAGTAAGAGGAGCTGAAAAACAACTGTTTCCGAGTCGATTCAGCTCTGAATTAAGGATGGAGGACACTGGACAATCCTACCTGTCTCTTTGAAGACCTTCTCATCAGGCTGAACCACTGAGCAGAGGCTGTTCAGCACCAGTGTTCCCAGCTTCAGGGAGTTTCGCTCCGAGCTCTTATAGTAGTCCAGAGAGTTGTGGGTGAGCAGGAACCAGCGCTTCTTCAGCTTCAGGGAAGCTTTGGTGCTGTTCTTCATCTCTTTGTGCAACCAGCCTGCGTGGAATCAATAAAGTACATTTATCAGTTCTTCTGTCACCTCTAAAAAAAATGCTTCATAACGTAGAATAGCTTCAGTAAAACACAATTAAATCTAAGGGCCAAAGCACTTCAACTTGTTTCCTCCTCTGTCATTGCGAATTTGGCATGTGTACTTTGCTTGTCACAATCACAAATATATATATATATATCACAAATGAGATTCACCAGCGTGTTTTTCACTTATAACACGAGCCTCTCAGTTCTGTTAAAGCCACAGTGATATTGAAGAACTGCCACATACTGAACTTTAAAGTTACACTCTTTTCACATTTGTGGACAATTTGTTGTGATAAAGTTCCTAAAATGGTTAATATAGTCTAACTAATCAAACATTCCACCAATACTTGAACTTCATTCCATTACCTATTAATTATGATACAATGTATGTTCGTTATTTTTCAGGTAAATGTAAAATTGTAAAAACACACAAATAAGAGCTTCAGGAAAGCTGTAATATAATGCAAACCTACAGATTTACAAGATGTACTCCTTTGAACAAGACAAAGGTGGCGCCCTGAAGGTTAGAGATGCAAGCTTGTGATTGGACGTTTGCTAGTTCAAATCCCTGCTCTGACAGGTTCACACTGTGGACGTCCGAACAAGACCTTCAAGCCTCACAAGCCATGAGAAGGAGCAGGCAAAACTCAATCTTTCACTCTTTTGAACAACACAATCAATCTTTGTCCAGTGAGGAGTTCACAATGGAAAAAGGATCACGGTAAGTAACAGGATTGTCACCTCGAATGATGAACTCCTGCCCATCGACACGTGTGTCTCCCTTGGAGCGCTGCAGCAGAGTGATCCAGTGGTGCATTTCCTCCGGTGTGTCGGCATTGCAGTGCAACACACGGTTTGCAGTGATCATGACAAAGGAGTTCGGCCTGTGGAAATTCAGAAATGTAGTTATTTCCTATTTGTTAACAGCTGATCACTCAGTCATCTGGTTAACATTTGAAAAACTGAAATTACCAAGAGCAGATTTTGAACAGTGTGATGTCCGTACAATAGGACAAAAGAGGAAGGGCATAGCTAACATCAGCATGCTTTCTTTTTGTGCTATTTTCCTCTGAGTGAATCCATCTGGCCGACACTTTCAGGTTACTTCACTTCAGACTTCGTTAAAGAAAAAACCAGATGGTCACGATGTGATGTTTGGTGCAAACTCTCACCTCTCTGGATTATCCGACGCACAAACCGAATCGATCATCCCCACATCCAACGTTCCCTGAAGATACACGCACACACAGATAAAGAAAGCAGTTCAGTCGCTGTGTTCAGAGTGTGGATAATGACTTTGACCTTCCCCTGCCCTGTGGAAACCAATTATTGCACACACGCACGCATGCACGCACGCACGCACGCACGCACGCACGCACGAAAAAATTATCAAAGCACATCTGTGTTTTGCCATCTAAAAAAAAAAGGCTCACAAAAATAGACAAGACACTTAAAAAAGGAGTTTGTACAGCTATAGAAATAGGAATTAATTATGATTTTAAAGGATTTGAACAAATAAAACAGAGTGGGGAAAAAAAAAGAAAAATAGCCTTAAAACAAACAACTAAATATAATTCTTTCTTTTTTGTTGGATTCTACAAAGGATTAGTGTTTAAATATTCTAATATTATGAGGTGGTTTGTCTATGCATGAGTTTATTTTTCTGAAAATATACACATTATACACATGCCGAGACAAAATGGTTTGACAATGAGATTTTGGTGACTTCTGGCTGCTGAACGATGCTCAATTCCCAAATTGGAGGAAGTTAATGTTCAGTGTCTTGCCCATGGACACTTCTGCACAGGCGGAGTCGCCCTGGTATACAGTACAACTGGTTACTATTTCTTTTAACCTATGAATTCAATGATTGACTGCATTTTAGTAAAAGCATTTGCCCTTATCTTGATAATAGTGCTTCGTCTCTCCACCGCACTCACCACAGCGTTCTGGGGGTTGGCCTGCTCGTCGTGCATCTCTTTGATCTCCTGTTCGGTGGAGCTGTGAACTTGACTCAGCACGCTGAACCACTGACTGTAAACAAGAAGAGATCAACATCATCATGGTGAGGGAAATGGATAATGTGCAAAATATGTGAATAGGTAACAAATGCGAAAGGGAAAGAGAGAAACGGTGGACCCGGAAGAGACATAAAACAACACCCAGACACATTGTTTGACATGCTGCTAATGCAGATACAGGAAATCAGTGGACATTCCATAAACTGATTATACTGTTTGTGACTGAGTGTTTGCTCATGCTCAATCACAAAATGATTAAACACACAAACAAACAAAACCAAAAAAAAAACATTACAGTGTTATCACTATGATTATATTGCCCACTTCAATGTTAATAACTGCTTGAAATTGTTGATGGGGAAAGATTCTGCGGTTCAAACTGAAGATGAATTACTGCACTGACTGCAAATCTAGAAAAGAAGCTAAATGAAGCAACAAAGTATGGCTTACATATTCTTTTAGCTTGTCATGGGTACCTTCATCATTTGTGTTGTTTGAAAATCAAAAGACTTGATAAACATGGTATCAATTCATCTTTCATTGTTAATGATAATTTTATGCCATACTTTACGGTTCCTATTTTTTTGGCCACTTTTGTCTCTTTCCCTGCATGTATTCACTTGTTTCCCTTGTGATTCACTTACTCCCCGGAGGCATTTTGTCAATGCTGTGCAGAGCTTAGGACCACACTTGAGACCAAAAAACTCACCTTGCATCCTCAGCAGACTCAGCGATCAGATGGTACGTCCTCTCTGGCATTACAATGTCAATTCCATTCTCCTTGTTGGTGTTATCTATGATTTCTCTATATATCATCAGGAAAAAAGGAAAATATCGATTGAATCCCTCTGAACAAGCAATGACATTGTAACTTTTTCTCTCTCAAGTTTGTCAAGTTAAATGATCTGACACATGACAAATCACTACTTTATCAAAATGAACTTGATGTGGAGAATTATTTTCATTTTGTTTAAATAATTTCCTGTAATTTTATCATGCAACGAGGTCTTCAACTATCACACCTCCAAAAAAGGCTTTTTTCTTTCCTTATTGATCCAAACTGCTGTTATCTACAACCTCTGTTGACCACATTGACATCCAAATACTGTAAGAAGGAGATGGATTTATTTTTTTGTCTCCATAACTATAAAAATGATTCAATAGGAGAGATAAAGCCACCAGTTTAAGGGCAGATCCCTTCCACCCTGCTATAAACAAATCTTGCTTTGGTCTTACTTGGCGCCGTGCATGTCCAGCACTCCTTTCATCTTGTCCTCGCTATCGTTCTCGAAGTACATGAGCTTGCTCTGCCGCAGTATGAACCAGCGACGCTTCCAGTTGCGGCGGGACAGTGTGGATGATCCCCCTCCCTTCTTGTGCAGCCAACCCTGCTTCAAAGCCTCCTGCTTGGTCCGAAACCACAGGAAGGTCTCGTCTTTCAAGACGCACCAGCGCCGCTTCCAAGTGTTCATTAGACCGCCTGTAGAGGAGAAAATATTCATTTGTGTTCACTCCTCGTCTTCGTAGGAGGGCTGTGACTTTAATTTCAAAAGTTGCAAGAAGCAATAAATCATCTGGAGGTTCGAAACGAGAATAAGCAAAAGAAAACCAACTACAGTCCACGCGTTTGATTAAAATACACACTAGCAGTGAAATTCCTGTGTCCGTCTTGCTGGGAAAGTGAAAGAAGAATGTTAACAAAGGAAAAACGAATTTTTGAAAATCATTCCAGGTAGGTCTGTGAGATTTACTAACCTTTGATGTACAGGAAGCTGTGAAAGTAAGGGAGTGTGACGCAGCTGTAGACGGAGTCCCGACGATAAGACAACTCATCATCCGTGTCAAACCTGTCGAAGTCGTCCTCGCTGTCTTCAAACTGGAAAGGAAGCAACAAAGTTAGATGTTTAGAAGAAAAAAACCACATGTTATACAGAGAAGAAACACATTTTGTGAATGTAATACACTTACACTGTAAAGATGACATAAAGCGTCATTTATTAGGATGTAACCAAATCTTTAGGGTCAGGCTGTATCATGACTAAATGTCTTTTAGCTCAGTAAAAATAACTTAAAACAATTGTAAAAGGTTTTTACTGAACACCGGAGTTTGGTGGGCACATTTCTGCGAATTCTGATTCAACTCACCGATGACTGAGCCCCCTCTGAGCTGAAGCGGTAAGCCCCTGAGCTGTTGTAAGTACCAAGAGAGCCGCGGTAATCGGGAGACCACTGTCCACTGCGAGGGTTGGAGAAGGCCATGCTGCCGCTGGAAACAATAGCACCTTCATCATAGTCATCCTGATCATAATCTGAATCCTCGTCTGGCGGTATCAGCTCCACCAGGTCATCGGACGGAGCTTCAGAGGAAGCCTGGGGGTGGCCGTAGGCCGAGTCCCCACTGGATGAGGCACTGTGACAGGCAGGGGGCACCGGTGGTAAAGGCAGCGACTGATGAAGCAGCGTGGTCGGCGGCAGCGGCGGGATCACGCCGTCATTAGCATACGGGTCTTCTTCGGACGAGTCATCGCTCGTTCTAATCCCGCTAGTCCGCTGTCCATCTGAATGGCCGTGCTCACTTGGATTTGGAGAGTCTTTGAAAGCCTCGTCGTCGGCTCCAAAGCCCTCGTCGACGTCCTCTTCATCATTGCCTCGCCTGCGCACATTATCTTTCTCCTTCTCCTCCTCTTCGCCTACTCCCAAGGAGCTCTCAATGTTCCTCACGCACTCGTCGATCTCGTCGAAGTTCAGGGAGTCAAGGAACTGCTGTGCCGCCTTGCAGGCCTCGTCCTCCAGCCGTCGCAGCTCCTGGTCCCGAAGGAGCTGCAGGCGGTTCAGTGAGGCCTCGGTCAGAGAGAGCTCCTGACGCTCCTTCTGCCTCTGCAGTGCCTGGATCTCGCGCTCCAGCCGCAGGATCTCCTCCACTTGAGAGGCTTCCTGAGGACGAATCGCCTCCTCCTCTTCTTCACCCGATGCCTCATGGATTGCTGTGGACTCTTGTCCCTCTGCAGCGCTCGGTGGTACTGCAGCTTCTGCTGCAGGGTGAGACTCGGCCAAAACCTGAGAGACCAGCTGCTCGGCATGATGCTCCTCTTCTAACCGTTTGGCTTCGTCGGCCTGAAAACACAAAACCTCAAACATGAGACTTTTATTTTTTTGTGGAATAATACATTTTTGGCAGTTTCTGTACTCTGCAAGGTTAGTACAATTATTTCTGAAAGTTCACAATATAGTGACACTTTTCCATTGCTTCAGGGCTTTTGAATTCAAGCCTTTTCCAGTGTTGTTGATCGGAGGCAATTAAAAAGCGGCCCCCTCTGGGTGTGTGTCTCGAGGGTACACTCCGGGGCTGCCGCAAGGACTCAGAGGTTTGTTTTCAACTATGGTGCAGGCAGTGTGACATGTTGCCGTGAACATTGTTTTAATGTGGTATTTACTACACAGAAGTTAATCCACAATGGTTATTTACCTTTAGAATTACAACAAGAAGACTTGCACATTCAAAATACGTTTTTCTCAATAGAATAACGTTAGGGACCTTTCCCCCCAAAAATCACTTTAACCGCTTTATTAGAGAGTAACAAAATAAAATAATAAAATGGACATGGCTATCTTACAATGACAGTAAAACAGTGGTTTGATCAAGAAGACAGTGTTCTTATTGAAAACGTGAAGTATTCAATCTATCACTCCTCTGCAAACAACAAGAAACTGGAATCTGTTCAATACTGGAATTAGTTGCTCCATCATTTGTTTCATCGTACCTCTCTGGCGAGCCTCTCAGCTTCCAGTCGCTGTCGCTCCCTGCACAAATAAACCAACAAACAGATATTAGCAGACTGATCAGACAAGCAGGGACACAATGAAAAAAAAGAAATCCTTGAAAACAACAACACATATTAAAACAACAACCAAAAAAATCAAGGCTATTACAAACAAAAGTATGCAAGTAAAAGCATATAGTTCTATGCCAATTAGGACAGCAGCTTTAATATTATATATTTTAAATGAAATAGGCATTCCAATGCATATTTGTATAAATATATAATTTAAATATCCTACAAATTATAGTTTTCAAAGTTTCTGTGATCTAAACCGCCAATACTGCCACAGCTCACCTTTCCATCTCCTCCTCTCGTCTCCTGCGCTGCTCCTCCTCCTCCTCCTCCTCCTTCCTCCTTCTCCGGTCCTCCAGGAGCTGGCTGTAGGCACGACGGGCCAGCTGGCCTCGAAGACGTTTCTGGAAGGTGAGCGTGGCCCAGCGAATAAGCAGGAACTTCCTCCTCCAGTACACAGCCCGATAGTTCTTCTGAATGACCACGATGCACTGCAGCATCTTCCTATACTGTTTCCTGTGCACAAGAAACCACGGAGAGATGAAACGTCTTGTTTCTAGAAAGGGCTTTGGTGCTATTTAGTGGTATAGTTGTGGAGCCACACCTGGCCATGTAGCCCATGACGTGAGCCTGGATGATCATGGCTGCTTTTAGTACCTCCACCTCCCTCTGCTTCTCTAGGCGGTGCTCCAGTGACTCCCGCAGGAAGACCTGGTGGAAAAAGAAGCAGGCAGAGGGAAGAAAATATAAGGAGATGAAGAAAAACAAAGATAGGAGAAAGCATTGCACATTAATAATCTATCACTGTTATTGGTAAAACCACATTTTTTGACCATTATGACGCGTGTACATGACATACAGAATAATGTCCAATCTTATTGTATTATTTTCACCACAGATTGATTAAAACAGCCCCTGTCTTCATATGCCAACCTTCAATGGGGCTTGTTTGATTTAAAATGAGAGGTTTAAAGTAGTAGAAGTGGCAGTAAAAGTAATATTTTGAAACATAATTCTTTGAGTATTTATAACACATCATTTTGAATTTGAGTTGTGAATCAACCAGGGAGAGCAGGTTGGAGATGGAAGCGTAATGACACAAGTTGAATCAGAATTATGCTTGGCAACGAGAACGAGTACGTACATTGTGTGATCTGAGAGATAATTGCATGACTTTCACAATGAACCCCTGAGAGGCATTTCAATTTACATCCATCTGATACGCTTTGTCTGGTCTGCTGGTGAAGCAGCTTAAAAAGTAAAATAAGATAATGTTGAGTATATAGCAAACAAAAGCATGCAAGTTAATGGGGGAATGTATTTGCACAAGTGTGCTATTTAGCACTCCTTTTACAGCTACAATACCACCAGTTCAAATGTGTTTGAATGTTCTCCCTGTGTATGCATGGGTTTCGACCGACTGGCCAAAAACAATCTTGTCGACTCTAAATTGCCTGCAGCATGAAAGCATTTCAATTATTTAATTCCAAATTCTATCAATAACTTCCAAAATTCAAAATTTCACTTCAAAACAATCTCAGAAGTCTAAAAGTAATGTGTTTTTCTCACTGACTAAAAGGTCGAACAAAAGGGAAAGTTGTTAAAGGAACAAAGAAGCTGCTTAACATAGTACGTCCATTACACATGCAGCATTACAAACACATTATGAATAAAAGATTTACAAGTGGACACAATTAAAAAGACACAGCTTATTTCTTGTTTCTATGGCGTCATTATTTAACAGACACTCCCTTCCAGAAGAACAACGGAGCCGAACAAAGCCAGCGACACAAATCAAATCCGGATCCTCCGCCCCTTTTGTTCACAGCGCTAAAGACGGCAGATTACTTTGGTGAGTGATTTTGCTTCATCTCGGTGTGAAAAGACCCATCTTACAGGCACTTAGTGCAGCTGCCTGCTACAGGAGCCAAGCTGCTGTTCATTGGTAGAGAATCTGGGCCCACTGTGGGCCGCTGGGGGTTAATCCGATTAGGGAGGGAGGAAAATGAGATATGGGTTGCAGGCTTGGGCGACTGAGACGGTGGGGAAATATCACAGTGCTATGGGGGTTAAGAATACAGATTGCCTTTCTCCTGTTAAGTGATGTGCGTGTGTGTGTGTTGGATTCCTGGCAGTAGGGCTTATACGGGGAAATGTCAACTCATGTGGGTGAATCAGACATAACTTATGAGCAGGTTAATTAAGATGGGAAAATGAATCACATGGCGAAGCAAAGACACACACACTATAGTCACATAATTTTTTTTTTAGGATTAAAAGTTGCTTAATAACTCAAATACAGATCTATATATTCAATGAGAGGTTTTTCTATCTCTATAGCACTACTGTCCATACTTAATTTAATTTAGATGCACATACAACACTTCAAACATGCAATAAAATCTTAAGACGACTAGGAAAAAAAGGAAGACGTTAAATTTAGAAAAAATGACGAACTACTGGCAGAAGGTGAGAAATATGCAAATTTAGGCTCTGCACAAAACTCACCACTTAATCAAACAACTTCCAACAAGAATTCCGAACCACTGAAAAAGTACAGCCTCGTGTACAAGTGCAAACATTTGCATCCCAATGAACTGAACGCCTAATCCTTTTCAATTATTACTATGTTAATTAGTGCAACAAAAGCCCTGCTAAGCCTCGGGTCATTCTGATTCTTGCCGCCGGGGTCTTTGGGGACCGCTGCCTGCCGTCTCGGGTCAGGCCCACGGAGACATCAGAACCCAGAGAGAGGCAAGCAGTGCCACATCCCTTCCAGGAAATTAAGTTTGAGGCTTTAAAATAAATGTACAAAGCAAAACTCCAAGACAAAAGACCGGACATATGTCAAATGAAAGGAGCTGAAGGCCACCTAGATGGAAATCTCATGAGATTTAGTACAACAAAGTGTATGGGTCCCTCAGAGGGACCATTGGAGATAATTTATTTAGATCTTTCAAATACTTGATAAGAAATTTGAGTGTAAAAACTAATTTTACAATCAAACCTGTTTCAGGAGCATATTATGCTTGAACTCCTGTGAACCAGCTTGCAGGTATTTTTATTCAAATCTATATTTAAAAAAAAACATCTTGGCTCATTACCCTATCAATAACTAATGCACTGGGGTGGCAAACAAGCTTCTGCATTATCAAATTCATGCATGTAAAATAATCTCCCAAATATATTGTCATTAAAACAAGAGGAAAATACACATTATCTGACCATACAGACCCAGAGCCAGGTTGTATTCCAACCAAACCTACTGAAAATCATAGAAGTCATATAATAAAATGTAGTTCTGTGCCCACCAACTCCATGATGTAAAATTGAGGACTGTTATTTCATTAGATTGAAGACTTGGTTCGGAATCAGAATGCAGCCATTATTTAGATTTTGCTTGCCCATAAATAAAACTGAATTAAATTGGATGATTAGGTTCAGAGCTCTCTTTGCTGGAGGCATTTTTGTAGCTAATAGTCCATTTTGGCATTTCATGTGCAAATAGACCAAGAACAAAAAATAAATAATTAAAACTATGATCTCCTTTCCTATCATGTTTGATAATTTGCCTGACACCTCAGTTCTCATGTGCCCGCTCGTAATTCAGTTTCTTGTGCCATTGCTGCACAAACACAAGGTACACATACTAATGACCACTCATCCGTCCATCCACCCCCACACACACAGACATACTCGTATCCTCCACTCGTGATGCTGTCACCTCCTGTAGCATCACACAGTCATGCTGTGATGAGGGACCTACATCCCCCATCTGTCATTTTCCCCTCAGCAAGTCACACAAACACACACAGAGGCAGTGGGTATTTTCTCCCAGATCCGATGTAGTAAAAGCAGAGAGCGATAGACCGAAAACACTAAGAGTGGATCCAATAACAGTTGGAGGCCATGCGTTTGGTGCTCTGGACCTCAATTTTTCATGCTCATGTACACACATACCAGGACCACAGAGTGCAGTCACGTGCACGTGCACGTGCACGTGCACACACACACACACACACACACACACACACACACACACACACACACACACACACACACACACACACACACACACACACACACACACACACACACACACACACACACACACACACACACACACACACACACACACAGGTGGAGGCTTAACTATGGTTTCAACGAGCAGAATTTGTAAGATGCATCAAGCCAAATTAAGCCCTGAGGGGAGAAGAGGGCAGCCAAAATGGATTGGCATTCCCCGGCGGAAAAATTCTGCATCCAATCATATTCTGTGTTCGCAAGAAGAATACAAATCCACTAGAGCCAGAGGCAAAGGAGGAAAGGCCGAGCATTCAGGAGCTCACGGTTTGACAGGAAAAAGTCAATTATACTGAATGAAACTGAGCCAAAGGGATATATTTCACGTCTGACAGACAGGAAATGCAAATCTCTCAGGAAAGGCTCTGACAAATTTCTGTCTTCAGCAGTTTTTATTATATAAAAACCACTGTGCAGTAGATTTTGGAGTCTGTGCAAAACATTTGACCTCACTGAGTGAGTCTGCTTTCTGTGTTTTGAAAACTACTTGTGGAGTAAAGAAGGATGTATAACAACTGAGGTGATTTCGTCATTTATAGCATTTAGCAAAATATTTGTGGGACTCACATTAACAATTTGAATCTTTTAATTTCAAACTCTCAAAAATGTGTTGATTTCTCTTTACTTTGTCCTGTTAACTTAACAGTTCAACAGGATCAAAACATACAATCCTACAGTTAGTCTCTCAAACTATTTTTATCCAAACTGTACATCTAGCTCATACAACATTAACTAATCGAATCTAATATAAGACAATAAGAGCAGTAAGTGCTACAGGTCCATGTTTGAGTCTAAGATGCCAGCAGAGATCAAAGTCAATATACGATGCTATACATAGAACATAAATTGAATCCCTTTTGTCTGGCGTAGGCCTTTAATCAACTTCTGTTTGCTGGAAATCAGCTTTTGCATCAGACTGGGAAAGAGAAACAGATGTTTACAAAACGATTCTCTTAGAAACGCTTCTCTTACCTTGGTCTTGCCCATCTGCCATTCTGCACTGCTGCTGTCGTAGACCTGCAGCAGCTGGATGCAGCTCCCCCTGGGGTCATCTGGTATGGACACGCCACGCATCAGCACCTTGTATCTGAAGAGGACATGGGGGGAGAAACAGGATGAAATGCGAAGCATCAGCAATTTTTGATCTTTGTTTTGTGTCTATTTTAAAACTATTTATGTTTTTCTGAATATTTGAGGAGATGAACCTGCAATCAGAACCGTTAACTTCCAAGTTATGGAAAATGTACATCTGTTGATGTGAGAGCAGTTCAAACCTGATGCAGAAGTCTTGGAAAGGTCTTCGAATAGGGAAGCCCGTGCGTCGGATTTTCACCGTCTCCAACATGCCAGAATACCTGAGCTGGTTCAGAACCACCGTCTGGTCAAAGTGGTCAGGCATCTTAAAAAGAGAAAAAAAACTTGCATTACAAGTCAACTAATGCTCACTTTGTCAAAATTGATAACAGACAGACAGACAGATAAATTAGGCCCCTGAAAGTAGACTTTCAAAAAAAGTATGTACAGTTAATTCAATACGGTGATTTTGTAATAGAACTCATCATTTACAATGTGATTGTATCAAACACTATACTGTTTGATGTAAATATACCGTAATTTATTTATTGAGCCATCCTTGCATTTGTAGTATTTTACTGTGTTAAACAGTTTTTCATTCCAGTTGAGCTGCAGTGGATAAAAATGGGTGAATGGTGTTTTCTCCGCTGTGCCTCCTCCTCATTATTTGTTTTATAAATAATGATAAAATATGATATAATCAGATATTTATAAGTAAGAAGGAGCTGACAAGTGATTGTATGTTTAAACATAAAGCTGGTGTGGCTCATTTGTGAATCTGAGCCCAACAATAGTTCTTCTTGAATGTTGTTGGGCTTTTCTATTTTCTCTGTTAAAAGCACCTAGGAATGACTGTGTTGTAGTTGGTGCTATATAAATAAAGTTGAATTGAATTGAAATTGAATAACACTAGTAGATTCTTTAGTTGCAAGAGAATTAGGTTATTTTTTTCTTTCCCCAATGGAATAAGATTAAGCCGCCACTGGAAAAGAAGAAGAAGAAAAAAAATGCTGAAGGGAGTTGAAATGTCAGCAAAAAGAACATTTTACCGTCTCACCATATGACGTGTGCACGTAAACCACATGATACTATATGACGTGTGCACGTAAACCACATGACACTGCAGTCCCTTTAAACTCCCGTACGCACGCCGTACATCACACTGCATACCACTCATTCAAATCTTTGAACTTGGAGGGGGGAATGCGTAGAGCAGCCGCACCGAGCAACAAATCAAACCCCTCGCTCAAAAATCCTACTTAGTATTGAGTTTCCATTATTACTCACAGAAGTGCATTCAGCACCCTTCTCGCCCTGTAACCCCGGTGGGCGTAGGGGGTGCTGAAAATAAGAGGGTGCTTTCATACTCTATAGTAATGCCCCCTTTATTCAGTGTCCATTGCCCCTGATAGCCCGCTGATGGCCAATTTGAACTGCTGAGATGAAGGGAGGCCAATTCACCAGCAGATCTCGATGGAGTGATTGAATGGCGCCCTTTAACTGCCACAGTATTCTCCATTAGCATAACTTTCATTTGCATACGGCCGGCCTGCACGACACAAAGCCGAGTGGTGTCAGGAAGCTGAGGTTCCCTCTGCCTCCTGGCTTTGTTTCCACTCCCTTTTTTTTGTCACTATCATTTGCTCTTTTGGCTGTCTCTGGGATGTCAACAACCACTCTGTCTGGACGTTTCTCCTCGTAGCTTCTTTCTAAAGTCCATATAGTTCCCAGATCAACTTACTCAATGAAGTTGCTATTCCCCTGTCGGAGTTTCACACTGTGTCAATGTGCTGCCACTGTCATTCTTTTCTCTTGTCAGCTTAAAAAAAAAAGGCCTGCAAACAAAGAGTTACTTACTTCAACCATGACACTTTCCCTTTTAGAAAATGTTCAGTTTGTCTTTTATGTTAGAAAGTCTTAGTGGTGAATGAAATAAATCAGCAGTAAAGGAGATCCAACTTGAAAAAAATGCATGCTGGCAGTAAAAAAGTCCTCATGGGTCACTGGCTAAGTAGAATTGCGATTAAAATGATGCGACACATAAAATTAGGTCTCGAGGAGGGACAATTTTTCTCTTTACATTCAATGTTATTACTTTTGTGGGTATAATAAATATCGAAATGACATAGTAAAAGTATGTGTATTTTTTAAGTATCTTTTTTTCAAGGCTTTTTAATTAGTTGTACATTTTTTTTTATTATTGAATAAACATTTTTCAGTTTAGTTCTGTATTGGACTTCAGGCGATCACCAATCCGTAAGAACAAATGGTCTAAACATACATTGACGAGAGTCTAAAATCCATTTATTGTAAACTGCCGTGATGTATATTGGCTTCCAGAGGCAGACAAAGCTTATCAAGTCTCCACAGGCACAATGCAACAATAGTTTGAGGGGTAAACTCAATGTATTTGGCTTCAGTGAACCAAACTGAGCACTGTGGCACCTCCCTGCAGGGATGTGTGGAGGTGTCAGCACGTCACGGTCCCTTTGTAAGATAACGTCCTGCCAACTTTAACACCCTTCAATCCACAAGGAGGCGGTGACGCATGGCAAGGTTGCACAGGTTTGGAAAGGTCATCACAGTGGTTTTCTTTCTTCTTGCCAGCAACAAATCAGTTGATGAAACATCAGACCGCTACAATGCTACATATTAATGCTTTGCCATCATCTTGCTGTCCGATTCATTTTACTTTGTGACGTTGAGTTCTGTTATCACCAAAGAAAATTCTGGTGGGTTTGTTTTTCTGCACCCCATGAAGAGCAGACTCATCCAGCCAAACATACTGCCCACATTTAAATGAATGACTGTCGATTTTTACTGCATTGCCTGATTTGGTGTGAACGCAGCCTAAAAAGGCCGGGAGCTGGGAGCATTCAGCAGAACAAACGGGGGCGTGACGGCTTGCCCCCGAGGGGATTGGGAAGCGGCAGGAGTTGAAAAGGCAAACACGGAAAGACAACCGAACATAGAATGAGGCGTCCCTCCGTTTAGTACCACTGACAATGTGCAGGGATTTGTGGTGTGCATGATGCAACCATTTCGTTTCCTTAAATTCACTCATTTCAATGTTGAACATTCGAAGAAAAATTCCAAATTCTCTACCAACCTCTAAAGGGATTTTGTCCCCCCACATGCTAATGTTAATGTCAGCATTCATTCAAGTAAGAGTCACCTTTTCTTTTTTTTTTTTTAAACCCTTTTTTCAAACTCAACGTCTTCTAGTCTGGTCTGATCAATACTCCACATTTAATAGAAACCATTTCTAGCAGAAGTACTAAGTCAGTGTTTCACATAAAAAAAACAAAAACAAAAAAACCTAAACCCTACACACACTGGAAGACTTTCCATCAATGTAAGGATCAACATTCCAGCTGCTTTAACCAGGACTAAGTGCATTTGAATCCTCAATACCTCTTTGTCAGGAATCCTGTTGCTTCCGAGCATCCATGTCTGACTGCGAGACCCAGCGGGGATTACCACTCACTGCTCAGCAGGAGCCCTTCTACAGACTTTTGAAGGATCCTTGCGATAATGTTTCTGCTCATAGGTGGACATAAATCCAAGCTAAATCCCTGACCCCACTGGATTTAGAGCTGAGCCAGTTTGAAGAGGGATTCTTGTGGGTTTGGATTAGTTGGATACATCAATGGCACTCTGGGAAAATGCAGAAGTAACGTAACTAAACTCAAAACAGATATTTTGAGCAATTATAATTCAAAATATCAGATTGATCTAATTGGCGCCACACTCCCAAATGCATAAAAAAAGAAATCATATCAAAAAGAAACTCCTCAAAGCAGTCAGTCTCTACTTTCTGTTCACTATCATGTCACTAACTCAACAGTGTATTCGTTTCCCATTCAAACTCATTATTGTTTTGCCTAAATCCAAGAAAGCATCAAGCATAGTTATACCTTTAGTATAAAATATGTCTTCTTCCTCTCTGCATTCCTTTGGCACTGAAAGCTTTTAAGTGAAACGGGGTGATAACAAGAGAAACATCAGATAGACTGAAACATCAGATAGACTGTACATTCACCTTGTGCACTCAACTATGGAGATATATTGAAACAACAGAGGACATGAACATATAGGAACAGGGTTGTATAAAAAAAATATTTAATTAACATGTGTCTTTATTTTTGGAGTAGATGAAAAGTCATATTAAATGTTATGATACCTCAAGGAAACTAATTTTAGTTGGAAAAAACCCCCAAACATCATGTCATGTTTGAGAAGATGTGTTGTCTAACATGATTAGAATAACGTTTCGACATTAAAATATAACCATACATACAGCTTCCTACTTTTCTGCAAATTAAATTTGTCTGTTACATTTCATCACTGAAAAGTAAATTGACTTTTATCTGCAAAAGAAAAAAAAAGTAAATGCTTGCAGATAAAGCTGCTTTATGCATCTCTCATCATCTAATGAAACTAAATTCTGCTCCTTGCCTCCTGCCGCAGCAGTAACAACCACTGGACTTTAAATCCATGTGCAACAAGCGTGCACTTGTAGACATCACTTTCCATTTAAAACGCATGCATCAGGTCTCACCTTGCATTATAGACTCCCGCTCTGAATCCTCTCTGGGTTTATTCAGATCCCAGACCAATGAAAGACAACTTCCCAAAAAGATGCTGAGGTGTGTCTCACTGTGTCTCCCTCCCCGACACACTGACCATCTCGGAAGAAACACATTCACACAGACACTCTGCCAACCACAGAGTCAAACAAAGGCTTTCAAACCCAGAACTCCACTCCCCTTTTTGTGCCGAGAGGGAGGGCCGTGGTTGCCATGGAAACGTATCTCCTGCTGAGGCTAATTTGTGCGGGCCACTTGTAGGGCCTGACGGAGCGTGTGTGAAAGGGAGCAGGCTGTTTACATTCAAACGTAGCCGTGACTTTTGAGACCACTTGACAAAGTGCTGCCTCAAACTGGGACAACTGGACCACATTTTTAACACATACTATGGTGATACAGTATATTTCATATTCTAACAAAACAATGGAACCGAGCTAATTCACATTTAGACAAAACTGGAGCATGTTGATGATGCAATTCATGTGCTCAGACTTTGTAGCTATTCAAGGCTCTTGCTGTATGTAAATGAGTATTTTTTATTTTCTTCCCTTTCTCCACACACACCACATGCCCTGGAAAATGCAACTTAATATGTATTATAGGTTTAACCACATTTATACTTCGTATATATTTCAGTTTAGTATATTTCACAAAAGACCATAAATCTTGTTATGCGCATCGATCTTTCAAAGTATTCACAAGGACAGATTTTTACTTGTATTGCATTTCAATCGATGGGTGCATTAACATGAACAAAGCTCAAGTTCTAAAATATATGTAATGCAAACACAAAACATGCATTTTCTGCTTAAAAGTCACAGTTTCATGTTATGGGATTCTACTTTTGTAATTTGCCTGTGAAGATTAGCATTGTCCTCCCCAGCTAACACTATGCAAAGAACCCTTCAGTCATTGTTTTCAGCATGTGGAGGCAAACTACTGAATCAACAACTGATGTCTGACTGATATTGGATGATACAAAACAGGGTGAAGGCTGAATGGCAGCAGTCAAGATATCATACAGAGCTATTAACTTAGGAGGGCATGTCACACATCATGCCTTAGATTTAGCTCTGACCAGATATACTTTGTATCATGTAGTTAATTTGACAAATGCATAAAAACAAATATTTTGTCAATATAGGCACAGGCCGGATGAAAACACGACAAAAGAAAATCAACATACTCTCAACCGCCTCCATCATCCGTTGTTAATACAGTCAAAAACACAAACACTCCATATTGTTACCTGCAGAATAATGGAGCTGCTGTAGTGATGCGCGACTGCATTTGATGAGTGTAAATGTTTAGCGAGACTGCGTTTTATGAGTGAGTGAGTGTGAAATGCAGACGGACAAGGAAGGAAGATGTGTGTAAAAGCTCTCTGCACAATATTCCTTTCACTAGCAAGAAATCCCACCGTTTACTATTCTCTAATACAGAGTCAATCTTATAAACTACCATATGACTATGTGGGTGAAAAAAAAAATCCATATTTTGACACAAGGTATTGGTATTAAGGCATATATTTTTGGAACATGATTGAAAGACATTGCAGCTCGGTCCTTTCATGGAAATGGTAAAAGGGAGAAAGATCTAAGGACTGCTGTTATGCTTCATCATCTTTTGGCTGCTCCTCTCTGGGCTCAAAACAGCGAAACATTTCCATCCATCCCACCGTTATTCTGTGCTATTTCCATGTCCTCCTTCACTTTAAGCATGGTTTTTCCTCTGAGGTCTTCTTCCTCTCCTTCTTGGCTGCTTCATCTTAAATATTTGTTCCCCACTATCTCTTCTCAGCACATGCCCAATCTCAACTCAACCTGGCCCGTTTAGCTTTATCTCTACCTGAGATGTCCCTCTGGTCTGTTCATTTTTAATCCTGTCCGTCCTGCCAACTGCCAGAGAAAATCTCAGCATCTTCATCTCTGCCTCCTCCAGCTCAGCCTCCTGTCTTGTAGACAGTGCCAGTGTCTCCAAGCCCTGCCTCATAGCAGGTCTCACCATGGTCTTGAAAACCTGTCAGTCAGCCATGACACTCTTCTCCGCTAATTTCCTCCAGCCAGCGCTAACCCCTTCATCTCTTTTTTTTTAGGCTCTCCATTGCGCCAGATGGTTGACCCCAGACTACTTGAACTCATTCATGTTTATTACCTCTGCTCTTTGCATCTTTGCTACTTGTATTATTCTCATTCACATAGACCCCACAGGTCCTCCACCTTCCCCACCTCGGATCCACCCACTGTCTTTTCTTATCACAAAGTCATCTGTAAATATCAGTCTGCAGAAAAAATTGGAGCAAACATATTTTGGATATATCTAATCTGAGAGACTACTTTGTTTTCTACATTTTAAAATCTGCAGGACATTTGGGGAGTCTGTCTCAACCTTTCAACTAACACAGTGACTGAAAGGCCAACATATGAGAGTGAAAACAGCCAGCGGCAAATCAGAGCCATGCTATAAAACACAGGCTGACTTTGATCAATACACTCCCAAAAACTACAGCGTAAAAGTGAATTTCCGCCAAATAGAATGATCGTGGCATCCATCACTAAAGCAGAATGAGATTTCATGTGTAAATCTGTTATGGAGAAACTATATTTGAAATAAAAAAAAACATCAGATGTAAAAAAATATAAAACACCATTACTCAATATATTTGGTCATTTTGGATGAAATCAAAGATCACTTGTGTAATATAGGCAGTGACTTCCTTGTTGGGCTTGTGTGCCTCAAGCATGTGCCGAATCAAAAAAGTACACTACAAACACGTGTATGTTCGTGAATGTTTATGTATATCCCAGCTGCAACCAAAGCCAACAGCACATGTTATGTAGTCTCATCAATATATTGATATTTCCACAGTGACTCTATTTATTATCTGTGGTAGTCCCATGAACTTGTAGGTTTTTTAAGAACACTGCTATATTGGAGGATGTAAAGATAGCTCTTAGTTAGCCGTTTTTCAGTAATTCTCCAAAATATTTTTACTCCAAAACAAGAGAAAAAAAACCTTAATTTGGAGATTTTAAACACCGACTCATCCAGTGTTTGTAGAACCAAGTATTCATTGTTTTACCGGCTTTACTTGTACCGTTGTGCACACAAAAGCTCATCCAGCCTCATAAGCCTTCAATCTCCCTCCTCCCCTCTCGTCTGACACCTGCTCAGTCAAACAGGCAGATGACAGGGACGCCTCTTGGGGGCTTTTAGGGGCCACGTGCTGTGTCATTCGGTTGCCCCTGTGTCCCCCCGGGGAGGCCTCCACCTCTTTTCCCGACTACATTAAGCTCCACTCAGAAGTCATCAGGCAGCCTTGTTTAACATTGGATATGAAGAGGAGAGCAGACGGCCGTGTTTCGCCTCATAAAAACATGCTGGCTGTCCAGCTGGTCTCCCAGAGGACAATCAAGATGTTGCGTTTTATCTCCACATCTATGTATCCATTCAAAATTGTCTCATCTTAGAAATGTTTCCCTCTCTAAAAGCTTTTTTTTGAAGAATTATCAATAACTAAACTAAGGCCTCTGATCTGCTAAACTTCCATTTAAGAACCACATAACCATGTTTGCGCTTAATCAACTTGCATATTCATTACATTCTATTTATTTAAACAAAGTCTGTCACTTTGAGCAAACAGATGCATGTATAACTCTACAGAGATGTACTCTGCAATAAATCTAACAAAATAACAAACAAAAGCGAATATTCAAGACAGGTGTCAAATCAGGAGAATCTATTCGCACTAAAGAACACATCCAAAACATGAGTCACACAGAAATAAAGCTGTTTCAGAATTTATGAACCTCTTATGACATTGTTACAAAACCTGTGCACAAATAGAACAGAAATGAAAATATTTGTGTTTTTCAGTTGTTTCAAAAAATCTATCCATTATACATTTTTTGGCCCAATCTCATTTCCATGAAATCAATGCTGAGTACAATGTAATCAAAAACAGGTTAAAAGAAAAAAAACGAAAAAGATGGGTGGCTGGGATAAAAATCTGTAAGAATATGAAGGTTTTAATTTCAGTGAAAAGAAAAGATCCACAAGTGCATGCAAAGCTTTAGACTTTTGAACTTGTGATGTACAAAAAGACGACACCACGCCCCCTTCATACCCAGGGACGCACACAGGCGCACGCACAGTGTGTGTCAAACAGAGGGTTCCTCTGTCTGTGAGTCTGTGTCCAAAAACCTCGACCACAAACCTTCACACAGTGACGGTACAGATGGATTAGATCTGCGTCACAAACCTCCGACTGTCCACATGTGACTCTGTCACAGCTGTCCATACCAGAGGTGGACAGAGTGCTTCCATCACAGCACCGCCGCCACCATCAGAGTCAGAATACTTAAGAATCAGAGCTAATGGAGTCTTCCACACATAGTGGCTTGTTGCTTGCTATTGTGAAATTAAAAATTCTATATTTATTTAGCCCTCGAACATAGTTAGCTGGGATCGCCTCGGTGCCCCTGCACTGACTAAAGCAGTAAAGAAGATGGATGGAGGGATTATTTATTTTTGAGATTGATGGACTTTGTCAAATGTAATTTAACAGTGACCATGTAACCCTCACTACAGTGACTATATAGTGAATCGTTTCATGCTTCATCACAGTGGATGCAGCAGCTGGGGCTCCCAGCTCCTCCTTTTATGTCTAAATAAATCTGATGTTACTAATAAATACCGTTGTTACTTAGATAATTTATTATATACCTCATCTGGAGGTGGAATACAACACCCACTTAGAATGTTTTTGTTAGATTTCTTGATTTTTTGATGAATGCATTAAAGATACCAATATAAAATCATGTAGTGGAAGATGTATATCCATTAAACCTGCACTGTGGTGAATAATAAATTAAAAACAACAATGGAAATAAACTGGAATCATTGACAGATTCCTGTGTTACCCAACAATGAGCATCATCAGTGGTCTGGTAACAGCCAGGAAATTAAGTAATCAATTAGTTTCTACCAGACAGCTGACTAACAGGAAGACTTTCTTATGTAAAAAAAACCCCCATCAATACCTACTGACATCAGCAATCGATTTTATGGTTTCAACTTCAGCTCGATACACGTGATCCTGGCAGTGATGGTAATGACCCAACGTGGCAATCACACCAATACTGATAAAGACACCAACGTGAGAATTGTTCCACAAACGAGTTAGTCAATACAAGAACAGCCTGAGAGGACTTTGGCCAATCGCTGACCTTGTTTGAAACCACACACTGTGGGTGGAAAGGTTGCCTCACTGGAGGGGGCGCCTCCATTTCTGGAGGAAGGATAAGAATGAGGGCAAAGACAGCTGACACGGTGTGTGATCTGAGAAAGCAGTAACCACCCTGGCTGTGTGTGTGTGTGTGTGTGTGTGTGTGTGTGTGTGTGTGTGTGTGTGTGTGTGTGTGTGTGTGTGTGTGTGTGTGTGTGTGTGTGTGTGTGTGTGTGTGTGTGTGTGTGTGTGTGTGTGTGTGTGTGTGTGTGTGTGTGTGTGTGTGTGTGAGACAAAACTAACAACCACTTAACATACTGACAATCCAAGTCAGTCACATCAATTCCAGTATCACCTCTGTTACACGGCAGGTTTAAGCAGTTTTTCTTACTATAACGTGAATTCAACATGAGGGATTTTATGTTAAGCTCCTCTTCTCTCAGTAAAAGGGAGCCACAAAAGAATTTGCGAAGCCCACCCATCATCATTTGTGTACATCAGCCTGGCATTCTCCACTACAGCAGCCTGTTGCTAAGCAACCAGGGGTTAAAGGTCAGCAGGAGGTTCAGACACTTCTCATTCCTGTCTGCTGCTGGTTGGTGGGGAGGACTGTTTGATCACTAAATGAGAAACAATTCAGACATACTCTGTCTGTGCAGACCAGAGCCCGTGCTTAGTTAAACGGTTTCCACATATCAGTACTCACCTTGTGTGTATTTGGTTTGATGCATCGAATGAAAAACGGGTTGGATGTGCTGAGAGTCGCCATCAGGGAGTGCAAAGAGCCCTGTAAAATGTGCAAACACTTCCATTACTTCCTACCTTGGTCTTGTAGCTCATATAAATTCTGCACCAGGCTGGACTTTTATCTTCGTAGCTGCTCGCTTCTCACATCATACAGAATGTACTACGATATGGAGGAAAGTACTTAAAAGTTGTGCCTAAAACTATTTCCATTATAGCAACAGCTGCTATGGCTATTATTATTATTATTATTATTATTATTATTATGTACTACTCCTGTATCTTAAAAGAAATACTTTGACCAACACTGCAAAATCTGGTGCTATAATTACTTCCTTCTGCTATAGCAAATGTATATCTGCTGCAACAACCAAGTAAAACTATCTCTACTCTACTGCCACAAATATATCTTCTTGTAGCATACGTGTTGTATTACTGATTCTACTACTATCACTTGTACAGCACACCTCACTGCAACCATAACAAATAGTAAAGTATTTCTACCAATAATTATAGTTTTAACAAATACTTCTCCTAATGTACAGAAATACCTGTTATCAGCCGTTTTCTGCCTTTAAGTAAGAGACCTAATGCAACAGCCAATATAACAGCTTCACTACTTCTATCAGAGGTGCCACTGTTGTGTATCGTTTCTTCATGTATGATAAATGAAAAATGTTTTTGGTGAAATGTGAACAGTAAATCCCTGCTTTACTCAGGACTTGCCTTGAACTGCGAGCTGACTGTGGGCCGTCTGTGCTTGGAGGTGCTCTTCAGCGTGTCCTGTTTGTTGCGACTCAACACGTGTTCAAACAGATCGTAGACAAAGTCCAACCTAGCAAATAAAAGGACATTTGTTAAATGTTTTCACACTCAGTGAAACTCAATGTGAAAACATTTAAAAAATAATGCAGCTTTCATAACATAACTGTGATATTTAGAGCGCTACTGATTATGAAGCATATACAATTTATACTCAAATACGTGACTATAATTATTATAAGCCTGCAGAGTGCATGCATACAAACATACATACATACATACATACATACATACCTATTCAAATGAAAAAAAGAAAGAAAGAGAGCTTTGTCGGTGTAAATGAAGCATTGATTGTATCGGGTGTGGCCATTTTGAGCTAAATATACCAACTCTTACAAATGTTTTCTGGTATGTAATCACAAGCTTTACCAATATGAGCAAACACTGTAAAATCATCCATTAGATTCCGTGTGCTACCTGCTCTCTCTCAGCATGTTGAGGATGTCGTCTCTGAAAGTGTCTCTGTTCTTCTCCAGCATCCCTCGAACGTCGTACACTACCTGCAAAAAGCCACAAGGGCGCATCAGAGAGTTTAGTAGCAGAACAAAGAAAAGCAAGGCAGCACCTGGAAGTGATTTCATTTTGGGGGGGGCTTTATAAATAGATCTGCTCCTGTGAAAAACACAGTACTGCTCAACATAACAAAACAAAACAGGCAGACACATGCACACAAACAATTACTTTAGTCTTACCTCTCCTGCATAGTGCCTGACTCCGAAGTAGTGCACAGCAACACGAGGTTTCACATAAAAAGGGTTTTTCTGTAGCCAAGAAAGTCAGATGCTCATTACTAATTCTGAATGTCACAAAAACAAACAAAAAAAACAACAACTCTGATGCAAAATGATTACAATTCACAACTCAGAAGCAGAACCAACTTGATGGCAAAATACCTAAAATTAAATGCTGCGTTTCTTATCAACTGTTCAAAGTATTAAGTAGCCATTATTCTGTTCACTGCTTTTGATGATTTGATTTTGATGTAGCCAGGAAAAAAATACAAATTAGAGACATGAAAAGTGCTTGTAGTTATCAATTCGTCCTCTGTTTTATGGCATGCCACTGGTGTTTTCATCATTTCAAGCCATTTGCTCCTCAATAAAAAAAGGTTAGAACAAGCCAGAATCACTTTGTGAGCAGGATCAATACTGTGTTGGACATTAAATTTCAGTAATTAATCATCTTTTGATGAAGTATACACTGATCGTTTCTGTCCAGACAAACTTAGTGTTTTTAAATAGCCGTCACAGGTCACTATCACTCTATATTTCATGATATAGATCTTCATTCGAGCGAAGTCTAAGAGCGATGAAGTGCACACTGTCAAGGAGACGTACCGAGTGCTGACTGTGGAGTTTCTCCAGCAGGGTGTCGTCGGTGGCTTTGGGGAAGTGGCTCTCCTCATTCATCAGTGCCAGGAGACCCAGTTTCTATGAAAGCACAGATGTGTTCACCATCACCACATCAGCCAAAAACCTAATCAAGCATCTCTTTTTTTTTTCTTTTTTCGAATTGCACCTATAACGGATGGTTGTTTTGACTACAATGGAATGCAGCGTGGATTATATATCATCCACATACCTTCTCAATCAAATCCAGACACTCTCCATTGTCCATCCAGTTTATGTCAACCCAAACCAGGCCTTCTCTGAAAGAAGCAGTGGAAAGAAACCAAGTATTTGACAGAGCAAAATAAACAAAGAAAAGCATGTAAACAATATTAAAATGGCATGAAAATCTAAGGAGAACATGCTGCACCCATGAATTCCTCTTGAAGGTTCTATTGAAGATAGTCACATTGTTGTTGTGATCTAAATTTATGCCCCATGTCTGCAGGCATGTTTACTTTCTTGATGTTGTTTTTTGGGGCATATTCACAAGAGTTGAGCAATCAGGATCTCCAGGTTAGCAGGTTCAGACACATGGCATCGTTTTGCCGTTTGACCCAGAAAACAAACCCAGAGGGCAAACACAGATTGAAGCAGATTAAGAGGCTTCAAATGTACAAACTGTAAATGGTTTGGATATAGTGAAGGTTCAGTGTGATGACCTCTGTCTTCTTTGCCTTTTAAATCAAGATATGAAATTATGTTTTGTACAAACATCCCAAAACTTGGCACAACTCAAATGTTGCTGCTCTCATCCTCCCTGACAAATCAATAGAAAGCTGGGTTTAAGGTTTGTAATATTGTTTTAGATAATTACATCCAAAAATGTGCAGCATTTCAAAACAGTGCTAATGTTTTTTGTGCCTGAACTACAAACGTTTTGAAACAACATGTTTTTACTCCTTCTTAATGTTAATTAGAAGTTGTAGAAAACAGATAGGAATTTTTCTTTTAGACATTTTTTTGCACAGCGTTGAAATAATTAGTTCATAAAATTAAGATGATTGTATTTATCTGATCTATTTTCAGGTTAGCCCACAAACTTGAAATAACTATATTGTTCCGATACTACATATAAGCAAAGTTAAGTAAAAGCATTAAAAAAACCCTCAAAGAATCATGGCAGACTGGGGAGGAATAAACATCCGCAGAAAGTCTTCGGTAAACAACCTCCACCTACTTGTTGTATTCAAGTTGCTCCAGGGAGAAAATGTGCTTGTTAAAATATTCCTGAAGCTTCTCGTTTGCATAGTTGATGTTGAACTGCTCAAAGCGGTTGACCTGTGGGGAACAACATTAGGCAGATATTAGTCACAGAAAACACAGACACAGAGTTAATGAACTGACAGGCAATGAAGCCCTGGGGTTTGTACACCGCTTCATTATCAACAATTTAAATGTGATTAAAATACAAGGGAAAGGGGGAATACAAAGTCATGCTTTTGGAGTTTACCAGAGTGTATAATTTGGACTTATCTGATAAATATAAATTATTACAAAGGCAATTATTCATCCTTGGTTCGTATTATAGATTGGTTAAGACTCTCGCCTCCTGGTCAGAATTTCCTCAGTTCAGGTTGTGCGCTCTGTGTATCTGTGAGGTTTTTTTTTTTCAGGTATGTACTCACACCGTCTAAAGACATTCATATTTGGTGATTCCAAGTTGCATGAACGTAAGTGGCATGTGTTTATGTTTCCCTATCATTTTCTTCTCAACGATCTGGCTTTTTGTCTGGCGAGTGTGTGCATGTATCGAGCAGCATTTGTATTCTTCTGGAGTAAAACGCACCTCAAAGTTCTCGAACCCAAAGATATCCAAGATGCTGATGGATTTGAAGTCTTCCTTGCCCCTGATGCGGCTGTTGAGCTTGCGGATGATCCAGTTGAAACACTGAGAATAAAGTGCCATGGCCATGGAGTCTCTGGAGTCCACCGCCTGTGGAGCCGGAGCACATTAAGGCTGATTTAGTAACAGCCTCCAAATAAATGTGCAACATATAAATGATAGATACTTGATTGGTTGCAAGTTTTTGTCTATTTTGTCACTTTTTAATGGCACCTTAAAGTAAAATTGGCACCTATTTGGTTAAAAAGCTTTCTTTGATTTGAGAACTAAAAATGACAAGAAAGTGGAACTGGAGTTTTGCTTATAATGTAATGAGATCATACATTCAAAGTAGTAATGCCAAAATGTGAATAATCTACTCTTAACTTGAACCCTGCTACCTACCCCCCCCCCACCCCCAAAATTTTATGTCTAATAAATGGAGCCAAGTTCAGGAACAGAAGCTCGGTGAGTGAACAACAAAAACACTGAATTGCATTTTTATGCAAATGTTGCTGTCATTTCCGATATGATCTCAGTTTTTCTGAACAAGAACAGACGTTCAGATACTGTGCTTACCTGTTCCACAGTGAGAGGTGTGGAGATCTCCTCGCCCCTGAGGATCATGGACCGGTGGGTTAAAACCTCAGCCAGTTGTTCTGAGTTCAGCCCGAGGAGTTCGGACGTCCGGGTGAGAGCTGAAGACATTATGAACCTCATTGTAAAATATTTCACAGTTGATACAATTTCATTTGGTGAATTTGCAAACATGAGCATATCATGCTTTTCGTAACCCTCTTTTCAAACCTAAATGAATTTATTGAATCAACAGTTGTTATTTTTTGGCATGTAGCGAGCTCAGATTATCAACAATTCACTTCACAATTTATTAGGCTTGACCTTTCGCTCTCACACACGTTTGCATTTCATGATAAAGTAACCTTGATGTTCAGATGAAACACAAAATAATGCGGCCACGTGAATCAAAGCATCCCCGGAGAATATTAATGATGACCTACATCTTTGGCCTGTTTGTTTCCCAAGCTGTAAAAACCTTACTTAGAAAGAATAGCCCTCCATTACTGGACTCAGCATGACACATGTGGTCAGCCATTTCAATGATTCACAAAAGAGAAGAAGCTGTGAACCAAACAACAAAACACAGGGGATCCGGGAGACTCTTTGACAGCTCTGTCAGCTTTTATAACCAACGTCCTTTCAGTCAAAATTGTCTTTTACACAAAATAAAACACACTTGTGTCATAAAAAATCTCTCTAACCTGATTTGGAGGAGACCTGCGCCCCTCCGGCCGTCATGAACTCGATGTTTCCCGTGTGGAGAATACCAGCCAGGAGGCGCAGGATCTCACTAATGTTCTCCTCCGTGAACTGCATTGTTCGCATGGCATTCTGGAAACGACGAAATCAATGAAGACAATCAGAGATGAAAAGCAAAATTGTAGTTTCACGTTGTTGTACATTTTATTTAAATATCTCTACTATACTTGAATATGTATTACTTTGGATACTTTTTATGTTTAATCCCTATATCCAGACACAAATATTAGTCATTTCAAACTCAATATTCAAGATTCGGAGGTACAGTGAGAGGATGGAAGCAACAGAGCTTGAAAGTGATCAAGTTACATAATTAATGGTTAATTGGCTAAAATTAACCCCCCACCCAAAAAAAATAAATAAATAAATAAACAACAAAAAAACCTTTTAATGGAGATTTTAGTGTATTTATGAAAAATCAATTTACCTGTAATACAACTTGAACTTTTATCTGTGTCACTGCCAATGATTACATTGGTGTATTCATGGTGACAAAAAGGTGCCCAGCAAAGGCATGAAACATCAATTAAGTCAACAATTTTTGTACACTTTATTTAAGAAGTTAAAGTGATACTTTTACCCACTTAACCAAAACAAATGTAATGTATTAGCCAAGACCCACAAGGACTATACATTTAAGTAATTTATGAAGATAGGAAATCGAAATGTTTGCAATAATCAGTTTGTCCATCATTTTTTACATTTCTACAAATAGAAGTGTTATTAAAACACGTGTCAATCTCTTATTTCACGTCATTATAACCTAAAACTCCCAACCCAAATCGAAAATATTTGCAAATGGAAATCCTCACTTTAAGGCAAAAACAATTGTTGTATGACATTTACATTCACATAGACAGTTGTCACTTTTGTAACCTGAAACCACAAAATGCATTGCCTGCATTTGTACATCTAAATCTACAGTATCGGTTTGACAGTATCAGCACCTTACGTACCAGAACATCATGAAAAGTGCCGTTGTCATTGATTGTCTTGTCGATGGTGCAGTTGGACTGTCTCAGGTAGTGATAGCTGTCAGGATGAGTTAACCCGAACGCCTCTGCAAGACAGAAATTCACACATTATCATGACTTCAAGCCACTATCCTGTTTATTCTGGTCTACAGAAGGACAAGTAGCTACCTAGAGATCACAATATTGAAATACTTCACAAAGACCATTCCTGTAAGTTCTACTTCAGAATTTTGTAATATGGTGTGATATTTTATGAACCTTTCTGTTGATTGTTGCTTCCTGCTAGTATAGCATAGAAAATGTGGTAGTTTCTCTCTCCGGGGTTCTGTCGGACCACTCGGTTCTAAAAACAAACAAACAGACAAACAAACATGCTTATTCACATCAAAACACATATAAACTCAACTCTCAGGGTTGCTGACACTTTCTTTCACATTGAAATGTTGATGTTAGAGGAAATAACTACAGGTTTGGAAAAAGTTTAAAGAGGACTGATGCTCACCTTTTCTAAGAGGTCTGTGATCAGAAAAGTGTCTGTCAAGGCGCACAACAATTGTGACTGCATAAAATTAAATTTATACCAAATAAATACAATACTGCATGATTAGGAATACAAAGACTGGCTGAAAATGAATTAAGACAAGAAAAAAGCTTGTTCAAGTACTTAAGCCTTATAAAGTAAAACAGTTTAAGCGCTTATTTTGCTTTTTGAGGGAGTTTGCTTCTCGTCATCAATTAGTGTGGGATTTCCACTATTTCTTACCTGCTCACTTTGTCCTGCAGATATTTATCCATCAAAGCAGCTTTACTGACCACTTAAATGTCTTTCTACCTGTAAATAACTAAAGAATAAGATACATAGGTAAATAATGTGTCGGAAGATCTGAAAGGATACAGTCAACAATCCGGCCTCCCTGGATGTTTCCCTTCTGGCTGAAATGCAGCTGCACAAATTTTCCGAAGCGGCTGGAGTTGTTGTTGTAGACGGTCTTGGCGTTTCCAAAGGCCTCCATGATCGGGCTGTGGTGAGAGGATGGATTGTGATCATCAGTACTCACTGGCTTTCCGTTAAAAACATTGAGTGAAAGTGAATCATCACCTGCTCTCCAGCAGCGCCTCCTCCACATGCGATGTCTTGTCTCTGGACGAAACCTCCAACGAATGCTGGCTCATGGCCGACAGGAACTTCAGGATCAGCTTGGTGCTTTCTGTTTTACCAGCTCCACTCTCTCCACTGAGGCAAAGACAAAAAACAAACAAACATAAAAAAAATAACCAGAGGATTCATGGAAAATCTGAAGAAAGACTCTACAAGAGGGCATCAGAGGAAAGCTTCTGCAAGACAGACCCAGTGATCTCTGATCTGATCTCCCAGTGATGAATGTCAGTGTGAATAACATTTTTAATTAACTTTTATGCAACGTATTAGCATTTAGTTGTGAAAATGGTAAATCCTGTCATTATTTACAATTTTGATTATCTAATTTTAGGCTGCTTATGATCCCTGTATGTTAATCGATGACAATCTCTGCAGCAAAAACTAAAAGAAAAATATTCAAACCACTCACTTATTTGTTGTCAAGTCAAGATATGTCATCAATTATAGAGTTGCATGGTGGTGTGGAGGTTAGCACTCCTGTTTCACAGCAACTCAACACTTTGTACCCTGTTCCGAGTCCATTTCAGGCCTGTCCATGCATGGTACTGTATGTTCACTTTGATATTATTCCACGATTCAAAAACATGCGTCCGATGCTGACTGGGAACATTGATATTGCCTAGTAATTGTGAATATGAGAGTGTGTGACTTGTGTTGGTCCTCTGATGGACTGATGACTGGCTGCCGTAATTAGCTCGGACTGGCTCTCCTTAAATACAATATTGGTTAAAGTGAAAAACAAAAAAGAAGATGGATGGAGTAGCCTATTAAATGTATTGTACCCTTCAAAATCATTTCAACAGAAATGATCAGTTCATGTCAGGCTGTTTAATTTATTATTTGGCAGCCTCGTCATGGTTATTAGATTAAACAAAAGTCTGCATCACATTTAATGTCAATTTACTATTTGGCACAGCTTCAGCTGAAAGGACACGTTCTGGATAGATGTGCTTGAATTTATCCACTAGATGGCAGAGTAGAAACAGTCAAGGCGAACTGAACACTACCTACTGATTGATGCACAACTGAATTCTAGACAACTTTAACAGAACTTTGATAACCAAAGTGAGAATCAGCACACGGTGGTATAAAGGTCAAAGTATTCAGATTAGTGTGAAGAAATTGAAAATCTGCACTTATGTCTCAAACATGCAAAACACACAATAAAAGAGCATTTTAATGACAAAACTACGATGAGCCAATGACCGAGACGAATGTCAAAAATGTGACTATTCATAACTGAATCTATTGTTACAATAGAGCCTCTATGGGTTTATAGATAAGTTTCATATCTTTATATCTTCAAAAAGAAACATTTCATTCTTAGAGTTTTCAGAGGCATGTCAAAAATTCAAATTATTTTTGTTTCTTAAGAAGTTTATACACTTATAACCTAAAAGGTTTCAAGCATTTTCTTCACTAAATTGTGACAATTATGAATATTTCATAATGTATGAGATGAAAATACAAAGAACAAAAACAATATTTCAAAATATTCCAACTTTTTGATTCTTTTTTTGTAGATGGCTCTATTTTACGTAAGCAGTGTTGCATTAGAAAAGCTGATTATGACAATACTACAGACATTTATTGCTCATTACGGTGGGTCTCAACTCTGCAGGCTGTTTTTGTGTCCTTTATTTCAAACATTTCATCATATGGTCATCATATTTACTGTTGTGGGTTATATCAGTTTAATGCTGAAAACATTGATGCATATGAATCGGGTTATTGCAACTCAGAAACATATGTTTATTACGATGCCCCCATTATGGGAATCAGATCAAAATTGTAACAAACCATTTTTTTTTTTACTTCCAACAGAATAAGAGTTTATTCATATAACATTTCTACAGTAGAAAAAAAGAATAAGAACTTATCTTTATTTCAATGGCAGTATTATTGAAGCTATGGCTACATCCACTCTAACCTCCACACTACACACAGCTGACATTCTCCATTCACTGCAGTGATGGCTATGATTTTAGCTTTCAAGCCACCTGACAAGCTTCAGCAGTTAAATCCACAATTACGGGTTTCCTGCATCACTCTCTCCCACTGCAGGCTTTGTTTACACACGGGATCCGAGACATTTTAACTGTGGAGAGTGTTTACCATACTGATCGCCTCATGCAGGACTGTGCCTGGATTCTGTTCCTGTATATACTTTTAAAAGGGCTTTCCTTCAAATCTCGTAAATACTTGAAAATTCTCCTTGATTAAGGTTTGCTTCACCGATCGAGATGAACACAAAACATTAGATTTTGAGAGGTTTGAGAAAATCTTCTTGTGTACTCGTAATGTTAAAGAATCCACAGGAATCCAGTCATTCATTTATGACCTGTATCAAAGAAGTATTTAGAATTTCCACAGCACACTCCCCAGTTGAACATTTTCACTGCAGGATTGAGACAGACTCAGCGTGGTCTGTTGACGCCCCTTACACACCTCTCAGCAACATATAGCATGAACCTGGCAACCCACAGGCACACAGTGCGAGGTAGGTCATATTAATGATCAACCTGGACACCCTTTGTTCAGACACCAAGAGCCCAAAAATCACAGTGCTGAAACACAAAGAGGAATCAAAGACCATTCCAAAAAAACAACAAAAACCCCCAATAGCCTCTGTTTTGACCATTTTTAGTTAAATAAATATTAATAAAGTATTCTGAGGAAGGTTTTTTTTTAATCATTGGAAGGTTCAGTCTCGTTGCTTTCAGTTACCAGATTAGTGTCTGTGAGTCGGTTTTCCTATTCTGGCTACCAGGACACACTGCGGCATGTTTTAACATCCTGCATGTGGTGCTTTAATTGTCAGGTCTTTCTCGCAGATGAGTTTGCTTACGCAGATGTCAACATTTTATGAAGGTACATTGGATTTAAGTCAGGAGCAAAACTCTTCATTTGGATAATAGCTGGGTGGCTCCTCTGAGAGTTATCCCGGTGTTTCATGCTGGATAGTCAGCTTGACTACTCGGGGGCATAAGCTGCAGCTCAAGAGGCAACTGGAGGACTTTTTTTTTTTCCTTTCAGATGGAAGTGCTATTGTCAGATGCCTGGAGGGTCTCAAAACTCCTTACACACAAAAGGTATTTCTTATTTGGCAAACATAAAAAGGGTAAAACATACAAAAGACACAGCTGAAACACTGTATAACATTGTATTCATGAAAGCAGCAAATCCCAAACACAAGTTGAAATAAAATATGTAAGCAGGCTTACAGTGCATGGAGCTGACCGTCCCTATGAGTGAAGGCCCAGTACACCTTGTACAGGTCACCAGTCCATCCCAGGTCAAACACACACTCACATTCCCACCTAAAGGCAATTTTTAAGTCACCAACCTGAGAACAGAAAGTCCCAACGCACATAAAAAGGAACCGAAGCTCACTCTCGAAGCGGGGACATTCTCACTCTGAGGCAAAAGTTATGAGAACAGTAAAATTGTGGCACATTTTAACGAAAAAGAATTGTCAATAGAGAAAATAATTCTCAATACAGAAACAAGCAGGATTCAACTAAAACGGGGTTTAAAAAAATGACCTATCCACTCACCCGTTTCACCTGTTTAAAATCTTCAGTTTGAGGTCTTTGGGGTCTCATAGCTTAAGGTTTTTGAATTTCTTCTTAGCTTTGCTTTATATCTCACTGGTTCAAAGAACATAATTCTGCTGCTGTGTCCATTCTCCAACTACATCCTAAATTTGTCTTTTGGGCATCACTTTAGGAAGCGCTGCTTGTTTTAGTCGACTTGTATAAATAAAGCTGAACTTGACTGTCATGCATCATCCACGCAGTGTGAAAGGTTACATCCCTAAAGTCAGTGGCATCGTCCTGACGGACAGAAACCAGGGCCAGATAATGTAAACTCTCAGGACGTCTGGCCATAGCTTCAGATGTGAGTGTGCAGCACACGAAGACAGATATTATGACATGTTGCTCTATGGTGTAAACATCCCCATGAGAAAAGGAAATCAGAGAAAACCATGAACAGCCATTTATGGTTTAGGTCATCAGCTTCTTGAAAGCTGCTGTTTGCAGCACTTTCAAACATAGTATCACATATTATGACTCAATGGAGTGGGTATCAGATACAACTAAAGACATTAAAGGAATAACTGGTATTGAATCTGTAAATTTAAACTACAATGTGATTCACTTTCCTGCTTCCAATTTTGATGGTAATCGTTACAACCAATATATTTATGCAGGTATCCACAGTAAGGGGCTGAAAATGCTTTTCATTTGTCCCTCCAGGCTCCCAGTGCTGAAAAGTCACTGTTGTGGGTCCCCGAGCAAGACCTCTGACCTCCAACTTCTCAGGTTGCTTCAGGAAAGGCATCCGGTGCGAAACTTGTGCCAAATCTAATTTACAGACCACATTATCTACTGTGGTGATGCCGCAAGGGACCACTCAAAACACACTCTCTCAATGTCTTTGCCAATCAGTAAGCATGTAAACGTCATACACTGTGTCAGACGCAGTAATGCTAGCTGCACCAGCATGGCCATAGTAAACGTACAGATTTCTGTGAAAGTACATTAAATGACTCTTCTGATTAAGTTCAGGCAACGATCATCTTTTTTGAAAAAATAGTCACCATTAAATATTCATAATTATTATTATCTACCTCAATGTGGAAGAGTTCTGTGCTTTACGTATATTATATTTAATTCTGAACATATGTAGAGTTTTTTATCCTTTAGTAACACTCAGATATGATTTTAAGGTACATTTTCATTCCCTATATGTAACTATTACAGCTTTTAAGTTATCTCGAAATAAAAATACTCAACTCTGCAAGTATAATAAGGTAAAATGGCACATTTAGCTGCTGGATGGAGAAACAATATAAATTCATTAGGTGAAAGGCTAGACTTTAGATTCAGGACAAGTTCTTTGACTCCAACTTTGAACAATAAATCAATTCAAATGAAGCAACACATCTCACCCGTCCTCCTGTCCAGAAGTTGGGCAAATGTCTTTACAGGATTAAAGCTTTACAACGATTTCAACCGTGTAACTCATTTGAATAGTTCAGACTATAAAGAAGAACAAATCTGAAAGGACCTGTTAAATGTAACTCATTTAAAAGACCTTTGGAAGCATGCCAACTTACCCCAACTACGACAGGCACAGTGAGACAGACGGAGCTAAATAAGAGCACTGCAGCACCTTTGTATTAATCCCTGGCTCTAAACATGCTATTGCCACCCAAGGTATGAAAAAAAAAAAAAAGGAAAAAAAGCCCAACAGGCAGAAAAGGGGTCTTCGAGTGATTGAACATGTTGGATAAACTGGCGGCACAGCTCTGGGCCTCACCCAGGCTCTTTGTGCAGAAAGAGAAAGCAGCAGGATTTGAGAGAAAAACCCTGAGTGGAGGAGAAACTGAGACGACAAGCGAAACTCGGTGAAAGAGAGTTAAATCCATCAACCCATATCATTTTATGTGCCACCGGGCTCCTGAAAAGCAGAGAACTTTCTCACTGCACAAACTAAAGATTACACCAAACTAAAAACATATACATTTGAAAAAAAGAAAGTTGATTAAAATTTTAATCATTGATGAGGATGAAGGCATGCCCGAAGACTATCAAGCTTCTCTGCAGCAATTAAACAAAGTGAAGACATTCCTTCAACTATGAGGGCTTGTAGTTGCAATATCATCAATCTATCAGCTTGGAGGCGACAGAAATCATATAAAGACAAGCTGATTGATTGAGCTTCTGTCTTTTCAAATTCGACGTGTGTATCCCCAGAAAGATGTCCTTAATAAAATATATAGGTAAAGAGACACACCTAAAGCATCTCTATTGTAGAAACATGGCAAAAGCAAAGCAATCAAATTTGTGTGTTTGCATCATTTCTTTGTTGTAATGAAGTTTACAAAATATTTGAAATCATTTTAAATGATGTAAGTTTTGTAAACAATATGCATTTGGAGGATAAGCAGCACAGTGCATGTGGGTTGCACATATGAAAGTCTTGAAATCTAGAAGTAAAAACAAAGCTCAGTGTATTTATTTAACTATCAGAAGCTGATTGTTCAAATGCTATATCCAACCAGAGCAGCCTGGCACTTTCCAGTGTATGATTTATAGCCAAGAAACATTATTAATACAGCAAAATATTCCATCACATTGTGCTTTGTTTATATGTTGCTTATTATTTTAAGCTTAAGTTCAAATGTATTTTTAATCAATAAAGAGCAATGTCGCCTTTAAGGTCCCTCTGCTATCTTCAGGCATGAAAAAAACAACAACTTTCAGACTGAATGGTAACTTGTAGAAGGCACTAGAAAAGTTTAAAACCTCACCTGGCCGAGTGAGAAGATGATCAGGATAATGGCCACAACTCACATTGTCATGGTAAATCAAAACTGATCTTAACTCACCACATCATTGTCATCATCAGATAGCCGTCTGCCCATAAGCACTGCTTTTTAACACTTCATTTTCTATGGTCAGATACCATTATTGTCACAGTCTGAATTTGTTGCTGAAAAAGCATCCAACAACTGAAAACTTGTCAGGTATGTTTTTGCGAGGCTCTGCTGCGTGGCTTGTCTGACCCCCAGATGCCTGAGTAATTAACATGGCTGGAGACTATTGGGTTTGACCTCACACCCACCTCTGGAGTCAAGAGGTCAGGGACATACTGCTGGGTTGTCGGCGGTGGGTTTTGCTTACATCTTAAGGACTTCACAGTTTAATTAAAGGTAGGTCATTTCCTACACAACATAAACCAGGTAACATTCAACTACCAGTTGTATAATCTGAACTATTATAGATAATAAACCCTGATACAATTGTCTGTGTGAAAAATAATAGGTACATATAAGCATAATATGAGCACATCATGAAGCAATCCGTGACCAAACATTTGTCTAATACCCTGCACAGAAGGACAGCTGCTGCCACTCAGTCCAATTTGACATTGTTTACCCAGAGACACTGCAATCCCACCCTCGGAGAAAACAGCTCAGCCTGATGATGACTTTGTCAGATCTGCTTCCGCTTGAACTTGTGTGATTCGGTTTGTGTGTCACACTTTCCCTATAATGATGCCGTTCCTGACTGAAATCACATTTTTGGCAACTAATTTATTGTGTTCAGATGTTAATATAATTCGCATAATATGAATAAGGTCCATAAAGAATAAGTGTGTAACTTGTAGTCTGGAGCTTTTCTGTGTCGCCAAAGAACCACTTCAGCTCAGGAGAATCATAGTTTATTGTGAAAGTGCTGACATTTCCCATTTCATCAGGTAAGTATATTGTATATAATGATTCCATTTGATTTATGAAACATTTTTTGTAAGGCTAACCCGTACTTCCAAGAAACACGATACGTAATATAAGTTATGGATTCAATGAAATCTACCAAGCTTTTGCAAGTTATTGCTTGGCTGCCTAAAACCGCACAAGAGTAATTTCAATTTAAAGTCAAGTACAGCCATGGAGTCACGTCAAACATTTATGGCAAAGCTGTGTGTATAATAGGATCAATTTAAATTCTGTAGGAAAAAGGCTTCAGGTCTATGGTCCCACAAGCATGTGGCCACACTGAATCGTGTGAATTGATTAAACATCTTTTCAAAGTCTTTATGCAGATGAAGGTTAGATAATGTTTTCCAAAGAGGCTCTTACATAAGACAACACCCACTTTAAAAAATCAATACACAGAATATAGGTTATTTTAAATTATGTTGAATGACAAAACCATGTCATGGATCTGTACGTGTTGTGTATGGTGACGAATGTGCAGTCAATCAAACTGCTTGTCAAAAATGTATTTAATGAGCTGCTTTAACCACCACCACTCTTGGTTTCAATCGTTCAACCAGATGTTGGAAGCTGGCCACATTACCAATGTCCAACATTGGTGTTGGGTGACAACATGGCTCAAAGGTGTTGGAGGGAGTGAAGGTCGGTGCTCAGTAGAGGGCCAGTGAAGTGCTTTCTTAACTAGATAGGGGAACTATTGTTATTTGTTTGCTCAGCATCATAGTAAACCAAGCAAAACAAATTTAGGAGCACTGTTGTCTGAAACATCACTGTGTACCAATTGAAATTTATCCTTCAATGGAATTAATGAGCGTCTAAAAACATGAAAAACAGTCCGTCCAGGTTATTAGGTAATAAAATGTGAATTAGAAGTCAGAGTCCTCCATTTATTGCTTTATTATCCACCTTAATACCTGCCATGGTGGCATTTTCTGTACGCAGAAAAGGTTTGTAAGTCTTCCAGGAGGTTCTTCGTTGGCGGTTCAGACCAGCTTCTTGCTGCAATTTGCAGCAAAAACACAACAGGGGCGCTGCCATTAAAAGTACGGGCTCGACATAGGCAGGTATCCGCATCAGCGAAAAAGCCAAGTGGCATTCATGAGCATTAATGAGCAGATGGCCTTGTGTTAGAGCCGGCTTGTTGCTTCTTCTGTTCTGTTACATCAGCTCCCGTTTCATTCGCCTCCCTCTGCCTGGATCTGATTACCCACAATCCCTAAATCCGACAAGAAAGCTTCCTGCTTTGCCTAAAAGTGCCAGCTTGCAATTTATAGCTCTTCTTCCTCTCACAATCACACACCATGAAGTGACCCTTTCTGCGTATGGGTGGGAGTGCTGCCATGTTGCGTGTTTTACGAGGGTCTGCACAGCTTTGGCTTTGGTGTTTTTGCAGGACCCCCACAGGGGGGAATTCATGTGGGTGTCGGACGTCATTGTGAACCGGACCACGCTCTGCAGCAGCTGGGCAGAATTTGGGGCTCAATGTTAAAACAACCCACCACCTAACTTTTAACGTCCGGATATCAAAAACAGAACCGTTACGAGCAGAAAAAGGTTTCTTTGCTTTCTCCGGTGTGGAGGGCGATGACTCCATGAGCCGAAACAGTGATCACGTTTCAAGTGCTGGTATTGGAATAACATTCACAATAAGCCCGAATAAAGCTCAGTTCTGTTTTGGCTCAATCGTACCACTGAGAATTTAATTATAGTGAAAATACTTGTTAAAGTCGAGCTCAGTTTTGCTCACATGCACATTCATGTCAGAAGATTGAAACACAGTCAATTTGACTGGTGAAGGCGGATGGAAGATACACTACGGAGGCATGAGTGACTAAATAATTGTGAGTGAAAAGTTAAGTAGAGTTCATACTTTTTAGACAAACAACGCTGCTCCCTAGGTGAAATTGCATTATTTCATATGGAGACGGTGGTCTCTGATAGCTTGCTTAATCATGGTGACCTAGTTTAATTGTTTTTGCTAATTACAAGACAACTTGCTGTAGTAGTAGCCTAAATCACTTGCACAAATTATTTATTTTTACCTGTGACACAAACTTTTTGCACAACAGGCAAGTGAACGGCACATACTGAGGATAAACACCAATCCAGAATGCCATTTCATTATAAAGAATAGCATTTAATACACAAAACTCTAAAAGAAGTGATCAAGCCTCTTGTTTTGACTTTGGGCAACTGTAGCGCATGACTACAGTTACTACACTTACTTATCTGTAAGTTTTCTGTAATGAAAAGGTTGAAAGAGTCATAGACTTTCCACGAGAACCTTATTTATTGTACCATGCGGTTATTAGAAATGATTTATAATAAGAAAATAGACCAAGAAACTCCCAGAATGAAGTCTCACTTAAAAAACGGAGGTTCAGTTATTCTACAATCACAAGTTTTAGATAGTCCTATTATATTAAATTTTATGATGCCGAGATATTTCTACTGTGTTTGGGTGGAGGCAGGAGGAGTTGTTTCCCAAACACTAAATGTGTTTTGGGTTTATATTTTTCTTCCCAGTACTCGCTCATTATAAACCCTTCAGACCCTCAAACTGCCTCCAGTCTGATGTTCACTCAGTAGCCAGCCCACACAGTCAAACAGCAGCCCTGAAGAAAAACTCTTAGTGGTAAACTTCAAGATTATCGTTTCTTACAGGAATTACTCACAACCTCACACATCCCTCACAAACCAGTGGGAAAATCAGTACCGCAACGGCTCCTTCGCTTCTCGTATGACCTATGAGCAAAATCTGTAGCGCCGATGGAAAAATTCCCAATTTTTTATCTGAAGATCTCAGGACTATTATTGCATTTACATTAAAGTGAAATTTGGGCAATGTTTCAAACCGTGCATAAAATGCATGTTTTTATTTCCACCCCAAATTCACTCCCATGCTGCTCCACTGCTGCAGCTGGGTGTTTAGTGCTTAGGGGCAACAATTACCAGCTGATTAACAGCAGTAAAGGAAGCCGTAAAACAGGCACAGAAAGTAAAAGCATTTAAGTCTAAAATGCCTGGTATAGGTGGCTGCTTACTGTCAAACAACATGACAGAATTGTATAGCATCAATATTCTTTGTAAAAATGATAAAGTGACAAAAACCACTTGATGGACTTTAGACACATTATTTGATTCACCATCAAAACAACTGGTGGTCCGAGAAACTATTCAACCAAGGTATGAAGCTGCTTTATTAACATTAGGTTCAACTGTTTGGAATTTGCTCGTTTTTTAGGCACATTTAGATTTTCTGGATGCGAATACAAGCATGTGTGACTCTCTTAATATTTCCTTATGCAGAGTGCAGCCTGCCTTTGGCTATCATTACCTAAAGCTGGCTCCAGCATAATATGATCCAACGTCGGCCAAAGGGGAATAAATCTATAAAGGGATCTATAAACAGTGCTAGTCATTGGAGAGAAATTTTATAGTACATGTTGTTGCTATGTATTCAAATATTTGATTACTTCTATGCATAAAATACTCCTTGTAGCTGAAAAAGCAGTGAGAAGTACCCAAAGGTGCAAAACACCACAAAATAATTCTGAAGTTGCAAAGATCACATTCAGATGAGACAATCAAAGACCAGTGTGTGCGATGATAGGTTTGTGTTGAGGCTGAAACAGCAGTTCAAGGTCAAGACTGCGGTCTGTGGCTTCTCCTCTCTGGGTTTCATTGTTCCAAGTAATTGTTTTACAGCAACTGTAAAACCAAACTGTACATTAAATTCAAGTCAAATTCATAGCGAATTTGATTTTTTTCCTTTATAGCTTTGTCTGTCAGCATTGTTGGAATGGTTTGCGGTATGGTTTGGAAAATCCAGAATTGGACAAAATAATTTCTTCAAGCGTAAGATGTTGAGTTTAGGTTGAAGGGACTTTGGTTACTGCAGCAGCTAAAACAGTGGGAATCAGTTGTATCAGGACAAACACAGAGCAGATCCACAGCAGAATGTGAGCAGAATGGCAGCATTGTATGGCTCCCCGCTTCCTCCAATGGCAATATGACATGTTTGTGTTTACGCCTCGCTATGCACAGTGGCATATATTCTTCCCACCGACCAACATCCTGCCAGGACAAAAGACTTTTTGTGCGCTCAAAAGACAGACAAAAGGAAATCGCAATCGAGAATGGCTGAAGGAACATGTGAGGTGAATGTGCACTCATGGAGCTGCTGTTTTTACACATTTTAGTTCCAACTAATGGGAGTTATTCCATTTGGTGTGTGTTCACACTGAAAATCAATAGTGTGTTAATAAGTAGTGGATTCCAACAATGCAAAAGATGTGTAGAATATAATACAAGAAACTGCGGGAACCATTCACAAAGAGGTCACTCCATAGTGGTGCCTGGATTCTCATGGAACACTTGTCAGTTGAGTTTAGTTGGGGAGAGACAGTTAACATGTCGAGGTGTGAATACTGACATTCAAGCTCTGGAGGACACACACAAGCTTCTCAGCACACTTTGGTGTGAGATATGTGCATGAGCATGAGGGAAACACACCACTTCAGTATTATAAGACCACCACACTGGAAGTTCAGGAAGTTATGAATCCTTGCACTAAATGCATGATAATAATGATGTGTAAAAAAGAGGAGTACAGGGCTTCGGTGGAAACCAAAATAAACACAAGTAATTCTGACAAACAATAATTTGCCATTGATACCAATTGTAAAAGATCTCCACAAACTTGAGCCAACTCACGTATACAGGCCATGTGAGACTCATTATCCCTGCTGCCAGTGAAACTGGAAAATGAGGCTGTAAACTGCTGCCGGTTAATTCTAAGGGAACTCCACCAGTCATCCTTGAAGCAGCTTTGCAAGCACACCTCACATCTCAGGAGTTGGGAGGTTGAAAATCCCCCACAAGTGCTGCAATACTGGAGCTGAAATCACTAAATGTATGTATATATCACATTTCAAACTAAGAAGAAGACTGACCACAAATCAGTTACTTAGGCCCGAACGAATTTCATATTCACACACACACAGTGCTCTCTTCCAATTCACATTCTCCTGAGTTTCTCTGCGAAGCAGTAACACTTTGTTGCCACACAGGAAGAAATTAAATCTCCAGGCTCCATGGTCAGGATACCCTTATGACGGCAAACAACAGTTCTCACATGGTTATAAACATCAACGTTTCAGGTATGTGCCTACTGCTAAATCGGGGGCGAAATATTGACATTGTCCACATTTAAAAATAGCCGTTTTTGAAGTCAGTTGGAAGAAAGTCTTTGTTTCATCTGATAACAATGGAGCGACAGCGGATGTGAAAGTTGTCCAACTAAAATGAAAAAGGAAGGATGTGAGGAAGGAAAGCAGGATGCGTGTATGTGTGTGTGTGTGTGTGTGTGTGTGTGTGTGTGTGTGTGTGTGTGTGTGTGTGTGTGTGTGTGTGTGTGTGTGTGTGTGTGTGTGTGTGTTCAGGCATGTAATGCTTGGTTCTCCTCAGAGGTGCAGCCAAAAGTGCACAGGAGGTCTGAATCGCGATCAAAGTGTTTGGCATAAGAACGGAGGTCTGATTAGACAAAGGTTTATTCAAAGGCCAATCAGATGACTCGATATAGACTCTGAAAAGAAGGCAGTAGATTTCTTGATCGCAAACAGTCAATTCTTGAAAGATTCCAGCGCATAAACACTAAGAATCTTCTTGCTGTCGTAAAATGAAAGTACTTGAATAAATGACCAGTCACTATCAACTTGTTTCAGACTTTTTTGTCCTGATGTGGTCGAAATTGCTTTGGGTTCATAAAACTTTTGCCAGACTTTTTGTCAAATCAATTACAATAGATACATTTGAGTGACTGAGAGCCCTCCACACCAAAAATATTCGAATTCAGATTGGGTCACCTACCTGATGAGGACACACTGGTTCTGCAGCCTCTTCCACAGTGACCGGTAGCACTCGTTGGCGATGGCAAAGATGTGAGGCAAGATTTCACCAAGATGGTGTCGGCTGTACAGCTCCATGGCCGGCCGGTCGTACAGGCCGGCGAGTGGCTGGTACGGGTTCACTGCAGCCAGAATGGAGCCGATGTAAGTCTACGAATCAGGAAGGAGAGCACAGCGGGTTAAGTATGAAGCATTTACAAAGGTCAAATAATAAGACAATGTGTGATATCTTGAAGAGAGAACTTCCTCTCTGACGATTAATGATCTCTGCAGCTACTTCTCAGCATTTTAATAAGCGATTGTCAGAGTAAATTACATCTGGCATCATTGCTCAGGTGGCAAGACCAAAGGCTACACATAATCCAATTTGTGGGCACAAGAACTGAGTCATGAAACTCCTTTTAGACTCCAAGAAGTTGGACAAATATACAAGCAGACAAGCACGTGAGCTCAGTAGTACACAAGCTCTCTTTCATCAGGACCACTGAGCCAATTCAGGAAAAACAACTTTCATGTCCTTCGACTTTTTGCCTCACTGAACTTCACCTTCCCACCGAAACTGCAATTTTCCAAACCAGCTCCAGATTTCGAAGCAAAACAAACACAAATGCTAAAATAAATGCTTGCAAAGCCAGAAAAGGTTTTGGCTGATGGCTTCGTGCTGCGGTGGTGACTAATGGACATTTGGAAGGCTCTGCAGAAAAAGCAGCACATCAGCATGTATCCGTGAGGAAACAATGTCTTATTTACTTTTTTCCGAAAGGTTACAACAGAACTGTCCAGGTTCTAGATGTTACAAATTGCAGAGAAAATAAAAAGTGATGTTGCAAGAAAGCGAGAGTGAGGCAACTTGCTCTGCAGAGCATCTACTGTATATCTTCTGTAGACACAAGACTCTCTCCAACCCCGCTAATCTCACCAGGGCCCCATTGGGATAAGACACTATCTGAAGGTAAACATCACCCTCACACCATTGCATGAAGAATTTTATACCTTCGTGACCTGTATGGCTAAAGCAAGACATTTTCTGTGTTCAAATAAGAATTAAAACGCAAAACCTAAAGGGCTGTTAAATCACAAACAGAGGGTTTCTTGTACTAGTTGTGGAAATCAATCAAAAGAAGTTTCCAAATACCTAAAAAAAAAGCTACATTGTTCATTGTAAGACATTACCATGCCGGAGGTGAAGTCATGCTCAGAGCACTGAAGTGCAGTACTCAAATTACAACCATAATAGCAACAATTAGGGTAATGGGCATGCCGACGTATAGGGAATGGAACCACTACCAGAAATAATAATATCACACAGGCAAACCAAGGTTTCAGTCCAGCAGGCTGGTTTGGTGTGGGTGTTGATGACCATGAGAATTACTGCTGAATAGAAATGGGAGATACGGCTGCGTCTTTTGGGAATAGAATAACAGCCTCCGTCTGTCTACCTGTGAATTTTCCAGAGATCAATTATCATGACTCCAGTGATAAATACAAGTAGACATCTCAGCAGTGGTTAATGCTACAGATGCATTCCTGTTATTAAAGTCATAAAATGTAAACCAAACATTATCGGTGTCCAGAAACACAAAAGCAAGCACACACCCACTCAGAAGTTTGCACCAGATGTAACTTCAAGTGTTAGCAGAAGTAGTGAGGTCACTGATGGTCATGGCAGCGATATTTCTATTTTGAGAAAGAAAAACAGGACCATTGCTATTATTTATCACCTATATTAAGGGCTGAGGAAGACACATAAAACTTGTTAAACTTTGGCCACAATGTAATAAAATGTCATGGCAAGGTGCTGCATTGTTCACTAACATATCACATTTGATTACAAACGCTGTATTTCAAGAGGTTGCCTCTCATGTGCTGCAACGAACCATGTTATGATCAATTTCCCGCCGTTGTAAAGTCCTGTGTCAGAGTAATGTAAACCTCTCGATAATGGCCCGGTGTCGGGTGAGGCTTTAAGTTAAAGTTTAAAGGTACTTGAAACCAAAAGCGGGTGAGCAACAGCACAGGCAGCTGTGGATTGAATGACACATGTTTATTTGATAGCCGAGTATTTCTTACATCAAACCTGTGAAACTACTCATTTAATCACCAACAGAACACCATCCATTCAGAACATAACACCTGCCTACCAAAGACTACACTGACTCCTAATACAACACATGCACTCCAAAACTACCCAAGGCCATTTCACAACCTCTGGAACACCACACAACATCTTACTAACCAACATTAAATTCCTGGACACTATTAAATCCCACATGAAAAGTCATGTTTTTACTCATGCTGAATGTGCTTTGTCTGTTGATATTGTTACTGTGATTTTAATTCTCGCTCTCTTTTGCTTAAAAATAACATATACCAATATTATTATTATTATTATTATTATTATTATATTATAATATGTCAAGGAAGACAAAGAAGACAAAGTCAGAATAGAAATGGATTTCAGAAGAGAAATGGCTCATCTTTTCTGCCTCTAATCCTGCATTTCACTAAACCAGTTGGAGACTAAAATGTGTAACCAATATTAAAGCGACAAGAAAAAATGTAATTAAAAGGCAATATTCTACAAGTTAATACCAGCATGTTAAAAAAAAGTCTTCTATCTCGCTGGACCAAACCAAAGGAAAATTGTAAATGAGTTTCTAAAATATCTCTTGAGATACACTGCAGACTCATGCATCGTTTTATGCACATTTTTCTATGAGCTTCAGTTTACTCGACATTAGACAAAATGACTGCTGGACTGGGGTGAGGGCCCTTGTTCATATGATCAAGATTTCTCAATTGTTTCACATTGCATGGAATTTGTGTCACAAGCTCTGCAAATCTTAATATTCAACAACTATTTCTCCTGGCTTTATAACCTGGCCAAACCTCCCACCCAAACAAACGGGATTACAGAGCGTTCCTAAAACGCTGCTTCAATGTGTCTTTACTGGACGGGCCAAGGCGATAGTGGGGATAAATCGTCTGCTGATCAGGCCATCTCCTCAGAGGTACTGAACACTGGACAATCCTCTTGTATAAACATCTTTATCACCTTTACGGCAGTGCTCATTAAACTCCTTACACTAATCTCGCCCTCGCCATTCAACCGTCCTACTGACTGACTGACCCACATTCAGCCTGCAGGCACACACATTTGAATGGCAGTTGAGGTGACTATTTACATGACAAATACTCCAGGCAGACTGTCGGCCTGTGTTGCTATAGTGATGCACCGCAGATCATAACTCATCTCGTGCGTTATTTCTCAGACAGAGCGGAGTGCAAACAGACCGTGGCACAAGCCCTCTCAGGTGAAGGAGTCCGTTTATAGGCACAAAAGCAGAAATGTGTAAACAGTTTACAGTCAGGCTGATCTCTGGCTCACGTGCAGCGTTCAAACTTATTGCGTGAAGGTCTTTGCGGGTGCTTACAGAGCGGCGAGCAATGTTTGGGATTTTTACTCATTCCTTCGTTGACAACTGGGGCAAGTAGGCCAAGAAAAAAAGCAGCTTTTACACCTTGTGACACATAAGAGGTAATTCTGCATGTATGAATCTAAATACCCACAATATATGAAAGGAAGAAGTCAATATTTCAAGGCCTCTTTTGTTTGTTAAATAAACAAACAAATCTTTTCTACTAGATGTGACATTGTTAAGAAACAAATGAGATGTTTTGAATATTCCTCGTCTTTGATTTATAGACAAAGTGCTTTCTATAAGTCCGATGAAGTGCTTGTTCTTGCCGAACTGGACAAAGTGGTTTGACTTTAAAGAAAATAAAAATAAAAACAAACACAGTGATGCATAAAAGTCCAAAGATTTTCAGTTTCAACATGTGAGTCAAATGATCAAGGGGTTGGAAGTAAAACAGTTTGAACATAATAAAGTTGTCAGTTTATTGCAGTCAGTCAGCTACTGCTTCCTGAGTAATTCATCAATTTAATGCACCTTTATTTCAACAAACAAAGCCAAATATTAAACAGTTACAGAGAACTTGGTTTATATAGAACCATAAAGAATAATCAGATAATAGACACAAATTATGTTGTGTTTAACAATGAACAATTTCTAAAATAATACTCATATTTATTCAATTAAAAAGATACATTTTTCCACCAGTAATTGAGACAACTAAATGGTACTACTTAAAGGAACTTTCCTGTACTTGTTTGGATTTTAAGATGAACAAACTGCCTCAATAGACTAAACAGAGTAAAGGGTACAGAGTGAAACTGAAAGTCTTTGTGGAAATTCAACTATAAACTAATCTATTAGAAAAGAAAAAAGTATTAGGGGGAAAAACATTCTGACCTATTTCTCATGAACCTTCTTCCGTGTCAAACAATTAGAAGTCACGTTTTTCTTCAAAACTAACCTGGGGGGGTTACAAAGAGTAAAAGAAAGGGCCATTGCGGAAAGTCGTGCCTGGCCTTAACGTGATGAATTGCCAGCATTCGGACTCAATTAAATCCCCCCGTTGGTCTGTCCTGGTAACAGTTTCTCTGGCAGCACCCTGGCTGAGAGCTAAAAGGCCGCGGACTCATCAGAAGTCCTCCCAACCCACCGGCTGATGTGATTAACTACGGCCCCTCGTACTCCATGTGAGGTGTCAAATGCTCTCGGCCATACCACAGAAGTGATGCAAGACATGTGATATCTACGTTTCAGGGTTTATTTGGTTTAACTTGTGGAATTCATGACCACTGATACAGATCAACTGGATTCATACACAAATACCTCTCTCAAGTTCAGAGTGAGAAAAGTATCTTTGAAGGTGATAACTGCAATAACTCACCTGCATGATAAACGCTTACTTTTGGAGCTGATGATTCTTTAAATCAGAACTTTTTAAAGTATCGGAGAATGACAAAAGTGAATAAAACAAATCATTGTGCTTCTTAGATCAATTTGAAATATTCATTGAGTATTTATACAAGTTCTGCAACTATCTTAACACTAATTGATTTGCAATAAAGGTATTTAATGAGTTTAATCCATTATACTTGGAATAAATTGTATTCTAAAAAGTCTTTCTTTTTGAAAATTAAGTAGAAAAGTCATACTGACCCATGGCTCCAGGATATTTCCTACTGCACGGCCATCCTGAAACTCTATGGCATCACCTGAGAGAAGCCTGACCCACACTTTGGATTCCACCACTTTTAACAACAGGCTCGTTCATTTTCCCATAGATGCTAAAGTACCTGATGTTAGAAGATGTGCTTACAAGAAAGCACGTTCTTTAAAAAAAAAAAAAAAAAAATCTCTGTGTATTCAAAATCTTCTTCAACTTGACATGAATGATCATCAGACTGAAAATCACAACAGTTTCTAGACTTTAAGCATCGTGCAATCATTCATGATGGCCAGATATGCTGAACACACGTTTTTTCTGTTTAAAAAGTATGCACAGAACAACTATAGAACTCTGTATGCAGTGTCTCATACAAAAAAAAAGATAGAATGCTTTACTCTCTGACACTTCATATTTTCTATTACACAAGCATCAGCCACTGATGAATGATGTGCGATCAAAGTGGCCAAATGTAGATTTTCTGTTCAGTAACCGGAGTTTGCAGCAACATCGTGTTTACAGAAAGGTGTCAGTCGCTGCTGATGGAGTAACTGTAGAGCCGAGGGAGGCATGCAGACAGCAATACTCATCCAAAAAGTAAGACCCATCGAAGACAGAGCCAGATAAATGCACTGCGAGGGAAATGAAGACCAGATGGGGGGGAAAAAAAAGCACAAGTGGATCAGAAGAAAATCGCAGGGTTCTCTGACTGACGTGCGGCAGGAAATGTAGAGAGTAGAGCAGAGGGGGAAAAGAGAATAAGCTACACTCTCTAAGTTACTGTGTCACCAGAACACATTCCTGCACATTTGTTATACTTAAAAAAAACATCTTGATCTCCTGCTTGGGTTTCATTTCACTGGAGCTGGACATGAATGAAAGTCATGTAGAGTGTTTATTTTCCTCAGGATTTCTCGTTTATTTTTTTTGCATAATGCACTGGAAATCTGGAATGTCATGGTTGAGCTAATGTACTCTAATAAAATATACTAGAATCTTAAGTTTGGATTTTTTTTTAAATGTAACACTAGAATCTGTCTCATACAAACCCTATACAATATAAGGTTCTAGTATATTTATCTTAATTTTGTTGTTGAGAAAAACATGTTAATTTAATGATAATCTTTGAGTGGCAAATGAAGACACATTCCACATCTAAAGAAATGAGTTTTTGGTGAAGTGTGACGCTATGCTGGCTGGGAGATTGTTTCTTTGCATCCGAGAGCGATCGGGACTTGGAGCTGAACGAAAGTTTTGGCTAAAACCTCATAAAAGTAAACCAGTAAATGTATCTCCCACGTACACACTGCTTCGAATAAGGACTGAAGCAGGTTTGCGTTTCATATAAGAATGTATGTGTGGTGGGATTCCAAAACCACCAGATATGTGTGCTGTGGGAAAAGACGCGTGACACGTGATCTATTCAAAGAAAATGACTGCTGAAATAAATGAGACATTTCATATCCCAAGTCACATCAAGTAACCTTTTCTTCATAAGACTTTAGAATAAAAACAAACATCTTTGTCAAAGATTTGTACTTCTTTGAGATACTGGGGCATGGGAGTGGGGTAATATGTTAGAATGTGAAACGTGATTAGTAGGTTAATCGTTCACCCTGAACATTTCTAATCTTGTTTTGAACCGTGAAGCATCAAGCAAACAGCAGTTTTCTCCACATTCTTGGCCTCTGTGGCCTGCATTCTGCCTCACAGTCATGAGTGGAGAGCCTGTGAAAGTGGAGCAGCAGCTGCCTGTTGCACTCTGTCAGCGGGCCGGCAGCAGACACTGGGACTTGTTAAAATAAGCTGAGCAAGTCATGAGACGAGTTGTGCTCTGCGCTGACACTACCCCAGCTGGGAAAGTCTTTGATCATCCAGGCAAAGAGGAAGAAGAGGAATCTAAGTCTGGATTGTCTATTGTTCCCAGTGAAATATAACCCAGTGTTGTCTCGCTGCTATATATGCTGCACATGCCTTGTTATCTTTATTCGTGGGAGTTTTATCTAAAGTGGTTCGTGGGGTTTGTTTACCACCACAGTGTTTGCACTTTGATTAAGTTTACCCAACCAAGACCATTCAATTGATGTTAGATTTTATGCCCAAACTACTAATATGAAACACAACCAATCTTTTTGATAACCGTCTACGTAAGTGATGGCCACAGTTTTTAACTGGCCCCTCAGATCTTTTCCAATTGACACATCAGATCTGCTCTCATGCACTGCAAGGATGGAACTGGTTTCATACCTCTGCTGATATTTCTGGTTTGAAAGATAATACCTCTGACTTATAGTTTCTCATTTTATATTCAAGCAGCTGTGGGAAAGTGTGTGACACATTCGTGTATTACCAGCAGATCCACACAAACCCATATAGTCAACTAAAATAGTTAAAGGGCCCCAGAAAGGGACTAAATGTCCCACTGGAAAACAAGCTGCGGATTGAAAACACAGATCAGGTCGACTGGCAGCTGACTCACTCATGTTTTACTCAATTTTGTTCGGTCGAGTCAAATCAGTCCCGTGACAACATTAACATGACCGAGGGAGTTAAGCTGCAGAGGAGCACCGATTAGGACTCAGTGTTTAGCTTGGAACTGTTTGTTCAGGCTAACATGAGAGGCAACAGCCAGAAAGAAAATGATTCCAGAAGTAATCAAATCGAGGTTTCGTCTTGAACTTAATAATGTGCATTTTAGCCACCGGGCAGTTGAAAAGTTGATAGCTTTCAAAGAATGGTCCGAGGAGGAGAACTGAAAAATCAAAAGTATATAGAGCTGCCACGAGATTCAATAAAATGTTGATGTTGTATGATTGTTATGTCTGCAATCACATGGCAATCAGGAAACAGAAAGCGGTGCACAATGGCGAATCAGCGAGCACTTTCGCCGCATTTCTGTGCAGAGTTTGCATGTTCTCCCTGTGCATGCACAAATCTTTCTATGGGCTCCTGTGTGCCCTGCCATTGCTTATAGTCAGCAGGGATGAACTTCAGTACCACCATGACCCCAAGTTGGACAAAGGGGTATAGAAGATGAATAGATAGACTGATTCCACAGAAATGTACACTTGACAGTACAACAGCAGTTCAATACTGGAAGTCATGCACGGTTATATTGTTGCATTTTCTATTTGCTTGTAGCATGTCCAAGAAAAACCTAATGGCTCCTTCAAACAGAAGCTCCTGATTTATTGGCGTCTCGATAGCTGCATGAGCAACTTGACATCCGATCTATTGCGACATGATGACGTGTACTGTAAAATTCCAATGACTACCAAAGAAGTTTCTTTACCAAACAATAATACTATGAAACTACTAAAACTACCACTCAATAGGAGTCAATAGACAAATATTGATGGAAATGGAGTGAGAGAGAAATAACAATAACAGAAAATGAGTCTGTCAGTGTGCAAGAAAGAAAGACTGTGAGGTACAGTTCAACTCAGATTCCTGAGTGAGACTGAAAATGAAGAGAGAGAGAGAGAGAGTGTGTGTGTGTGTGTGTGTGTGTGTGTGTGTGTGTGTGTGTGTGTGTGTGTGTGTGTGTGTGTGTGTGTGTGTGTGTGTGTGTGTGTGTGTGTGTGTGTGTGTGTGTGTGTGTGTGTGCACATCCAGTGGAATCTGATGAGGAGACGAGTGAGGCCACCAGTCGACAGCACAGCTGGTTACAATCACAGCAGCTAAAGGACACACACACACACACACACACACACACACACACACACACACACACACACACACACACACACACACACACACACACACACACACACACACACACACACACACACACACACACACACACACACACACACACAGGTAGCCTCCGGGCTAAATTCCCTGTTCATCTCGGTTATGCTAACACAAAAGCAAAATATCTCAAATATTTTCCCAGCAAGCCAGTCACAGCTGAGCCAAATTAAACAGGATACTCAAATTCATGTTCAGTTCAGTGCTTCCCATAAAAAAATAAATGAAAAAATAAATCTGTTGATCATTCAGAAGCAACAAAGCATTTTTCTTGCACCATCATAAGAATTGTCTTTCAGTCAAGTTTGACTTAAAACTTGTGAATTTATTTGTTCATGCAGCAAGTAAATTTTACTTAATATATCTTGAAATAAGATTTTAAATGTAGATTTGAGATTATACTGTAAAATCAAGGACTAAACAAACAAGTAAATATGTTTTTAAACAAGCTAAATTATCTATAATGTCTAAAAATAAGATTTGAAATCTTGGCAAGTTCAAAATAATTTGCATTTACATTTCATACTTCTAGTGATTAAGGGAAAAAGCTTTGCAGCATCAAATGTTGATGCAGTTTCAACACATCAAAATACGCAGAATCCTCTAAACAGGCTGACTGCTGCTTGTGGAGCCAAATGTCCTTGCACATGTGTGTCTCCTTTCTAAGTTACTGAAGCCTAAAAACGTATAGGAGTGGAATAAACAACATTAAAATGGATACAAACCTAATTGTTCTTATTCAATTGCTTCAGAAATCAGCAGGGGTGTTTTCAGGAATTTGGGGCCCCTGACCTCTGATGATAAAAGGCCCCTCATTGAGATCTATCTGGGTTCATGCATTAGCCCGTCACCTCGTCTATCTCTCATCTTTTTAACCTCAGTGACATTTCCAAGAAAGCAAAACCCATAACATGAGAATATTAACCTGCATTTCACCTCTCAAAAGATAAAAGAAAAAGATGACTTGAACTCTGTTTATGCTCTGTTTAATATAATAGAAGACGCTTTGCTTTCACCCAAAAGTGTATTTTCTTGGTCTCCTGGAAATGTTTAATATTTCTGTTCTGTCCTGACAAGACTGTCACTTTACATACAGTCATTATTTCTAAAACAACACACTTTCCTGGAGTCTGTGAGGGCTTACGTTTGTGGAAGCTTTCCTTCGCCAACATGCAAGTGCAGAAGATATGAGGGAGCGATGTTAGAACCCTGCTGACATTTTTAGTCATGCACGGAAAAGAGATGCACAAAATCCTGAGACTGGAAGCAAACTACATGCATTCACAGTGATGATGTTGGGAGTTTTCTACATAAGTGGAACACTGATTTTCCATTTCAAGCATTATATGGATATGCTGCTTCGTGCTATAACTGTTTATGACCTGATACAACTCAGTAACAATAAATCAATCACTCATCATTTTAATGGCTCATACAATGAGAGAACCTTTTCCGCAATAAGAGAATTGGATGACACCATTAAAATTAAGCTTCACTAAGATGCTTTAAGTTAGACTATAAACACACATAGTCAGTTTCCCGGAACTGCACATGGCTAAACATTACTGTCTAGTCATTAGTTACACTTCGTAAATAATGAATTAGTTATATAATGTCATTACTTTTGATGAAATCACTTTCAGTAACTTGTTCCACAATGGTATATAATGGATTACAATTTTGTGAACAAAACTTAATTTATCCATCTAACATACATTTAATATGTTTACTATATTATCATTTAATTTTTACTGTATGCCACAGAACAGCTTTGTATTACAACCTATATTTACACACATTTGTCACATCAACTAATGGCATTACAGAACCAAAAGAATCCAGAAAAATAAGAATCATTTGAATTAGTTGTTACACTTTCAAACTGAGGGTTAATTATTTTTGGTCAATATATGATTATTCCCCCATTGACAACTTAGAGGAACTGTGCTCATTTTAACCTGGTTGGCTATCAACCTCTGCACATCACAGTGTGCTGCAGGCTCTTTGGCTTCAGCTGTGTGTTTACAGCCCTTTCCCTCAGCTCACCACAGCCCACTCCACCAAAACCTCTCCTCTAATTTTCCCCTCTTTGCTTCTCCTGGCTCATAAAGAAGAAGAAAAACGGGGGGAAAAGAAAGGAAAATCCTCCTTCAGAGTGGAGATTGGGCGGCTGTGAATTGATTCCACCATACGGGAGCACTCACATGTGATTGAAGTAACGAGATGACATTTGTCAAAGGTTACTGCGGTACATGTGCGCAGAAACTACAAGGCTGCTTTTGTTCGCAGCTTGTTTTGCTGGAGAAAATGCTAGGTCAGTTTTGTTCATTAATTCATAAGCACGAAACGAGACAGCAATGGTAGAGACCTATTTGTCCCAAATACTCAGAGTTTAGTCGGCTCCCAAACAAATGTCAACAGAAACAAAGCTGCTTTGTTTGCGGCTTAAAGCAAGATGGTGCAAAATTATTCGTATTATACTGTTCCCAGCAGAGTAATACTGTATGTGTACATTTCAAGAGAATTCTTAACATGAATGCATCATTTCCATTATGACCACCCTTGATATGACATGACATGATATTAAAGATAATACAGTAGCATTGACATGTTTCTAATCAGTTTTTGACAACTGAGCTCAGCCAGTTCAAGTCTTCACTGGCGCTGCTTGAGCCACAGGTTGTGTGAGTCCATTCAGTTTCTGTTGTACGAAAAAACTGCATCTCTTCATGTGATCCGGATGATTTTATAATGAATGTGCACCTTGTTATTGAAGCACTGTTAAAGACAAAGTAGTGAGCGGCCCAAACAGCACCTACTTACAGGGAAACAGAGACGGGTGTGTTTTGTAAACGATGCAATCTGATAAACTGCTTCCAGAAAGAGGTGTTTTAACAGACACTGAATGCCACTGATGTGTAAACAAATTGGTTAAATTGCAACAAAAGTTTGTCGTTTTCACTTGAGAGCATCGTATAAACTGTGCCTTAGATTACAAAACAGTCTCTGCGGTCAGACGTATTGTTCTTTTTATCACATGGGAATGGTGGGAGGTAGGGTTGAGGTCAGATCTGAGGTTTTATTTTAAAAACGATAAGCACCTTGTGATACATTTTATTACATGAAAAGTGCTCCATGAATGAATCCATAATGACAGGGCATGTTGTGCTGTGTCTTTACTGTTGTCCCTGCTAAAACATTTTTGGGGGGATAATAATGTAAAATATGTATATCAATGACAATTCGACAGGATTCAAAGCTATCCATTTCCTCTCACAACTTGGACAACACCGTTACTATTGGAGCCAAGAGCTCACACCAAACTCTGAATGCAGCCACCAACAACATCTAAAACCAGCCACTGAGCAAAAGAAGAAAAAAAAAAAAAAAAAAAACCTTTAATCGTATCTGGCAACCTGTTGCTCTTGGCATCCCAACAAAGGGCTTCGTTAAGCACCGTCCAGGTTCTAACAAGCTCCGATTCAAAGGGACTTAGAGACTTGTCCACTTGTTTAGGTTTGATCACCTGCGCTTTTCATCCCCTGGTCAACACTGCAGCCGTGAAGAAACAAGAAACAGAGCGGTGAATCTCGAGAAAAACACAGGAGTACTGAGGACTGTGTGAAACTTCATGCAGGAAAATCCACTTGTTTGTTTGCGTCTGCTGAGAAGAGATTCTGTTTATGAGATCAGATCATTTTGGGCATTTTGTCACAAACGAGTTCAACCCTCTGTATAAATTCTCCAGTGGCAAACTTCTGTATGAAAAGGAAAAGCTCAAATTTTGAAGAGGCCCAATGGAAAAGCTCAAATTTTGAAGAGGCCAAATGCCAATATCAAGTAATCAACAGACAATAAATTCCCTCTTTTAATAGATAAACGGATGCCAGCACAAAGCTCTCATGTCGCATCACCGCTTAAAGAACCAACACTGCATGTGAAGGACTGAGTGCAGCGCAGCCGTTAGCATGGAAGTGACAACGTGGGAGGGAATGTGGGAAAATGTGTTTATTAGGGCAGTGACTTGTGCCTGTGCTGGGAAATGGGACAGCACTACTTTGGGGGCTTCCATGGAGAACAATAGATGCAGATGTTTGTGTACCATGGCACAAAATGGCCATCTTTGTTTTTAATTAATAGAAATTAACACTTGAATCATATTCCCCACAGTCTTTTGTAGTCAATATGACGTTTTTGGCTTTGTATGTGGTATTCATATTGCAACACCAGGAAAAAAAAAAAACAGTCCTATGGGGTTATGTTTCCTAAAACCGGTCATGCATAACCTCCCGTGTCTGAACACGTGTTTCCAGTATGTTGAGTATATTCAGCCCAGCGCAGTTCAACTTATCTTTCAATCAGTTTTAAGATGTGACTTTCACATGAGTAAAGCTCAAGCTTCATGTCCTGACGTTTGTAATAACTCAGAGACAAAAACCAACATTTTTCTGACAAGATCTCTGCAGGGAACATCAGTACAATCACTCCATACCACAAATGTCAGAAAGTCTTATATTCACATACAGAATGGAAAGAAAGTCTGACTGTTCAATGTCGCCCTTTGGGATTGCATTATCTCTTTCATAAAAAAAAAAATATGACAAGTCTGTCTGACAGGTTTGTCTGCTTCACTTTCCTGTTTGCATCTAGATAGATATCACTCTTATTATAGAATGATGGAACTGCATTCGCCATTCATATGAGATTATATCATAAAGCTGTAAAATGAAAGTAGTCCCTTCCTGACAAAATGAGTTCCTCAAGTAAAACATACATAGTTCAGGTGGTATTCAGTGTGCTTTTTTTTCAAGCTTTATGTCAGAGGTTAAAGTTTAATGGTGTGAAGTTACATTTCACACCATTTCTGTAGGGAACTTACATAGATGTGTCTCTGCTGGTAACGCAGGAAGAGGTTGTGCATGATGGCACCATCATGAAGGTCTTCCAATGCCGCCATGTCCTCCACGCCCGTGATGCTGCTCTGGTGCATGGGCTGCACCTTCTGCCTTGTGAGTGCATTCTGTTTGTATGTGTATACCTAGAACAGAAAATGACAGATACAAAGATGTTAAGTCAGAGCAGATATGTCTAAAACCGATACAGAAAAAAAGAAGGAAAAATAAAAAACAGCATCACAACATTGATGCAACTGGTAAGCATACAAAACTTGTACAGCAACGAGTAGCCCTCAAGTCCTACAGAGATTCTGTAAAAATGTATTCAACCTTCAATTACATCTTTTTCATGCTTAATTTTTCAATTTCAAGTTTTCTCTCCTTAAAATGAGTATGTCCTCCCAAAGGCAACGTTTCATCCCTACACCTCAGCAGCTTCCTCTGGTGGTGTTTATAGTAGAGTTGATCCATGACAACTTCCTCCTGTAGCATGACGACAGTCACGGACCGTTTATTCACGAGTTAAAGGCCAAACAAAAGACTTAAAGGTCAGTAAAAAAACAAACATCTTTGTTCATTCTATCTGTCCACGGTCCAAAATATGAAACGGAATTAAGAATAATTGTACATTTTGCATAACAGAGACTGAACATGTGGGTAGAATGTATTGTTTTGATAAACTAAGGTATTGATAGTAATCATGAATTCAGTTCATTAATCAGCTGATCCTTCCTCTTGCTGATCAGTTAAACTATATGGTTTACAGCTGTCAATACACTGATGGGCAAAATTCGCTAACAAAGGTTATACCTGAGTTTTGCTGGTAAACAACCTGAATCATCTGTAGTTTTCTAGTTTTGGCTGTGGTTTGATGAGGCAGGTAGTTTTATGGTCATTAAAGAACTTTCAGAGACACAGTTCTTTCTCTCCTGGTTTGAAAAAACTTCCTTACAGTTTATATCACGTATATATACAAATACACAGATAAAACTTCATTTAGTTCTATTTCATGTGGAGGACTTTGTAGCTTCTGTTGGGTTTTTTATACAAATATTTCCTTTTAAAGGGTTTTGTCCTTCTAGAGTAAAGGCGAAGGACAGCTAACAGATTGGAGCTCATGCTTCAGTCAAAACAATTGTACTGAAGTCAAAACCTAAACAACACATACCAGAGACGATCAGTTTTTCTACTGTGACCAGAGATGTCAAAAACATCTTCAACTGGCAGGACGCTGGCTTAAAATTCAACATTGTAACATTGTACCTATATATAATGCATTTTCAATGTATCATGCCTTTAGCAACAAGCACAATGAAGTTTCATGAATTTATTTCTATCCGCAAATGAGCCTTCATTTTCCAGGTCTACCGATTGTGGTAATGGTGTGACAATGAACTGCCGCAGCGTAGCAATGAACAATAATTATCATCTCAAAATACAGCACCGTCAACAATCTCTACAGCATGTACACAAAGAGGCAATTATTCAAACCTGCTTCCAACGGTCACCGCAGTGCCAACAGTTTAGACCGCAACACGCTCGAGTCGTTAAAAGAGGAGCCGGTGAGGTTAATTCAGACCAGACCTCAAATTATCATTGCTCTGCAGGAGGTCTGCAGCTCCGCAGGATCACCGAGGGGGAGCTGCTCAAAATGATGATCCATCACTGCAGGGTGGTCTGGAAAGGCAGCAGCAGCAGATCAAATCTCTCGGCAGACAGATCGAGCTTTATGTAACTTATCACTTTTGAAAGGAAAGAAGCCTGTAATCCAACCGAAGATGCAAGTTGTCCTCATCTTCAGTCTGAGCTCCTTGATGAAGTTTGACTTTGTCAGACTTTCAACAAATTGTCTTGGGGGTTTAGAAAAAGAATAGCAACTGAAACCTGGTGCTGCCTCAGCTTTTCTTCAACAAACAATACCACAGAAAATAATCACTCAAAAGAACACACAGGAGAAGGATCAACATGTCCCACATATTTGAGAAGCTCATAAAGTCGGTGACCCTTTATCTGAAGTCATTGAGACCGAGAACAGAAATAAAATGTAAACAAAAAAGGAACCTTGCTCAGTGTATTTGCAGGCTGACATACAGACCACTCACACACAAGCCTGTCTATAGCTGCTCGGTGGCCGACCATCGCCAGGAGGCTCGAGACAACTCTTCCCAAAGAAAGCCAGCCTCTGTCTGAGGAGCGAGTCTCTTCTGACCTCACTCCCCACACTCGCACACATTAACACCCGAAATGCCCCCCAGCATCCTGTCAGGCTTCATTTCTCACATTCCTCCCTCAGTGAGGCTTCAGGGGTAACTGGACGTCACAGACATCAAGATGGATGAAATATGATCAAGTCTTTCCCGAGAGACATCATCAGCGATGCATTCACAGCCCGTCATTGTTATGGTGAGTTTATTACTCCTGTCTGTTCAGGTGACCTCAGCATTTTCATTAAAATAATACAATTTTGTTAAAGTAAAAGCTATGTTGCAGATATGAACTTTACATAGAAAAGCCTGGAGGTCAGATTATGACAAACTGGGACATTTACTAGTGACATGCTTGTTTTCTTTATTTTGCAGCAAGCTACATGAGGAGTTTTAAGATGTTCTCAAATCTGTTGTGTTGCAGAACAAGTCCTGCTATGATAAAGCACTTTATAAACCAAACCAATCACACTAACACTGCATTGATGAGACCAGAGACGTTACTCCTCACAAAACTTGAAAAAAGAAAGACTTCATCAGGCTCTGTAACATAGCCGTTAACGAAAAAAATGGAAGATTCTGTCGGTCCCAAGCCTGTAAAAGTAGCTACAACAACAGATGGTTTCCATGCCCCCTTTCTCCCAGTCATGATGTGTTTGCAGCACCATAACTGTGGTTGAGCAGCCTTTCCCATGAGCACAGGTTGTTCTCACTCTGTGACCTAATTAGCTTTCTAATTGGTCCAGTTGTCTTTGTGGCGATGATGAGGGTCCACGCCTTGAAAACAAAGCCATGGGGCCCGGGCACTAAGCCTCGCGACAGATGCTAACAGGAGTAAATCTCTTCGAAACAAAGCCATTAGACAGCATCACTACAGACAAGGAGATGGGGTGGGAGGGTTGTTGGTGCCCTGTTGGATCAACAGGCTCCGTTTCTGGATCAGTCAGGATGAACTCTGTTGTTTTTACTTATGTGGATGAGGAAAGTCGTTCCAGATCTATGCTCAGGGATATGAAAATGAACAAATTACATTTGTATGCATATACTTCTGCTAAAGTATTGTCATATAAATAATAAGAATTTAGTTTGTTCGCTTTGTGAAGCAATGACACATCCTGTAGCGTGCTCATTTTAGGCAGATTGTTTCAAAACGATATAATATTCAATGCCTGTTGAAGCTCCTTTTTTGAAGTTTAATCATCTTTTAATTCCTCATGATATATGAACTCAACAGTCGATACCAGATGATTCATTTCATAAAGTTATGGCTACCAGTTTTTACTTTATAAACTTTTTTTTATCATTTACAAAAATTCTGCTTTTCACAAGGGAAAATAAGAAAATCTCAATTAGAAGTATAATTTTTAAACCTGTTGATTAAAATGATAAATGGCTGGACGAACGATTTCTCTGGTATTTATTAATTTAGCTTCATTAAAAATGTGAAACTTTTCTGCTTGTTCCTCTTTTGTTTACACATTTTAATACAGAAAAAAACCTGTTGTGCCATAAATGACAGTAATCAATGTGCTTGAATGAAAAGTTTAGACTTGAACCCTAAAAGTCTGAAATTCTGAGGGTGTGGTGACAGAGAAACAAGTGACGTCATCAGTCCGAGGCCTCTCCTAATCTCCTCAGGGTCATGGGGTCACAGTTATATTACAGAGATCACTGAAATTGTGCACCTGAGGCTCTGACTACTTTGCTGGTGGTTGACTTGTGTTCATTAAAGTTTCCACCTGAAACTCGGACTGCAATCCCTTCAAGTGTATCAGTGGCACGCACCCAAAAGGCTGGAGGCGGCTAATTACTTCAATAACATTTAATAATCACTCTGACTTTCAGGTTGTAATCAGTTTGTCACACGAGGAGGAATCAAACTGTTCATTATGTGTTGTTAGAAGGGAAAAGTGATACCTTCCACCCCCTGAGTGCCCCTCACTCTCCTTGATGGAGAGTTGAACAGGTAACCTTGAGCTCCCCCCCCCCCATCATCATCATCAAAAGCAGCAGCTGCTCTTTGAATCACCATTCATCTCCTGGCGCATTGTCCTGCAGTCAGAGAGGGAGGAGGAGACTGTCTGCACCGTCAAAAACACTGAAACATGAGCAGGACAGGAGAAGCCTCGCGGCCTCTGCCAGCAGACACACTCGCAAGCATATATCACACACCAACATCCACCACAGACAGTCACTCAAAGCTGTAATGTATGTAACACACCACAGTGATCAAGGGTAATTTATTGAATTACTTTCTGGTTAGTTAACTGTCTTAGAGTGTTTAGAATGAAATCTGAAGTTAATATTCAGTCAAATATATGTTCATCAGCCATTGGTGCACTGGGCATTTACTTTAAAAAAGTTTTCACTCTTTTTGAGATGTCTCGTTTGATTCTAGACTTGTACGTTTATATATTCTTTTCAATGCTTTTTGGATTTTTCTCCTTGTGCCGTCATCCAGTGTCTCTAAAAAAGTGTGTCTCTGTGTGACTATTTGTCTCTCTGCATTTGCCCTGTGATGGACTGGTGTCCTGTCCAGGGTGTATCCTGCCTTTAGCCCACAGTCAGCTGGGATCTGATCCAACTCCCTGCCACCATGAATTGGCTGAAGCTGGCTGGTTGGCTGGGGTGTGAGGTGTTTAAAGACTACAGACTGATAAAATGAGAGCTGGACAAAGGATTTCTAAATCATTTTAGATGTGAATATAGAAAAAGACACTCAGAAGATAAAGCAAATTCAAATGTAAGCCAACTAAAACTATGGAGTTAAACATATTGAAAAAAACATGTTCCTAATTATCAGCAGTCAACTTGGTTGCTTAGATACGAGAACCATATGTTGAATAATTTGAACATAACTATAAATTCATTATGACAAACTTAAAACAATGTTTTGTGAATATTTTCTCATTTAAAATATGTAATTATAGTTAAGGCAGTGCCTTTGAACACTACCTGAAATGGTAACAGAGTACAGAATTATATTATAAGAGGATATTTCTGTTCACTTGATGCTGTAACATAACCAGAACGGATTCAATTCAACAAATTCACATTTGGACACATTATCTTCGAGAATAGCTGTGAAAGACCTTTAGGTGTTTAATTTCCTTTCTTATGCATGGTACAACTTCATGCAAAGCTATTTACTACAAATGACAAGGATAAACTTACAATATAAATCACCTGTACCTAAAATAACTAATCTAACTCGAAGAAAAGGATTAGAAAAGCGGTTTGATTTGTAAAGCAATATACTGAAGCCACTCTCTAAAAAGAGAATTAGTACCCTGCTACTTTGACTGTGATCCAAAATCCAACCAGAACCAGCTGATTAGGAATTGAAAAGGAAATCAAGAGTTGCTGTCAGAGTTTATTATTCTCTCTGTCTCTTGAAATGCCGTAGTGGTACGCTACTAAAGATATCTATAGAGCATCCACGTTTGACAGTTCCAGTTTTTGAAATGGGAAAACACCAGCCTTTCTTGGGTTTTACTCATGTGTCTCTCTGTGGCTGCCGCTCAGCACCGACTTCACTCACAAAGAGTAACATCTGCTCTGTTGCTGCTCAACAGGTGACATCCATCTCCTGTTACACACAACAGGTGACAAGCAGCCAAACGCTTACAGGCTTACACATAGCCAAACACACACACACACGCAAACAACACTGTCTACATACACGAATGTCTAATAAGTTAATTTCACACGTGACCACTGACAGGATCTTATTTGCATGAGTTCAACCGTCTCCCCGCGAGACTCCCCCGCGAGACTCCCCCGCGAGACTCGGTCTTTCAGAGTTGTGCTCATGGGATAACTAAACTGTTGGGTTTTGGCTTTAGACCTGCAGCTTCTCTGTTGCAGGACAGTCGAGGGAGCTGCTTCTCCATAAGACACTCAGGAATGAAGGTCACACAAAGTCTCGTGCTGCCGATATTTCTCAATCAGCTGAACCAATTCAAACCCTTCTGCACATGATCTGTAATGTTATTTACATCAACTGAAGGAGCTGACCGTGACATTAAAGTGAAACATGAAAAAACAAGGGAGTGAATCACATTTAAACATTTAAACATTTTAAGTATTTAAAGTATCTGCTTGAGGCCATCACTTTCAATTCTGCAGGCATCACAAAATTGGAATTGAGCATCAAGATCTGCAGTATGAACATAGTCGAGGTAAAATCCATTTAGAAATATCATCAGGATAGAAATACTGAGATAATGCTAAGTAAGTATGCCATGTTGACACTGGCTTAGTAGAAAAACTCAACTGATAATAGAAATAACATATAGAAGGTAGCATGAGCTGACATTTACAAATAAATGATACGGCTGAGCCCAGGAGATTGTAAATCATATAATAATGTACAAAAGAAAGAGAAAAAAAAAAAGTACTCAGCTGCAGAGGGTAACTGTAATGGTATTATTTTGCTCGTGCAATTACACATGATTGGGACACGATATGAGTTAAGACGTGAGCAATCCAAAGATATTCCCCTGGTGACAGTTAAATGTAATTTGTAATGGAACAACCACCGTCCTCCTGTTGAGACTTCAGACCGTAAAGTGTGTGTTGCAGGGTCATTAGCTTTGGTGGCCAGCAGGTCCAGCAGACTCCCTGAATGAATAGAAGCTAAGAGATAAGAATGCCTTAATCTGTCAGTAAATCTTCGGGACAATACGCCAGCTCAACATGACCCTAAATCCCTCAGCGCTCAGGATTGCAGGCTAGCCTCTGGTGGAGACTGCGTGCTACTTGCTGGCTACACAGGAAGTCTTTGTTAAAGCTGTCAGCACAGGAGGGAAGTGCACAGTAAATCCACACAAACAACTGACACAGGTTATTGCAGCTGTTCTGAAGTTGTGGGCTTTGGATAATCAGTGGAATAGATAGCAATTCAACATGGGCCGATACTAAACATTTTGAAATCTGTATTGATATTAAGAACATTAACGATACTAACATATATCATCACGATACATGCACAGCTTTTCTAGACTTGATAATGATGCTTTTCAGTCAGCTTACCTTAACTTTACTATCCATTGTATGCATTTAACACTACAATCTATTGGAGTGTAGACGAACAATGACAGTGAGTGTTTATTAGAGCAACACAGGAGTCGGAATAAAAGCAGAGTTACTTACAGCCCCTTTAAAATCCCTTGTAAATCAGTTTTAGGGGAAAGGTTTTCCATGAAATACCAGTCGAGGTTTGTCTCGTTTATCTGTATTATATAATTGACAGTCACAATGTGACAGTAGATTCTCATTCGAGGAAAACTTGGGAAATGAAACAAATCATAGAAGAAACCGTGGCTCTTCAAGCTAAACACAAACCCTCCTTAACAGACTGATTCATTTGGAGTCTTGATAATAAAACCAAAACATACCTCAACTCACTGTGACCCCCAGTTGTCCTTGGACCTTTCTATAGCTGCTGTTTTGACATCACATGGATCAAAGGCGCGAGGCAGAACCATATGGGGTTTAGAGGGATTTGCTGCATCTTGAGCTGATCCCAAATTATGACGAGATCTCTTTAAGCCATTGCTATGTTGTAGGTGTCAGAATGAGGTGTGGGAAAGAAGTGAATTATTCTTCCAAGGAGATCCGATGTGTTGAACCGATATGAGGTTTTACGGTGAGGGAGAAAACCGTTTTGAAACCATGTGGCTGGTTTGAGAAATGATGAACCTCAGTCATTAAAATCAGGAGACCATTAATGGACCAGAAATACAATTAGTAATATAATTACTCATTTTACTTGACTCCATCCAAGCACGAGATGCAAAGCAAATTGGGCAAAAAATTAAATAGCAACCTGTTTGGGAAAAGATTTGTATAATCATTTATTTGTGTCAGAATCAACTGACACCAAAAAATATGTTTGTGGCTTTAAGCAGTCATAATCCACAGGAATAAGATTTGTTCGGTAAGAAATTCCACGAGGCTGAGTGTTTCTCACCTGCCCATAGTCGGTAGCAAAGACGACAACACCGCCGGCACAGGAGGACACAGTGCTGGGAAGGTACTGCTCATCCTCCCGTAACCACACCCGGTCACCCTGCGGACAAAAGAGACAACATCTTCAGGTAAACTGGAGCTGAATGGGTTTCATAAAAGCCAAGATCAGCAGATCCCCAAACAAGCAAGACATGGTTCTTTTAGTAGCACATGTGCAAACCACTCAACACTTTATTCTACATTTGTTCTGAGGACTTCAGTGATTTACAGGTTAAAAGCAGAGGTGGCAGGTTACAGGTTAAGTGTACGAAGAAGATCTTTCAGGTACCTTTCTGTATGGATACTGATCTGTGTTACGGTGAAAAGAGCAAAGCCGAACAAGTCCCAAAATGAAAAGAATGAAATGTTTTAAATTCCATTCCTATATGAATTCCATTCAGTGTTGATTACAAGTCAGCCTATTGAGATTTACTTAAAAAATAAGTTTGTTTCGTCTTAAAAGAGTAAATTAGTTGAATTTGTGTCATGACTGATGATTTAGCATGATGTTACTCACTAACCTAAACGACTCCTTGAAAGCTTATGCGGCTTTAGATTCACTTCTTTGCTAATGACAGAGCAAAAACAGGAGTTGATGTTACTTTGACCTTTCTCTGACCAACAGGAGGATTTCCCTTCACATGAAAGCTGCGTGGTGTCGAGTTTCACGTGTTTCTACCTGCAGCCAGGCCGCCATCGCCCGGGAGGCCTGTAAACCTGCATGTTTATTGATGCATTTCAGTGGCAGAGCCTGAACACACTTTTATACCTGTTGACCTGTCAAGTTTACAGCTTCTGGTTGCTGCAGTGCTTCCCCTGGGCCAACAGCTGTATATTGAATCACTTCAAACACCCCCACACTCACAGTTTGAGTAAAATTAGCAGCAAATATTTGGAGAATTTAGGAAGAGATTCTCAGTTTTAACAGTTTTTTGGAAGACTGCATGATATTAAAACAAAGTAGACATTGCAGATCATCAATCGATACATTTTACAGCCTTCAATTGGAAAGCACGATAAAAACAAACTCCAAGCTCCAAACACTGCTGAAATACGACTGAGGAGAAGAATCAAGGGACCCTTCAAAAGTAGATTTCCCTTGTAATCGCAAAGCCACATGTGCCACTGTTCATTAGCGTGACAGGCTAATGTTAATGGGAAAAACAACGACTGCGTCTTTGTGGGACGCGCATCCCCCCCACCCTCTGAACCAGGCATATGAATGACCTTTGACCTACAAGCCCTTATTCAGACAGAGTCGTCCCAGCGCGGTCAGAGGGGGGCATCTGAGTGGGAAAATAATGTTTGCAGATGAATGGAGGAAAACACACACACACACATATGCACACACAGTAAAGCTCAGGTTTGCAGTGTCAGCAATGGATCAGAGGGGAGCTGTGTGTTGTTCTAAGCCCCTCGCTGCAGAGGGGATTCAGAAGGTATCTCCTTGGGAAATATTAAATGTGACGCTCAGAGCAAACTCTTAAAACACTTCTTTTTTTGATCTCGACCCTGCCACATCATGCTGCAGGGATATGGCACGTTGGCTCTACCTTTGATTAAAAAAAAAGCTGATCTTTCGGTCAAAAATGTATCAAAAATAGTCATTTGTTTTCATTTTTGTTGCACGCACTTTTTGAATGTTCTTATTTAGTAAAAGAGAAAAAAAAACAGGGAGAAACAACAAGAATGTGGCAAAATCATAAGTAGGTTTCATTCGGTGTATACCCTGCCAGGCTCCCAGGATAGTCCTGCTCATTTCAAAAAGAAGTGTTTTATTATTTTACGTTTTTTTTTTAATCAACTTTAAACCAACTAAATTATATCGTCGATACTATAGTGTTTTTGATAACAGAACTTAAAAAAGCTTCCACATACAGTTGCAAATCACTGTATTATTGGACGTTTTATGGGCTTTTTAAGACTTGCACACAAGTAATTGAGACTTAAAGGCTTATAGGGGCAAAACGAGTGGGGAAGTATTAAAGGATTAACAAAACTAGCCTTATCATTTACAATTGCAAGAGCAAGTGTTTGAAATGTACCGTTTCCATGAGAACTGTGCATCTTTTATTGAATATGTTCAAGCTTTGTAATTGTGTTAGTGGTGTTAGGCGAGTTACTATGTATTTGTCTGTACTTTTGATTTCCATATCTTTTGCCACTATTTATACACCATATGTCGTGGATGCAATTAATCATTAATTTTGACAATGTAGGCAAATAGAAAATGGCCTCTGGAGTAGACAGTGGTCAGCGTCGGGCCCTTTGATGCTTCGAAAAGGAGCCACACAAAAGATGATGCTCCATTGTGACGCGCACAAAGAGAAGACGTGTGCTGTTTGCCTGCAGAGGCCATATGGACATTCCTGCTGTGCACCACCAAAGGAATCTGATGCTCCCATCAAGTCTGGGTGAAGAAAAAAAGAAAAAAGAAGGGGAGAGAGGGGTCTCCCTCCTCCCATCGGCACACTTTTCAAGACTCTTTTACCAAAGACCCCCCCAACACACACACACACACACACACACACACACACACACACACACACACACACACACACACACACACACACACACACACACACACACACACACACACACACACACACACACACACACACACACACACACACTGTTTGCTGGCAGCGTGTGTCCCCCACTTTCTCTCTGCTGAGGGAAGAGAAAGAAGCATTCGACAGTGGCACACTATCTTATTGTGCTTTCTCTCCCTCTCTTAATATACTCTGTCCCCCCCTTGCCTGTCTTCTACACACAGACACATGCACACATACATATATATACACACTCACATGCTGACCAACAGAGCTACTGGCCCATTTCTAAACTTGGGATCTGTGCCAAAAGCCTTTGATTCACCTCCTCTCCTTCATTCAGCACCACTGATTGCCTGAACTGTGAACATCAAAAGGTCTCGCTTGTATCTGAGGACCCACACAGCATATCTTAGTTAATGGATGAAAGCTACACTTCTGTTAAAATGAAGAGGAGCTGACAAAACCAGACTCCACTCGAATGGTAAAGCACAAAAAATGCCCTGAAGGCTAATGATGTAAAGGCTCTTAAAATGGAAAAAAAACCACACAAAAAACTGGCACAGCAATAGAAAAAAAAGTTTGGGCTATATGAAATGATTTGCAATCACTTTAGTTTGGTTATAAATCAAATATGGAGACATATCTCTGATGTTCTCATACGGCATCAATAACATAGGTTCAGACAAAAATGTTGGGATAGTGTCTCTTTGGTTCCGACTGAAAAATGTCCATGCTTAATCAAAGATACAGTAAGTACATGATTGTGCACTGATTTTTTCAAATCACCCACCAGTCAGCATGTAAATCTGATGCAACCCAAGTTTGGGAAAAAAAGAAACTGGGAAGTGCATCAAAACAGTCATATAACCTGATATTCCTGACATATTTCAAAAACTAATCACAGCTTTCTGATAAGGCCACCTTAGAACAGAAACTAATGTTGAATAAAGGAGAATACCTACATCTACACCCCCCCCCCAACAAGTACCTTGACATGAAAGGAAGTGCAGCCTTGGAGCAGCTAATGTCAACACGTGACCTTCAAGACGCTTAAGGGTCTCGACTGGGACTGAGAACTGGGGATCAAGGCCCAGCTGTTGCACCACGGAGACCTCTAAACCCCTCATTCCTGTTAAACCTGAGTAAACTCTCTCACACAGCAGACACAGAGGTGTCAGAGTTGGATCGAGCCGAATATTAAGGGTGGGAAAGGAACTGCCAGGGAATTTGCCTAATCTCACATGCTTTCTTATGACAATGCTATTAGTAATAGATAACAAACAAGAGTTAAAAATGTTTCAAGGGCTTAATAAAAGCATGCTTTTTAAACAATCTTCTATAAGCTTTGGTCACAGTCAAAGATGTTAACTCCATGTGTTAATTAACCAGGAAGAAGCTCCTATGTGGCTTTTATCTCCAATCTGACACCTCCTCCCAGCCAGAACCAAAACACCAACACAAACCTCCCGCCCCGAAAGCCTTGGGGGTAAAAATGAAGCAGTGACCCATCTCCTGCGCGTATTTTCCCTGCGCAACCTCGACATGTGTGGCTAATGCTTGCTCTGCGGGGTGCGGGAGGGGGGCAAGCTGGGAGAACGGGGATCTGTTGTGCTGGGAGCGTTCGTACGCCATCAGGGTCGGGAATGAGCAGCTGTCTTGTTGGGAGATTCCACTTCCTCTCCTTTAACAAACCAAGTCTTGTCCTCAACCACAGCCTTCCTCTCTATCAGACTTTTCAATGGGAGCGCCTGTCAAGTTTTCTTCCCCCTCCTATGACTCCTGCTACTGCTGGCATGTCCTCTGAAAAATGACCCACTGCAGGTCTTTGCAGACAATTGGAGATATTTGTTGTGTTCTGAATGTATCAGTCAGCCTTTAGACTCCTGCCACCTTAACTTTAGCTTGTAATGAATGAAAACGCTGCCTTGGACCGACATACAACGTTTCGTTGTACCGTTCTTGCTCCATCAAGGCACTGAACAACACGTTGTGATGAACTTTCACCTCATCCACATCAGTTGTGCAGTAAAACAGGCACATCCCCAACAGCTGCAGTCCTCCATCAGTCTCTGCATCAAACACAAGACATCCCATCACAACCACAGCATTGCTGTAAACCCAGATGCTCATGAACGTTCTCAGGCTTGTGGTGCAAAGACAGTGAATTTATGAGCTAAGATTATGGCTGGGAAAAGACATGGACAGCTAAGTTATCCAAACTTCAATGACAAACATAAAAAAATAAGTCATTTCTGTACTAGATACAAGAAGATGATCAGACAAAACCCTGAAATATGTTGGAGAGAAACTAAAATGTTTGTAAAAATGTATATCTTTCTGCAGCAGGACTTAAATTCATAGCAAGACATAGCACACCTCCATCAATACAATTCAACTTTCTTGAATTGTCACCATTTGATGCAGCACGCCAACACAACAGTAAGTCTCCCACCTGATATTTCCATTCCCACCAGCACAACTGCAAGTTCCCTCTCCGTCAGTGGAGCAGAATACCAGCTTCTTGTTTATACAAGCCCCACATGATCATCCCGCCGAATACCTCAAACATCGCACAGACAACAAAGGTTGTGTTTGAAAAGAAAAAGACCATATAGTGGCGACTTTTAAGGAGATACGAAGACAAACATCAGTTCAGAACCTTTCATCTCGTGTTTAAAAGGTACTTGATCTCCACCATCTGGGTGCAGGTGTGCTTGGTGCTTCTACTTCATTTTGATGATGCATGAAACTTAATCAGAAGTGGATCTTATCCCTGCATGTTCAGTTTCTCGCCATTCACTGCTCATAGATGCAAAAGTTACTTATGCAAGGAAATTGTTGCCAAACGTCATGAATAGAGCTCCTCATTCATTCTGTAAACGGACAACAGTGGTACTTTTTGGGGCATTTATTCTGCAAGTCAACATAGCATTTTGAATTATTTATAGTCAGAAGTAGTTTTCCATTAAACGTCAACTGCGCTGACATTGTTTTGACTGAATCCAGGTGGATTTCTTCTAGCTTTTGTGTCATGAGCCAATCACACTTTGAGAACAAACATCATATAAAAGCAAAAGCTGAACTATGTGCAGAAGTTGGAGCTTCAGTTTTTCTATGGGGCAGAATAAAGAGTTTATTAATGCTGCGAAATAAAAGCTACAAGTAGCTGCTCTTCTTATTTTAACCCTTTAAATTCTAATCCTGTCTCCAATGTTTGTGATATCTAGAAAATTATCAAACTAAGATAACAAAATGCACAGAAAGAGGTTTTTTCCCCCATAAATTAGTCATTACAGAGGCCATAGGAGTTTCTGCGTTATGTCCAATCATCAGACAAAAGTCACTCAGATGTCACACTATAATGACATGAGCTGGTCTGTGCTTTCAAAACACCAATTCTACAGCCACAATATCTAAGTATAGACACTTAATGTAGTAGTGAGATTAAATCTAGACCAGACCAGTACACATTTACATCATGGAGGCCAAACACACTTTTATCGTGTATCCGTTCTGCAGGTCCTGATGTTTATCCGCAGGTTGTGGCTGTCGCTTTGGGCCGGATCAACACTTTTGTTTTGTTTTGGCCTTCACAACAAAAATTCCAACCGACTGACTGGCTGAGCTAATTATTAGCTTTTTATGACCGAGGTTAAAGTGACTAACCGTCCACTCCCGTGATTGCCATGTGTATATTTGAAACCTGTCTCACTCTCATCAACAGCCAATAGGAAGCAAGAAGACAGATGTGTTTTTGGTTTAAGAGCATTTTGTGTCGTACAGATCATTTTTCTGAAAGTGCTCCTGCTTGAATTGACCAATGACAACTGTGGAGTCTGAAGAGACATTTTCTGGCTTCAACAATCTGCCGAGTCTATGAAGAAACATGTACATTTATCTGTTGTTTTAGAACTAAATTTACCTCTAATTGTGCGAGAGATTTTGCAAGAATAGCAAAAGAATTTGGATTTTAAGGGCAAAGAGAAGAGTAAATACATTCGGTGTGCTCCCCTGTGATGATGGTGATTGACAACACAATAGGAACAATACACACACTGGTGTTTAGTGGGAAACTGCCGTCTGGAAAATGCAGTCAGGATGGAAGTCCACGAGTGCAAATTGACCTTGAACCTTTGCCAGCATGTGGGCGCAGACCAATCACCTCACAAAGCTTTTGTGGCGTACCAATCAACACAAGTTCAGCAGCACAAATTATTTAGATTTGAAAGCCCGGACACAGAGTGCAGGCAGTGGATTGTGGGAACTGGTTATCTTGCTATGTTGACTTTTCTGAGTCTGGGAAAGCTCGTCTTTTACACACACATGCAAGCACGCACGCGCACACGCACACACGCACGGACGCACACACAGACACACAAAACAAACACAGACACAACAATGTATGACTGAATTGAAGTACACAAACACATAAAAGTGAACTCGTTCATCTATTCATCTGACACACAGTTAAAGCAACATGCTCACAATGCCAATGAAACACCACAAATGCAGACGATAACTTATAAAAGACTCCTGTCGCAACTCAAACTGCCCAATTTCAGATTTAAATGTATAGTGGCAAAAGTGAGTTGCCCAGGTTAGGTAGCAGTTTAAAGTTTGAGGGCATCACCAGCAAAATCAGTGAGAGTGTGAACTAGAGCTGCACAATATCAAGTGAACATGTAATAACCTGTGGATTCTTATAATGATGTGATGTTAAATGTATGATGTATATATCATTATGCCTTCATATAAACACCATTCTTCTGAAAAACAGTGCTCTTTTTCTTGCCCCTTTCTTACAGCATCTGGGTTTCCCTCTTGGGAAACTTCAGCAGTTTTTTGCTCGATATATCCTTGGCAATTGTTTTGTTATTTTTTTCTGCTTTTGGCTTCTGCACTGTTGCCACTAAACATGAAATAATTAGCGCTGTTGATAAAAATGTCTTATTTTCCCAATTTCTGTCAATTCTGCACAGGGTTCTGTGAATTCTAATTTAGAGTGGATTAATGATTACTAGAAAACATTTGATGTTTTGTGATGTGTACATTATATTAAGCATGTTTATATTTCCTAGTGGGAGAAAAAACGTTTTTTCTTGAGATGTAGGATGTAGCATAGCTTGGTCAGTTGTTCTGGATAAAATACCTAATCTCCTCCAGTTAATGACGTCTATTGGCGCCTCGATCCACGGTCATTTCACCTCATCTGTTATCGCAGCCTTTATTTTCCATCTGCCTTTACTTCAGCTTACACTTATTAAATTCCAGACCTTAATGCACCTTAATTGGATGTTGCATACCGCTTAACCACCCAGCGCTGTGAGCGTTGCCATGTATTACCCTCTGCAGAGTGCTGGTATTCATGCTACATGACATGTAATTTTCTTCAGAGGGGAAAGGAAGATTTTCCAAACTGTAATGGAGTGTGAGCAGAGGGAGATGTTTTTTGTAAAATAAAAAACAACAACAACAAAAAACACCACACAACTGATGTGATACGGATATTAGTTGATCTATAGAGCTTGTGTGTTGTCAAGAAAAACATGTTATATTAAGTGTAATAAAGACAGCTGAGATGAAGGACTGGCAGCGAACCTCAAAGTTACTAAACTCTTGCAGAAGGATTTTCCCCATTGGATTGGTGCTGAAAATGAGATTAAAATGTTTAGTTATTCTATAGAGTCCTTCTGCAAAAGCGCTATCAACTAACAATGTTGCAAAGATTGAACACGGAAGACTTGTTGTTCCAGCCTTCCTTATTGATTCAGGGAGTCACTTGTAAATAACTCTCATCTATACATTGGTAAAGTTTCAAATATCTAATTTTGAAATTTCAATTATTTGGTTGGCTCACGGCACAAAACATTAAGATCATGAGGAAAACAATTAGCCGGCCTTGTAAACAGATTTCATTACAGAAATGTGTCGAAATACGAGATCACTTCACATCCTGAAGAAAAACGCTAAAATATTACAACTCATTCAAAATCCAGTGAAACCGTGATTATGCGTTGTGAGTGGTTTGGTGCAGCAAATGCATAGCGTTGTGTATAAAAGGGTGTTTTTATTAGTTGTTTTGGAATGCTTGCTTCATGTGGCATTTCGCCATTGATGTTTGCCACCTTCCTTGGCCTCTCCATAGCAATCAGCCGATAACAGTAATTTCCACCAGAACCAGCAACAGCACCAGTTACAGTCATTGCAAACCTGGACCATGATTAACCTGGCGTGGATATCACATTTATGATCCACGTATTGGAATTCACCAAAGTTTTAGACTAGATTTCCTTCTTCATACAAGCCTCTATCTGCATCAGGGCTTGGGACTGCCACTAATGCTACACCGGCGAGATTTAGACATTTTATATTGCTAATTCTGGGAGCGGAACCAAGTCCTCAGAGTTCCCATACAGACATGCAAACCCCGCCATCAAAATGAGTCCAGCATGTTAGGCTGATCTAAAGGCCACAGGGTCATAAAAACACAAAGGGAGAAGATTTACTCTTCAATATAACGTAGAGCAGCCAGCCTGCCTCTCGTCTGAAGCTCCTTGTTTTGGCTGCGGTACAACAGAACCAAATCATAGTCTAATCACACACGCTGAGAAACAGAAAAAAAAATTGTTCCAGCTTTTCTGATGGAAACTTTAATGTGAAACACGGCTGTTCACTGTTTTAGTGTTGAATGAAACCATGTGTTTAAAAGGGGCTCTGCAGCCACATCCGGATTATTCTTAGCATTTCTTTTTAAATCCAGTGGAAGATGTTTTTGTTGTTGCATCAAAGCCTGATGGTGATCAAGTTTCAATCAGTTTTGATGAAAATAACTTGCATATCATCCCAAATAAAATACATTTCATTTCAGTAGTTTTTCCAGAGAAAGACGTGACATTTCTGTCATTTGATTCAAAGTTGGATCCTTTCGTCTCCGCCAACCTACTGCATGTATGAAATAAATGGGGAAAAAAAGCTTCAGTAGGCACTCACAAGGCTTTTCAGTGTTTATAGGAAGAATAAAACAAACTACTGCACTGCAGTCTTTCGTTGGGTCAATTGCTTATGAGAGGACTGCTGACGATGATAGACGAAGAAGAACTGTGGTTGTCGCACTTGGATACAAACAGTGTACACCCACATGTGAACGCAATGAGTCTGCACACAGACGTACATGCTGTAGATGATCCGTGACTAATTGCTATCACATGAACATGTAAAGTAGCTGCCTGGAGAAACACAGGGACTGAACTGACTTTAAAGTGTCCATGGATTGCAATGATGGGACTACAGGTTTTTTTTTCCTTCCTGTCAGTCTCCGGGTTTTCTTGCTATCCACTAAACTTTTGCAAACATATCCTTCTTTACATGAAGCCATGAGTTATGATGCAACATTATTTAGCTGAATCTTCTTTCTTGATTTCTTTACATCGTTTTAATGCCAATATTTTGTTTTCTTTCCTGTTTACATACATACTTTTCAGTACCTGAACACAAAACGACATGCAAAAGTCATAGTTTGATGAATGTGTTGGCACACAAGACATTACTGCAATGGAACTAAAGATTGAATAGATGGATAATACTGCATGGATAAGTCTTAAAAGCTACAGATTTACAGCAAATAAACATGTACTAAGTTACTTTTGTTCCAGAGTGTAATGGTCTTTCTGCAGTTCCAGTAAAGGAAGTGTGAAATGTCTACACTACAGTATATGCTTTCTTTTATTTTGTGGAAACACTGCAAATGTACATTATTCATAACCCGTGGTGTGGTATTGCATGAATTGGCATCATAAATGAAGTATACTTTATTGCAAAGTTACAACGTCTCAAGACAAAACCTATGAATCAAGCTAAAATGAATGCACAATTCATCTTGCTGCTTGTGCTCGATATAACTCTGTATACTGTCGCAGCTCAAATTCCCTATTCCACCTTACCTCACCATAATGGGTACTTGGATTTCTTTGCAAAGCTCACTATATAATGTATGATAAATGATTTATTATTTGGCTAAATTGTACACTATGGCACTAAATATGCTGCAACAAAGAGGGCACAGAACTGCAGTACCTCTGAGATTAGATCCTCGCTGAAACGCCTTTGTCTGAATTACATTTGCTCAGCTGCTGTGGGTCACCGCAGTGAAAAAAGCTAAACCACTATGCCAGGAAATGTGAAAGTAAAATAACATATTATGCCGAAAGCTGACGTTGCATTCCAAAAAAAAACAAAATAGTTAATAACGTCAGTTACTGTTTTTATACTACTGTTTTAACTATTGAGATGTCTCTCAATAGTTTTAGTTATAATGGTTGATGCAACCTGAGATGATAGATGGATGTTAAACTCGAAACTGTTAGATCTACGATATAAAAGCCATATGAACCACTTCCATTCAGCAGACAGATTTACAACTGTAACAACCTGAAACTTTTTAGACTTACTGACACCAGCACAAGTACACAACTGTATGAACAAAGTGCAAATAAAGCAACATGCTGGAGAAAATTCTGACTGACCATTCAGCATGTGTTCTCTGAGGAACATCAGCTCAATATTACTCGTGTGCCTGAGAAACCGTAAGCATTCATCCTCAACCTCCAACCTTCACTGACCACAGGATCAACTTATAGCAAGCTTCTCTTCTCCTTCACCTAATTTAGAAATGACATCACCATCAGCCCAGCGGCTCTGTGGTTGGAATATTTTTAGAGTTCAGACTCGGCTTGGAGATGGTCAACGTTTAGAGAAGGAGTATGTGGTTTTGAATTTTCTTTGTTTTGTTTTTTTTCTCCCTTGAGGCGAGGTGAGTGGGAGTTCACACAGGGACAATCGACTCAGACCAAGACTTCTCAGCCAGAAACAAGCTACATTTAACACACAATCAACTTGTTGCTAAGGGCGGTAAAATAATTTACACTTTTTCCTCCACTTTGTATATGTTTCTCCTATCCACAGCCCACTTATAAAACAGCTCCTAAATTCAACCATAATCCAGCCAAAGAGTCGCAAAACACTTGGCACAAAGTCATTATGGAAAAGGTGGAGTAAAACTTCAAAATGCAGAGTCAAAAACAATGTAATTGTGTAGCAATGCTACAACTTCTTTCAATTTCAGTATTTTCCAAGTAGGGATTACCAAAGCAGATCATCATCTCCTTATTTTTCAATCAAAGCAGAGACTTTGTCTCTCTCACCATCCTACCAAACAGTTCAACATGAGCTGAGCCACTGATGCACTCAGTTTTAACCCTCTCAGTCCCTGTGTGAATATGAACATCCTCATCTTTGCCAGTTCACACTGCCTCTCCATTCTGTAACACAAGAATGTTGATTCTAAAAATGCAAAGTTACAACACAAGACTTATTTATCATGTTCTACCACACAAGTGATCCATTCTGAAAACACTGAGCAGAGTAGAAAGTATAACCAACAACTCACTTACACGCCGACACTTAAAGTCAAACTCGTGTCTTGAGTTTAACTAACAAGGAGGTCATTAGATAAAAAGCAGGGATATTATTGCAGTAAAAGGCAAATGACGTTCACTTATAAAGCAGGATTTCATTACTTTTTAAATCAAAGCACACAGTTAGACATTGCATGGCAATGGTTGGAATGCATAGTCACTCAAGGGCACTTTGGAGCATTGTATTTTTATATGAGCCGCTCGGAGTGAGATTGTACCTCAAAAGCTTCAACTGTGAGGTTTTCATTTTGCTCAGAAAACACTAGGAATAGTTATTTCAGATCACATGTGACATTTTAAACATTGTTTTCTTAAAAGCCTGGCAATTGTCAGAAACAAACATGTTAACTGGAAAAATTAGGGAATAAAGATGGATGTTCAATAATATAATAACAGCATGTTTATAAAATAGTTTAGACCATGTGTTTGATTTAGAAATACTTTAAATGATCTTTGTACTCTATTTCACTGAGATCTATTCTCTGCTGGGTTCACTGTGTGCTATGACATTAAAAACCTCCAGCAGGATATTAAGATATAATTCCAGTTGTCCCGTTTTTCCGTTTTACATCGAGTCGCTGTGCGAAATACAAAATCAATATGGTATAACAGTCAAGGACAGGAAGAACAGAAATAAAAAGCAACATGAAAAATAAAACAAGCAAAGCAAAAGCTTCCACAGGTTTCATTAAGGTTTAAAGTAGTTTCAATCACTCTGATAAGCGCCTCATAAATGTCCTGAGCCACTGCAATTAAAGACAAACAAGAGCCCGAAAGAAATTGAACCACATAGAACACCTGGTAGATATGAATTATTAACAGGGTAGTTGTGAGAGAGGCCACAGGTCAGATCATGAAGCACACTATGGTGTCAGAGTGGGTGTGAGCAGAGGTGTTGACTGGAGACCGCAGAGGAAGCAGCTGCTCATCAGCACGTTGTCCTCCTGTCACCGTCAGGGTTATCAAGACATGCAGTACAAGCAAAAAGACAAAAGAGCGAGCGTATCCAGCCAGCTGATGAAGCCAGAGCGGACTAAGAATATTTCAAATAAAAAGTCGGCTCACTCAAATTACAAATACACATTTTCTGAAAATGAAACTACAGACGACACGTTCCCACTATGTACACAAATCTTCAGAGATGTAAAGTTTTGGGATATGAAGCTCCCAGTGTTCCTCCTCAGCTGCTTAGTGGATAATTAAAAGGCATTTCACTGAAGACCTGGAGAGCAGCTGTAGGGTGGATCCATGCGAGATTGCAGCTGACTTCGGAGAGACTGGAAACCTCTTTTGGTTGAATGGCGATCAAACCGCCAAGGGGGGTGGGGGTTCTCTAGGAGCTCCAAGAAGAGCTGAGGGCAAGAAATAGTCATGGGCTGGGCTGGGCACCGGAAATAAGACAGAGAGCAGGGCCAGAGAGAAATCTTGTAGTCATCGTGAAATGTGTGTGTCAGCAAATACACACACACAGTTGCAAATGAAATGTACAGCTGTTTGAGTGACCGTTTATTGTGCTTGTCATTTAGGAGTCTAAGATCCTTTTAAAACGTTGGGAGAAAATATAGATCCAGAGGTTAGAGAAGCAAGCTTGGGTTCCAATCCCACTGCCTAAAAGGTTATCCCTGTGGTTGTAACCATGGGTGGTTTAAGGCCGAGCACCTAACGTCTCTCATCAGTGTTTCTTTTTGCTTTAAAGTGGAAGTAAATCTTGGTTTTTGCTTTGTTTACAGTTTAAGCACTTTGAGATTTACTAATGTAAAGTGCAATACAAAGAAAATACATTATTATTATTATTACCATTATTAGTATTATTATTATTATTATTAATAGTAGTAGTATTATTAGTTGTCAGATTACCAGCAAACAGCTGGTGTGGAAGAGAGAAGTCGCTGCAGCTCAGACGACAGCTGAAGTTTGACATTAATCATCAGCTGGACACACGTTTACTTGGCCTGCCTCATTTGTCTTATTACTACCACACTGTCTAGAATGCAAAGTTCAATTGCAGGATATGTAAATCTAGACATCTTGTGGCAGTGAATTTTAATTACTCTGCCGACAGGTTAGTAGACAATTCAGATTTGTGTGTTGTGACTTAAATAACAGTTATCTCTCATTGCAGCACAGTCATTATTCTAAGACATTTACTTACTCATCTCCCGTCTGCAGGTGAATGCCGTCCAACTGGCGATCATCTATCACTCTTACAAGCCTGAAAATCATCCCATGTGGCATTTGCACGTTGACGTGTTCAGCTGGAGTCGCAGCAAATGAGGCATTGAGGAATTCTGCAGTTGCTGTCAGCCCATCACTGTAAAATAATAATACTGCAGGTCCAGATGAGCTTCCACAACTTTATGTTATTCTTTTTCCACTAGAAATCCGGTCACTCATTCATCCATTAAAAAAAATGCTTGTGGCCACCTAAATGTCTGAACATGTTAGGTTGAAGTCTTCCTGGAAGAATTTGTAAGATTTAGTGATGAAACTTGGCTGACTCAGCCAGGCGTGTGAGGTTGAACCGTCTGATGGCGGGAGAGCCACAACCAGCTCGACAAGATCAAAAAAAAGAAGAGACTTCAGCTTTTTGTTATTATTGTGTGTCAAACTCCAATGCGACTGTGATGGGTTCTATTTAGGTTCCCAGAGCATCTTCCTATAATTTACACTCTTCATTTTAATACTTGTGAGACAAGCATAAACATGCATTAGGGGCTTTCATAAGCTGAATTTATAAGCATCATTGTACAAAGTGCTTTTGAATCATTAAATCGCTCAAGTCTTTCTGTGTGAAAATGACAACAGAGGCTTCTCAACAGACCACTTTGGATTTGCTTTATATGTTATGTGAATGACACCAATGAAACCTAAATTAATTAACAAATCTTCAAGTTACTACTTTAAAAGAAGACATGTTGTAAAACTATTGCTGTAAATGTCAAACACCAAGCATGAAAATCTTTGTTGCAATTTTTTATAATGTTTTTGGGGCTGATCATGAGACCCTCAATAATTCACAATCTTGGTCATTTCATATCATAGTTGCACTTATTTTCAAGCCTTCTTTTAAGGCGTTGTTGTCAATCACAGTAAAACAAAAATGGTCAGATAGAAAGTGTTTGATGGGGGACAAGAAACATTTCTCTTCTTAGCAAAAACTGAATCCTAGAGTTTTACTTCTGCATCATAACAACCCTACATGAGCAAACCAATTGAAAGCGTGATCGCGTATGAAAATTAATTGCATTGTAAAAGGAAGATTTCCTTTTGGTTCCATTGCTTCTGTATTTTATGTTACAATGCCATTGTCGTCTCCAGTTCCATCAGCAAACAACCCCTTGAAATATTTATCTATGAGAGCCTTTTCATGAAAACATGATGACAGAAAGTAATTGTTTCCTTGCACTTCCTGCGTGCTGCTGATGAGTATTTGAGTCACGCGGCCTCATTAACCAGTCAATAGCCATCATTATGTTATTCTGGTAACCCGCTCCATCAACTAACAGTTGATTCATTTCATGACGTGCATTGATGAGGCTGCTATTTATGACTCATTTGTTCAGTGTTCATGGTAAAACTACTGACTATCGAGAAATGGATAAAGTCCTCATGACACGGTACTGTCTTTTTGGTGCTAGACTATACGTAAATACATTTTGTCTCACACTTTATGGACCATGCTGTAAAAAAACAAAAACAAACAAAAAAAGAAGCAGAAAATTGCACAAGTGATGGATTTGCTTGGTCACTGAACTTTTACCAAGAAGCTCTGAGCACGTCAATAAATAGAAAATTAATAAACAGGGAATGGACCCATGCTAAGTAGTGCAAGCACACCATATATTTAACTCACACTAGTATTGAAATGCCTATACAAGTCTATTCAACGAGTAAACAAAGACAATAACACTTTTCTAAGCTCAGATGTGGAAATGTTGGAATGCCAGCTCCAGAATACTCGATGAAGGTCGGCGAGTTTGGGTTTGAGGAGCGACTGATGGACAAAACAGGTGTTTTGTATTGAAAGCATTTACTATGCTTTTTCCAGAGGAAATGCAGTTAAAGGCTACTTCCAGCCGGGCTACATGCTCCTCAGCCAATTGCAAAACACAGCAGATGTGCAGTTCAGGCACTTAGTATAGAGCACTGAAACTGATTGTACAACTTACATTAATCCATCTTCTATACCACGTTATCCAACTATCAAGGGTTGCTGGAGTTGATCCCAGCTGAGTATGGGCAATGGCAAACTACAGCTTCACCCGGTCCGATCACAAAGAAATTAGACATTCGCACACAACTTACAATAACTAATCTGAAACTAATATTTTTGACTGAGGAAAGAACCCACAGTACTCTGAGAAAACCCACAAACAGACAAGGAGAACATAAAATATCACAATGCAACAAACAATGACTGAATTCGAAAATATTGAGAAACAGACAGCTGGCTCATTTAGTGACCATCAGCAGCCATGTCTCCACAACAAATATTGTTTTCACGTAATGAAGATTCACCGCTCTGTGAAATCCTTCAACTATAACTGTGGTTTATCTAATTGTTTAGAGTCAGCACAAATCTCCATCCTTCTCTGTGGCACCACTGAACTGATCATTTCCTTGCTCCATATTAAGACATGAACAACATGATGAGATTAAATGATAGAAACAAGATGAGAAACAACAAAATATTAGAGTGAAGATTTTTCAACAATAGGTCTCCTATGGTGGGTTGTAGGCTTGTCCTCTCTGGTCCTCACAGTGTTGGAGAGCAATAGTGACGATAATAAATACAGTAGGGAAAAAAAAACGGTTTTCAATCAGGTGTCATTTCAGGTGCACCCTCTTAACCAAAAAAAAAATAAACTAATTCCAAAATTTCAGTCTGCTGAGAGCATTCAGCAGACTAAAACAGCTTCATGTTTTTCTTTCAGCAGGTCCAAGACTCACAGTGCCGTGCGGCCACCTGCACACCCCCATTTCTGCACATTCACTTTTTCTTCGGCTGATTTTCTTTGAAACCCGCTCACTATTTAATGCCAACACCTGGTGGCTGGCGCTGCTACAGAAGACTGAGAAAACATGCTCATTTCACTGCAGCCACATGAAACAACAAGAGGGCTTTAAAAAAAAAAGACTTTTAACCCCCCTACTAGAACATAAATACACTTATCCTGTGCAGGCAAAAATAATGTACGTGTTCAAAGGAGATTTGAAGAAGCCCCTTTGAAAAGCAGCAGCTTTGAAGTGAAGAAATTTCAACTTGATTTTCCTGTTTGGATTCATGTCTTTGTCAACCGTCTTCCTGCGAATATTTTTATCCAGGCAGCGGCCATTTTGGGTCATTGTCACATGAGTACATCCAGAGGGCAAGGGAAGGTAGAGATGGTTAGAAAGTAGTTTGCCTTCTCGACCACAGGGCAGGATGTTTTTATATTAAAAAAATACTGTATGCTTTAGCCTGGTGAGAGATAAGTTCCAGATAGTGTTTTAAATGCTAGTAACAGGACAGCCAGAGCAGTTTGATAATGTGAGAGTCACAGCAGTGAATCCAAAGAGCATGAATTGCATTTTGAAAGTAAAAACTCTGCAAAAGTAAAATATACATTCTCCCTCTCTTTTTCCTGAATGAGGAGGCTTTTTCAGGCATTTTTTTGGTTCACAGAACAAAGGGACTGTGAATCCCACAAGCGAAAGCTGTAATCTCAGATATGCTTGCTGGGCAACTTCCTTGTTTTCTCCTCACCGGGTCAAACATGCAACATCCACAGAAAACGGCAATAGGGTTTTGTCTGCCACTTTTGGTCAGGCATTTGTGGGGGCCCTATGTCATCTAAAAAGCACCACAAGTGGGTTATTTGCTGTGTTTTGTTTATGAGAGAATGAGGGTTGTACCCTGTTGTGCTCACGCATCTATGTAGCCTTTAACAGATGGTTTACCACCTCTACCATTTAGCCAATTGGTTGGAATTATGCATACCCATTAATTACTTTACACGGATCATGATTTTTAGACAAGGCATCTGTTTCATATTCATGGTTAAACTTCATGTTGTCACTGATTGTTGTTTCTTTTAGACTCTAAAATGATGCTTAGTGTACATTCATTTCCTATAGTAGAAACAAACAATATACTGAAAGTTGGTTATCAGTTCTGTAGGGATGAAAGACCGAGGGCGTAGTTTGAAAGCTTTGGTGAATTTACACAACAACATTTCGCGTGACAGCACCTAATCCGTTTAAAAAAAAAAAAAGGAGTGTGTTTACACTGCCGCAGCGGACACAGAGACAACGATGTAGTTAGTATGCCGGGCCATGGGAGGGTGACTGTTGCTTGATTTTGTAATGAAACCACACAGACATGTGTACAGAGAAGAATACGCTGTAAACGTGAAGAAAATGGAGAGAACCTAACATCCATATGGACTGATAACGCATCGGATGCTATCAGGGGTGAGTCTCAACTATAAAACTACTGATATGGATGATAAAACTAGAATACTGACTGTGACCAATACCACTGCGGGTTGCCATGTCTGTTTACAAGGGATGGAAAGGGAAGGGAGGGGGAGAGATGCGCACGCGCAGTAACAGGCTCTGTAAGCCTAAGGCAATCTCTGCAGGAGGGAATAGCGTCCGTGAAAGAAACTTTCCACCTTGGAAGCTAGATTAAAAACTTTGCGGATACAGTGCATCTGGACACTGGTGCCGTGTAAAAGGGCCCCCCAAAAGTGAAGAAAATTTTGCGGATACACTCGTATTTGTTGTCGATGCATCTCTGTGGATAGTCTTTCGTTGGACTAGCAGGTCAAACAAACTCCTCAATAACCAATGTTACCCACATTTTCTATCGATCATGTCAGTTGGAAAGGCCATTTTGGGGACTGCTATTATTATCTGGCAGTATTTTCCACAGATTAAATAGACTCAACACTCTCCTGGTTGAATGATCAATGGAAAATAAACAAAAAATAGGAGACATAAATATACAAGAAGAGTTGTTTAAGATGATCACAATGACGCTCTTCATGAAGGATGAAGCATGCAATCCCAGAGTGCCACACTGAGCTCAAGCCAAAAGTTAAATTAACTCACTTTCAGATTTTGAAGGAGTTTGGCAACTTGCTCACTGTGTTTTATTCTAAACTGTAACAACTGAGCACGGCTCTGATTAACCTCTCTGTCTGGCTTCGTCTCCTGGGCACCGGCAGCTGCAGTGAAGCTGGGGATGTTGTTAGACTTAGAGATTCTGAAATCCAGCGTTATGGATGAGAAGGTGGCAAAAAAAAAGACAATACAAATGTTATTCAGCAACAAGTGAAACTCTTGACCGGTTTCGAGTAAGAAATCACACTGTTAGTCATGTTATATGCAGCAAGCTCATCCTAATAAGCCTGTCCTGCAGGGTTAATGCAAATACATCTGCTTGCTGTACCAACATTACAGCGTTTATCCCATCAACCAACATTACAGCGTTTATCCCATCACAAAGACTGAACATCACCTCCATTTATGCATAGTCTTGTTCTGTATATAACCAAGCAAAGTAAACCTTCCAGATTTCACAAAGTCACCCCAGGCCACAGGAAATTGAGCTTTTTATTGAATAAAGCTGTTTTTACTCCCCCCCGTTTAAGAGGTATTGGCTGAATGGTGATCTGTGACGGCCTGTGTGGGCGATGTAATGTACTTTTTTTCTCAATGGAAAAAACAAAATTATGCTAGAACAGATATAAAGACATTTTGAATGGAGTTCATAATCATGAAAGCCCACTCAAAAGTCACTCACAGCCTGAACTGAGTGCAGTGAAGTTCTGACTGGGCCTCGTCTGTGACTCATTAGTCCTCACAAACATGCATGCAAAGCCATTCGTCTCCACAGCTTGCTGAAGCAAACAAGGCAAATCAAACTCAGGTGAGTGGAGCGATTCTGAGCTCCAAGAAAGAAACTGAAGATTGCAGATTCTCCTGAACTTTTTGCAGATGTGCAGCCTAAAGGTCAACAATGACCCAACGTTGAACTAACAGGGTTTAGACGTACTTAGGCTGTGACGGAGGGAAATGACCAAACTTCAATAAAGCCCACCTGACCTACTTTCTTCTCTCTGTCTCTCTCTGAGAGAGAGAGAGAGAGAGAGAGAGAGAGAGAGAGAGAGAGAGAGAGAGAGAGAGAGAGAGAGAGAGAGAGAGAGGGGGTAATTTGTGCACATTTAAGGTACAACTGTGTGAAAGTGAGACAGTTCAAGAAAAGCTTGCACACAGGCAATTACATGCTTTTAAGAGTGTGTTTCCAGAGCGTGTGTGTGTGTGTGTGTGTGTGTGTGTGTGTGTGTGTGTGTGTGTGTGTGTGTGTGTGGCTGGCATTTGGCTCCAGATTTGCCATGTGTTGCCCAGCTGTGGTCGCCTGGCATTGGGTTTTCAGTCTCGTTGCAATGGGAACGGTCAGAATATAAATAATGTCTTCGCCTCACAGTCTTTCTTCTGGGACAAACAACAGACGGCTCGTCACATAGGGGAAAAAAAAACATACTTTACTCTCTGAAACATACAGAAGTTCAGGTTAAGCAGTTACTCACTGTGGCTTGAGAACATCTGCAGACATTTAAAGTGGTAATACATTAAAGGAAAGAAGGGCGGAGGTAGTTTTTAATAATTCTTTAAAAAAGAAAATCTTTTAATTCAGTGTAATAAAAGTTCTTCCAGATGCACAAATAAATGTATTGCATTGATGTTAACTCTGCTTCCGTCTGTCAGCTTGCTGTAATAAAGTTCACTGCAACTTTCAGTCCTTTCCAGTCAGATGAATGCATCATATATCTGTGAAATATGTTTTAAAAATACTTCCATGGTGTTGTCATGGATCTCTCAACTGTGTATCAAAATATGTAATTATACCAATGTTGGAGAGATGGCTATGTGTCGACGACAACAAAGACAATGTTTCAGGTCAAGAATCACTGGGAACCTCATGAAAATAAACTGATTTGGAGTTTAAACTGACAGGAAATAGGAAACAAACCATGTATTCTCCCCTTATATTAAAATAGGGTTGAAAGACCTGATGATGGCTAATAAGAAACGGCAGCAACTATGTAAATAAAGCTTTTAGTTTCTTTGTACTTAGACCTAAAATTTAAACCCAGAGGTTCTGCTATAAATTCTCCCAGTAGTTTCTATATGAATTATCACCCTGTCACTCTATGAAGCCCAAAACAGCAACACTTTGCTTTAAGATGACACAAACTTTGAAAGGATGATTAAGGCACCGTAAATCTGCTCATCACCCGACCAAAACCTAATTTTGAAAAGCAATAGAAATATTTGAACATAAATGGGAATAACATTTACGTTCACTCTACAACTTTTTTGCAGAACTCATGGTTTGGTGCACTAAAAGTTCTATGGCTGTAAAACGTTTCATCTCAACACATATTTCTTTCTTTCTGGAGCAAATAGAGAAAACGAATAGATAAACTGAAAAGCATTCGGCAGTCATATTTTCTGTACACTAATTATCAAAACTCACAGGAAAGCTGTGCATTTAGACCACCTCCTATGTTTACATGTCAGAGGATGTTGAGGAGTCAGGAAACAATGTCCTGGAAAGACTGTGCTTGGTGTCGTTTCTCTTTGACCTTCTCACTTACTGTCCTGCAGACGTCAACATCCAAGCAAGACTGATGATGTTTCGTCAGATTTGGTGATTGAAGCCAGTTGAGCATTGATAATGTTGTAGATTTGTCTGCTCACATATGTTAATAGCCACTTGATGAATCTATGCATTTGCATTAAAGGAAACGCAAAACAAAATATTCAAAATCCTTTTTCTTGGGTATCAAGAAACTAAACAAAGAGGACAAAGTTAAACTCTGCCACTTAAACACAGGATAAATGTTATCTCTGGCTGATAAAGACTGTGAAAGGCAAAAATAACTGTGTTTGATTCAGACTATTGTGTCTGGACTAAGGTTTTTAGATTTTTAAAAAAGAGGCATCTGCATCTAATCTTTACTTAATGTTTCAAAATAGTGTCACCAAGAACTTCTAATGAACAAAAATCATAATAAACTCAAATCTAAGTATAATACAAAAAAGAAAAACTAGAAACTGCACATACCCTTGAAGCTGTCACAACTCAAAAGGTATATAAATCATTGATCACTCAACCTCCACAAACTCTAAATGGACTTCAACAATCATGACTGATGTCGGAAGAGAAACCTTTTTGGCTCTGGAGGAGGAAAAAAAAAAAATCAATCAGCCACAATAAATCAGACCTTTAATGATCCAACTTCTCAACCTTCACTAATAGCACGACTAAAAATAGCCTGATGTGCAACTAAGTACACCAAGTAGTCCTTAGAGTAGAGGGACTACACTCTCACAAGGTAACAGGGTTGCATGAGAAGCAGCTAATTAGTGGAAATGGGATGTTTAGTTTTTTTGGGTTGCGCCTAAGCTGCAGTTCTGTTGTGTTATGCGATGTGTGTTTGTGTGGATGGGGGTTTCCAGGAAGCTGCGTTCAACACAGTGTAGGATCAGATAACCCTCCTCCTACTCGTCTCTCTGAGATTTGATCACAAACAGGGTTGTGTGCATCTGAAATATCCAGGAAGATATGTTAGAATGGCAACAATAAAACACTGAACCCGTCCACATGATTTTAAACCAGCGAGCTTTTTAAACGCTGTATTCTAACCCAATGCTTTCACCGGGCCCCTCTCACTCACATACCTCTCAAGTGGAGACTGTTGACTAAACACTGTTTCAGCTTGACAAGTCTCAAGTCAGAAGAGACGTCCCTAATCATGAGAACATTGTGGCCTAACATATGACCCCAATCATATCGGTTCATGCTTCTGCTTCAAATCATGTGTGTTCGAGCTGTCAGGTTCAGAGGGGGAATAAGTTTGAAGTCTCCCAACCTTGTTTACTGGGCTGATTTTAGAAAAAGAAAAGAATTTACCAAAATCATTGATATATATTAAATATTAAGCAGTTTGCATGAGTTAAAGAAGAACCCTTTCTCCAATTTCATTATAGTGCAATCTTTTTTTTTTTTGGCATCTTGAAAATGACAATGTGAAAAAAACATTCTCACATCAAAAAGGAAAAGACTTTGCAGGTGTAAAATTGCCTTTCAGTATGTACAGATTGCAATTTGTGAAACAAAACCATTAAAAGCAAAAAGACAACCACACAATGTCAAGTTAATACCTCTTTTGTATTAATTTCACTGGCTTGCTAGAACAGGTGAGAGTAAAGTGAAAAAGCATAAATGCTGACATGCCCTGCTAAAAACCAGCCTCTACGATATGCAGATGATTCAGATTATTGCTATGGCACTTTTTCTTCTGACGTGCTTGTGTCAATCAGCAACAAATACTGTCGATTTTCTGGTAAATTGATCATCCCGTCATACAGGAAAAAAAACTCCTAATTACATACATTTTACAGAAACGACGAAGTATAGCTGATAGAACATTCAGTGAAAATATGTTAAAATTATCAAAAGACACAAACTAATCTTGAATTTTGTGTTATTCACAGTGGATAATTAAAAAAACTGAAAAAAATTTAATGAACTTGAAATAATAGAAAACATGCACAAATACCATAAATTATATTAAAAAAATGTTTAATAGAGGACATAATTGCTCTGATAATAAAGAAATACCAAGTATGTTGCAGGGATGTTTGTTTTTACATCTTGTAAGAGACGTTGCAGTGAGTTAAACCGGGTCAGACCTTCAATTTTCTGGTTTTTAATTGACCATTTCATCAGCAGGGAGCTGGGACTCAGCAGGACACAGGGATTAGTGTCAGGAGAACATCTTGGACTGTAAAAACCTGCTTAGCTGGATATTTGAGACGTCATCTCTGCATCCACCCAACCAAGAAATGACCTCTCATGCACAGGTGCGAGTGTCACCGCAGAGCTGCTCAAACTGAGTGCATCAAGCTGACTCCAAGGGAAAATATGTGGACACATCACACACCAGAGGACTGATGGTTTTTAACATTATAATAATAGGTGTTCTGCGTTACTACACACAAACGGGGTCATGAAGAGGTCACAACATGGCAAAGTTCATAAGATGCACAGAAAAAACTACATTCTTCATCTTTGATGTGTTTTAATAATTAAAAGTATCTCATATGACAATGGTTCTCATCACAGTAAAGGATTTGTACACAACTGCTCATTTGGGATCAAACATCATTGAATTGCTCTACTAAATGTAAAAGATGTTCAACCTTTCTGAGATGTGTATAAAGTAATCACCTCCACACATGACAATCTGAAGTTGCAGTGGAGTTTTTATTTTTATTTTTTCCTGATAGCTTTGAGTAATGCATTTTACTTGTATGGAGATGCAGTCGTCTTTCTCTTATCCGTCTTTCAAACAGTCGCTGCTTTTTAGCTGCAGATTTTTGCCTGTAGCACATTCTTAATGAGTAGGCAAGACTTCTGCAGATCAAGTAGAGTATACACAGATAGTTGGACAGAGTGAGATGTTAGGAAGTGCGAGGATCCAGAGGAATGCATCCGGCAGGAAGTCCAATCTTAATAAGCCAGAAGAAGGAGGAAGACGGAGATGAGCAGACAGTAAAGATAAAGAAAGAGTTATGGATGAGAGCATAAAAGGTTGAATGATAATCAAGCAAAGAGAAACTTATTGACCATTTCCTCTGAAGCATCCCTCATCAAACTTAAAAAGCTTAATGATGAAACATTGTGAAAAAATTTTGTTTGTTTTTTTACATTTTTGGGACTGCTTGGAGCCATAGCAACTGTGACCTGGTTTATGTTTGTTTTCCAGTAGTCACTTAATTTTTGAAGAGTTAATGTGCAAAATGAGATTGAGGTCCCACATCTACTTCTAAACTTACAATTTTACAGGGAAAATAATCTAAACCACAGTAATAATCACAGCCTTTTACATTCATATTTTCTTAAATAACTTGTGTTTTATGTGATTCTGTATTATTTTGGTTGTCCAGTAAGATGTCACAGTCAGACTCCATTAAAAGATCTTGTGATCTTATCTTATGTCTTCAGCTTTAGTGGAGGTTAAGGAGATTGAACATATGAGGAAATTAAATGACAGCCCAAATAAAATACTATTTTAATGCTAATCCTTAAATTCTAATCCCTGAACTGATGTGTTTGCAGTCAAAACATATGTGTGAGATCAGCCCTTCACCTCATCCACACAAAGGCCAGCCTTGTAGACCATGACAGCCTCACAGACCCACATACACATAGCTCCTATTGTGGAATCAGAATCATAGATTAACCTAAAAACCAAGACAAGGAGCAGATGTGACAACAGATAAAAAAGGATAGAGTTGTGGAAATCAAGTCAAAACGGTCCCAATCTGTACTATTCCATCAGAAAGTGAACACCAAGGCTTACTGTCAGCCATGTTGGTTTCTGATGAACATTTTTTAGGTGTTAAAGGCTTTGAGATTCTTCTTATTCCTAAATAACTCAGGAATGTCTCTGATGAAGGTCCATATTTTAAGCTTACTTCCAGAAAATTCCTTGAGTATTTTTCTTAGAATAGATATAGAAGCATATGTCAATTGAATAAACTATTTTCTCTGCAATTTTGTGCTAAGTTGTACAGCTATTAAGAAGGAAACTTTGAATTATGCAAGTACAAAAATAAATAAATAAGAAAATAAGAAACAGTTACAATAGAGACACAATTGAGCATCAATTAATAATAATTATAATAATAATAATAAAATCACTAAATAAATGTGATTTTATACAAAATTACCATTGAGTGAACTAGGTAGAGAAAAACAAACAAAAAACCCCCAACTATTAGATGGAATTATCTTAATCAACCATGTCAGAAACTCCATGCTCTTACACTATGGCCAGATTTGCGTTTCTTTCTTAACATCTGGAGATACAGAACAGCAAAAAGTGATGAGCTTTCATACAAACCTTCACCAGGACAGATGCTTTCCTAAAGTCTCTACCATTAGTCGGATATCTCAGGACTTGTTCTACCGCCAGCCTGGAGAGCTGTTCATTAAAATGATAAATTTAAATGAGGAGTTTGGAACACTCTCACTTCTGCAGCCAGTGGAGGGAATAAAAATAAACAGGTTTCCTGTCTGGGCGCAGGTCTGGAACTGCAGGCCTGGGACTTTGTTTGATTTCCCACAGTTAAAGTTGCCCCTCTGCCCTATATACAGTCAGTCTCGCGCAGCGAAACCAGCTTAAGAAGAAGTGCAGGCGGCTCTGGCTCACATCCAGAGTGTTTGCCTCCTTGAGTAAGTGTTATTTTAGCAGTGGCATTAAAAAAAAAAAAAAAAGGTGAAGTGAGCCAGCCAGCAAACTTGGCTGGAACAGCAGGACATTAAAATGATGTATATGAATTAAGATGGAACTCTTCTCTCTGCATTAGTGACTGATTTTATGACCCAAACCTGTTTTTCACACATTGATGACAAAGCCATGGTGAGAAGGGCTATGAGATGAGCTTGAAATTCACATAAAAACTAGATCTTGCATTAAAAAAACAAAATTCCAGCTGCTACTTCTAAACTCAACAATGAATCTTTTAGCTCAGATACTGTTTTCTGAAGATGTTTTTTTTTTTTGGGTGGAGAAAATAGTCACTAGATCTATTTATGTCTCAAATTCCCAACTGTTAAGGTGACCTGAAGATACTCTCAAAGCCTGCCTGACCAGGAATTCAGTTCTGCTTGTTCAACACAGTTGTCCTACAAGGACAACGGGGAGCGGGGGCCGTATGTGGACCACAAAACGACAAATCTGCAAGCGGTTTAAATTCCTTTCAATTCCTTCTGGCTGCCTCGCAGGTGTCAAGTTTCAACTCTGGAACCAGCTAAGGAGAAGCAGAGAGTGAGGGGAAAGACACGGTGTGACTCTGAAGGCTGAAATCATCAAAACCAAGCAATATAAAATGGGCCGGGCCTTCGTTATTTGCGGTGAGCCAATTAATGTCTGTGATTGGGCAGTTTGGTTTTTATGGGTTTAATGGGAAAAGCAGGCGGCAAAAGCTAATGAGAGGAGGAGTAACACAGGACAAAAAAATGTTTAAGTCGCTGGATTGGTTTGAAGGCAGAAGACTGGCTTAATGACTGCAGAGATCACATCCTGGTTGGCTTATTTTGAAAGTAAAATTGTATTGTTTACAACCATCATGGAGCTCTCGGCAGAGTTCAAACCTCGCCCAGACCACTGAAGTGAAACCAAAGCTGTAACCGCCCGATTGGTCCACGTTTGCAGATTATTTGTCTTCAATGTCTATTTCTCAAGAGTGAAGACCATAAATGCAACACAGCTCTGCCAACTTTGGCGTGCATAAACTTGGTTGCCACCGCAAACATACGAACTTCCACATTGCAACATATTGGGAGATTATAGACGGTGATCCTAAATGTGACGCCATACCTCGTTTCTATCATGCAGTCAAAAGACTTGTATTAAAAGCTATGACATTGTTAACTAGGGCACACGATACGTACATTTTAGAGTGGCACTTATGTTAACTAGAAACAAAGGCAGCAGTAGTCTACTGTGTAGTCACGCCTGACAACATATGAACATATGGAAATTGCACTGTTAATGCTCATAAAAGCAGATTGGTGCTTTGCTCTGCAGCCAATGCATGGTGCATCTATTTATGATAGTAATCGTAAATTAGTAATCGTAAAGTTTCTTTGTAAGAATATGCGAAAAGAGCATGTTTTTACACTTTATGGACTGCGTGTTCAGAAATAACACAAATCCTGACAAATATATGTGTTCCACCTCAGTCGCTTATTCTTCTTTCTGGTGTGCTTCTCCGACCGAGCTGCTGTTAAATAAATTTACACAAGGAACACTGCAAACCCGCACCTTGAGGCAGAGCCGCTGCTGATTGGTGGACAGGTGAATCCGACCACGATATCAAATAAAAACAAACCCTGTAACCGTCTCATGGGCTGAACTGACTGACTCCACTGTGTCAACACATGCAAGCACATGCACCACCTTCAAACACGCTGCAGATCCTGCTGCCTCAGAGGGCAAACAGATCTTCTGCCGACTGCTGATTGGACGTCATAAAACTGAATAATGGCCAATCACAGACAGACTGATCAGGATTATGTTCCTGTACAGCCTGCAGGGTGTCTGTTGGTAAAGCCTGAATAAAAAAACCTGTCCCATCCTGACTTTACTATGTGCAGAACACGTTTTCTCACATTTTTCCGACCCCTAAATAGTTCACATGCGGAAAAGTTTTTAGGGATTTTAGTTTTGATTCAAGAAGGAGAACTGTCCTATTGAGGGGACGTTGTTTTGTAACCACATGTGATCAGATCAGTTTCAAGCTCTTTTCAGAAGAAGTGATAAAAAAAACAAAAAAAAACAAACCTATCAAACCAGACAGAAAGCTTCTTAATGTGGAAAAGATTAAAAAAGCTATTCATCCCTGCACAGGTCTATTCCAGTCTTGTCTGAAGCAGCATTTCACGTCTCTTCTTTCTTACCAACATTAATCGACTCATCATTGTTGGAGCTGAAGACCGATTCACGTTTCAAGAAAATGACCATGTAATGAAAATCAGGTCTGGATTTTGTTGTTATCCTCTATTTATAGAATCTGGACTGATCCCGGTCCAGACTGTTATGGCTGCAGCTTTGTAATTAGAGACGAGAAACCCCCTGCTAAGGATGTGTCATCATCAACACATCCACTGTGGCTGGAACAATTTAGTCCTTTGTGTATTCTCAGCATTGCTCTCAGTTTAGGGAGATAATTTGTTGTAGATAAGTAGAGGTGGTTGATTGGTTAAAATGCAATAATAGGAATAAAATGAGACAGCTGTAATAACTAACGACATGCTAAAAGCAAAGAGTTAACACGTCGGCTCCCTAGACACTTTGAACCACAGCGGGTTCAGTTTGCAACAGGCATTAAGTGCTGAAAATAACACATTCTTTAAGGCCACTGCATTTGGCTCTTCTCTGGGTCAGTGTGTCATTTAAATATTCCCTTTGAACCTCCCTTCACCTGATTTACTAATAATTAATTCAAAAGATAAAGCAGAGATATTGTAAGGGGGCATGTAAACACCATTAAAACATCAAGAGGATGAAAAAAATACAAACTACCAATTGCTTTAAAAAGCCCAAAAACTGCACAGATTTGTTCGATTGTAGATCACTGTGGCAATAATCACCAATTTCTAGATAAAATGACCATTTCTGTGTAAAAGGACTATGGGAGTGTCATGCTGGAGTTTAATGGGGCGCCACCAATCAAAATAGCTATAAGACACACATTAATATAAAACTCCATGATTACAAGACTGTACTTGCTTTTCGTGGCATACACATGATGCTTTTGAGTATTTTGCATCATGAAAACTTTTTATTAAAGCCTTAAGAAACTTTTCGTCAGAAAGCTTAAGGTTGGGTGCCCTTCATTAACACTTATTCCTTGGACTCCATCCTTTTATCCAGCAACTCTGGGTCCTTCATCTAAGCCGCCTTCAATCCAAATACGAAGCCCACCAATTTCCGTTCCAGTTTCACATTCCTCTCCGCTCAAACTGTTGGCCTCCATCTGGGGCCACTGAAGCTGGTTTACGTTCCTGTCAAATGCCCTTTTCCTTAAAGACTGGGTTCTTTGTTTCAGCCGCGATTAGCTGGCAGATATAAAAGCAGGCAGGCTGATATTTGAGACTATTGTGCACGCCTGCCTGCTCCTGGCGCTGAGAGTTATTCCCCTTTCTTCAGCAAGAGCTGAGCTGCCAGATGTACTGTACAGTCGTCATGAGACCAGCACGACTCTGCTGCAGGAGGAAATGCTCCTGAAGCTAAGAGTGTTTGTTTTAGTCAGCCTGAATGCTCAGGCAGGCATCTCAGAGCTCAGCGAGTCTCCTGACCTTTACCTCTCATGCAGCTTAAAAAAAAAAAAAAAAAACACTGGATGGTGAACGTGCATAAGCACCAAAGAGATATCTGGCAATCGTTCAGTGTGGAGGCTCTTTTATCCAACTCTTCACCACTCAAATTGCTACTGAGAGAGAAACTGGTTTTAAATTGCTTTCAACATGCAGTTTTTCTCTTTTTGTTCACTGAGCCAATCTGTCAGTGAAACATCAGCACCAGTGATGACAGGTACTTTTCCTAAAGACGAGTGGCTTCAAAGAGAAGAACAAAACATTTGTGAATGACTCAAGTGTTGCCGTTACCTGGCCGACGTCATCACAGAGGTGTGGGTACTTCTGTCGTAACTCCACCACACTTCACTTATTGGCCATGAATCACAGCTTGTGGAAGATTTACACAGTCAGAGTGTTTCAGACCGTCAATCTCACATGCTGCACTTTATCATCATGCTCTTGAAGTATGTGCTGATTCAACCATCGAAACACACACACCTATCAGCGCCAACACATTCACACTTGAAGTTCCTTCTAGGACCATGACACTTGTTATAACTTGAGATTTTGTTGGATAAATCTCTATCTAAGGGTTTAGAGATGAAACTTTTAATATAGTTTTACTTTAAAAATGTCTTTGATGTATCATAAAATCATCAATATAAATCTCAAACCCACTTCTTTTGGGTAATGCAAAGTAGTTTGGCCTAAAAAAAAAAACCGTTTCTTATAGTAAGTGGTTAATGCTTTGAGCTCTCTTCATGTAACTTTTGTCATCTTTACAATAGTTCAAAAACCTACAAAGATGCGTTGACGTTATTAGGATAAAACCTAAAAATGTGCATGGGAACCAAACGCATTAATGATCAAAAACATAACAAGAGAATTATTATTAATTCCACACCTTGTTACGATAACTTCTCACAACTTTCACTAATTGAAACCACTGCAGGGGGGAGTCAAACACCAGCCTCATAAATTAACTGAAAGTGATTGCAAAGAGAAGATCACAGAGGTACCCCCCCAAAACTGTCCTTTATCACACATCCTTTCAACAATGGACTGTCCGCCTGTTGGTCATTGAAAAACAACTCTTGAGACTCAGGTTCAAACTTCTATTAATAGCTTTACAGGGCACTTTTTCATGGAGGAAACCAGAAAAGAGGTGCGGAAATACCAAAGATCCACTGGGACTCCGTTCAGCAGACCCCCGTCTGACCAGAAAAGACCTTGTACATGTTTCATTGATAGGCCATGAGATTACAACAGGAACATGCAATGAGGCCAGGCAATAAAACCAGGGCGCATTTAAAGAGCATCATGTCATGAATGGGAACTCATTAGTGAGTTTACGTTGGACCTGTGGTGCAAATGTAATTTCCATATTATCTTACAATAACAGTTTAATGCACATTCATCATATACATCTAAATGAAGACTAATGCAGATTTAAGATTGTTTCAGGCGAGGAAAGAGAAATCAACACATAATGCAAACAGACAGATTGAAGCTCCAGAAAAGATGAATGCAGTCGTTTCGGCTATTTACCTCTGTGAAGAAATTATCCATCACCCTCGTTATTTCAATCCCCGAGGATTTACTGTATGGAAACCGCGCGTCCAGTCAATCCAACTCATGTGTTGTTAGTGGGATTCCCAGCAAAATAACAATAAAACAAACTAACAAAAAAAATATAAGAAACAGAAGACGACAATGAGCCGCATCAGATCGGAGAGCTTCGGTGCATCATCTCTCAGTCAGTGTGGCGCTACAGTAGTCAGATTACTCTTTTGTTGCATGGGTTACTCCAGCAGGAGACACGCCAGAGTTCTTCAAAAGAAAAAAAAAGAAAAAACAAAAACAACTTGATGGGGCTTCTCCTCTCCTCCAGGAGCCCGGGCCCCTGAGCGCACTCCGGCTGTCAGTCCGGTTCAGTCTGCTCCGGTAGTTTGCTGAACAGGGAAGAAAGTTGAAGAGGAGCGAAACAAGAGGACGCCGGGCAAACTTTGGAGACGCTCACTTGCTCAGTCAGTCACTCACACCGGCGGACCCGAGGCTCCTCCTCCTCCTCCTCACCCCCTCTTCCTCCTCCTCCTCCTCCTCCTGCAGCCCTCCTGTCTCTCTGACGCCGCCTGCTGTCAGCGCAGAGGTGTGCGCACAGCGGGGGGTTGCGTCGGAACGACGCTCCAACTCCATCTCGGCGCAACACGGCCTTCGTAAATACTTCTTAACGCCGGCTGCCTCCAGAGTGTCATGACTCCCACTTCATATTCTCCTGGGACTTGGTAGTTTTATAGTTGAGAGTCAGCTATAATAACAATCCAACATCGCCTGTCAGTACGAATGTAAGTGTAATTGCCATTGTTAATGTTTATCATGTTATCCTTTCTCTGAGCATATGTGTGGTTTAATTACAAAAACAAACAACAGCACCCACCAATGGCCCAACTTGGTGACAACATTTTCTGCTGCTCGCATACTGACAAGTCAGACTGGACTGGTTCCCAAGCTCTTTTGGCCAAGTTCTCCTTTTAGGAAAACCAATATTGCCAAGACTCTGGTGACATCCATTCATCTTCCATGTCTCTCCATTTCAACTGCAAAACAATGGATCCAATCCCAGCAATTCCACACGCACACTGGAAGACCATGCAAACTCCACATAGAAAGGCCCAGCTGGTATTTGTACCCATTGCCTTATCATTGTGAGGTGAGACTACTGCGCCTACAAACATGCAGCCTATTTCCAGACATGCATGCACTAATTATAATAATTATGCTAATAATACATGTTTGATGAAGCTTGATATTTAAAAAAAAATCAAATAAAGTGGCAAAAAATCACACCAACTGTAAAAGCATGTAAAGTGCATCATGTCTTACAGTTTTTCCACTGCGATACTTGGATTTTTCAGCATTTTAAAAATCATTACTGTGTTTAAAAATAGCTTTAAAACACAAGTGGCACCCTGAAAGAGACCAAAATCATTCAACCTGCTCTGCAAAATGAAATGGGAATCACTTTGAAATAAAATGGCTCTGTAATCAGAGCCCATCTGCTCACGCAGCTTGAAAAAAATGGGGGCTTCAACAGGATGAGTATTTAATGAAGTTTACAGTAATAATCACATTGGTCATCACATCATCATTGATCTTTGATGTCAAAAATCAACTAAAATGAGCTCATCGCTGACAAGCTTAAAGAGCATTCAGTGTAAAGTGTCATGTAATGCATGTGATCAAAATAATAAGGAGTCTACGTCTGGCAAAAGGGCAGGTTAAGGGATGAAGTAATCCTGTGTTTTTATAAGCAACAGAATTTCACCAACGTTTGTATGAAAAAAATCATTGCAGGAGATGGGATTGTTTTTGATTAGACTTTTTTGTCGAGAAAATTTCAGATTGTTCATGGTTTGTTGAACTTTTTCCGCATGCATTTGTATTTTCTTCCCTTTTTGTTGGATTTTTGTTGGATTTTTTGTTGTTGTTTTGCCTGAATTAATATTAGTTAGACATCGCTGGATAGATGACAGAATAAGATTAGGGCTTAGTGATACAAAATTAAATCATTTACAATTTGAACCACAACAAATTCAACCAAAGCAGGAGCTGCTGAATGTACAAACTTCATTTGGGGCCTGTGAAAAATGTAAGAACTATGAGTCATATTCCAACATGTTGAACCTTAAAATCTATTCTTGTATCTTTTCAGCACTTGAGTTAAGATGCGACAAAATCTCATGTGAAACAGCTAAAAGTACAAAAAGGTAGAAAGTGGACTGCTTTGTGATTAGCTCTCTTCCTTCACAGTGAGAATATCCCTGCTTTGATTACAGGCTTGCGTTAATTGTGTGTGCATTTTCTATATTCTGCTGGAGCATGTTTGTTTTTTAAGTCCCATTTCCTCTCACAGTCCAGAGACATGCATGTTATGTGAACTGGTGTTGCTAAATTGACCACAGGTGTGTGTGTGTGTGTGTGTGTGTGTGTGTGTGTGTGTGTGTGTGTGTGTGTGTGTGTGTGTGTGTGTGTGTGTGTGTGTGTGTGTGTGTGTGTGTGTGTGTGTGTGTGTGGGTGGCTGTCTGTCTCTGTTCAGTGCGATTGGCTGGTGACCTGTCCCGGGTCAATCACACCTTTCACCCATTGTCAGCTGAGGTCAGCTTCAGCAATCGGTGCTTTTTAGTTGGACAAAGCTATATTGAAGATGGATGGATGTCTGTTTTCAAAAGCAAAATAAAAAAAAGATGTGTTTCTTAAATGTGTATTTAGGGAAAAGATTGTGACGGCTTGTCTCTCTGTCATTATTCTGCTGCATTCTTATTGTCATATGGGATCCTCCAGGTTATTCTGCAAAGGTCTCACTAATTCAAAAATTATCAAGGTCTGTTTATCTCACAAGAGTTTGTGCCATTAAGTTAATTATTTGGGTCTGGAAACATCTTGGCAAACAATCAAAGTTACACAAGCTCCAATGATTTCATTTCTGATTTTACTGTTGCGTCAACTTGCCTACAGACTACTTTCAAGTTGTTTATGTTCCGATTTTAAAATACACATGTATTGCATGGTGTACTGATCACTCAACATCGAAAAATGTACAAGAAAACTGATGAGGACAAATCAGTAAGCTAGTATGTTCCATATAAAGAGATCCCATATGCAATGATGTTACTGTTATGATGGTATTTATCATGTTGATATAAAATCAAAATGCATGGAAACACAATCTTGATTATTCTTATTCTTTGATATGTTGAATAAAGTTTTTGGTGTGACCAAAATAGATATTTCTGTCTATTAACAACATATGTTCATGACGTTTTTGAATTCATAGTGGCCCAAACCATTTGAGCGAAACGTACATGCAGCAAAAATATTTCAGTAATGAACAACAGACAAAACTGGAAAGCGTGTCCTTTTTGTTACTGGCTGGTGGGGAGCGTGTTGTGAGATTCTGTGACTCGGTGTGGAGCGGCAGCGTGTATAATCTGATAATGAGCTACGTGGTTAAGCATTAACATTCCAGCCATAGGTTAACAACACGGAGCCCTCGCATCTGCCGGCATGCATGTTTGTGTCTGGTTTTCCCCTCAACTTACTCAGCACACCAAAATGACCTTTGACCCCTGCTGGCTTGAGCCCGAGGGCTGCCTCATTCAAAACTCAGTCATTCAAAAAAAAAGTGCCCACTGCTGCTGACTTGCAGTGGGCGGGTGGAGTTCTTGTGTGTGTGTGCACGCTTGTTTGTGTGTGTGTGTGTGTGTGTGTGTTCTCCAGTTTGATCACTTAGTTCTCAAAAAACACAATAATTCAAGACAAACTGTGAATTTCAAGGGTTAGGGTGCTTTATATGGTGAACATAGCACAAGAACGACAAAAGAAGGTCTCATGAAACATGTGTGCGTTATTTTTTTTCCCGATAAGCCTGAACACTGTGCCCTCATGAGGTGTGGGAGGCTTTCAAGGTGCTTCTTGTTTTCACTGTGGAATCTTTATCTTCAAGGCTCCTCTGGGCTCCTTGTGAACTTCTGCAAAGTTGAAACCACAGAGTTGCATGTGGTGGTCAGTCCTGTGACTCTCAGCAGCTTTTTAAAGAGAGGAACATATTCAGAGCCAGCCACAAGGAGAAAAAAATGCAAAACAACATAAAGGCGTTCAAGAGGCAGGATATTAACGTTTAACATCATACTCTAAGAAAGCGTTAAAGTTGGCACAACAGACCTGCTGTAACCAGCTACTTTCCACATGCATGTTTAAGCAAGAGGTCTACTAAGGTAGCTCGATGTTTGGGAATATTTACAGCCGAGCTCCGGTGTACTGGGATGTGTTGGTTTGCACCAGCTGCCAGATGTGAGAGGTTTTGAGGGGGCTGACTCACTCTCAGCTAAGAGTTGATACCGATCCAGCCTTGGAATACATTAAATGAAAGAAATGTAATTCATCCTTGGCTAAATATGCACCATTTCAGGCCAATGGTGGACGTAGAACATTTCAAAACCTCAGACTTATTCCAACACAACCCACATTTTTTTCACACACAGAACTGAAAAGGAACATTTGTTTGGTTCTTTTTATTAAAAGTCTCTCTGAAAGCCATCTTCATTTATCAGACATGAAAACAAAGCTGCCAACAATGCACACAGATCACGTATGGGGTTGCAAAAAAAAAAAAAAGAAAAGAAAAGAAAAATTCAGACACTTTTTAAACTCTACAGCAGAGCTGTAAAACATTTTTAATTTAGAAGTCTCCAGCTTTTTTATTAATTTTTTTTTTTATTGCGAGTGTGTCCACCAGGATTTGGCTGCACTGTGATGCTTTTGTCAGAACAAAGATCAGAGTGCAGACTTCCTTAAAGGTAATCTGAGGGGAGATCCAAAGAAAATGGCCCAAACATTAACCAACCAGTTATTCTTTATGAAGTGATTTGACCCTCAAAGAGTGCGACTCAGTTAATTTGTGCAATACATCAAAATTAACCGAGAAAAAAAACAAAAAACATGTTTCACTTCAAAATGTTTTAATTAAATGTTAATTGTTGAAAATGCAACAATGCATTTTTCACAATATTTCTTTTTAGGGAATATGATGTTTTCTGGGAAATGAAGCACAATTGGCACACACAATGTCTGTATTGTAACCAGTCCAAAGAAAAGTCATGGCAAGTTTGATGTAGAACCCCGTTAAAAGCAAATGTTCAAGCTTCTTCTTCTGTTTCATTTTCAGTAGATTAGTCCACAGCAGGGACACGAGGCAACAGGCATGTTGGTTCTTTTTGTCCTATTTCTTTTTATACTTCATTTAACTTTCGTCAACATGTCCTCAGGGCTGTACTCTCCGGATTTACAAACTCCTCTGAGTCATTTGTCTCATAGTCTTTCACACACTCTCCACAGCTCACCTGTCTGGACAGAATCAGCTCAGCAACCCTTGACCTCTGACCTGCGGCGGCTGGCAGAGGTCAAGACACACTCCTTCCCAGCAGCAATCGTCTTTAAGCCCCCCGAGTCCCCAATCAGGGTCAAACGGCATTTGGTGAGAGAAGTGAGCTCTGCCCACCTCTTAAAGGTCACATTAACCTGAACGCTTCCCGGCTTCTGCTCGCGACCTCCTGTCTCAAAGATTTTGACGAGTTGCTGCGTAGGTGTTGATTCTGAGTGAGAGGTCGATCCTCCTCTTGAGTGACGAGGAGCGGCTGAGCTTCTTAACTGTTGCATAATCTCAACGTGTTTCAGCTTGTTGGCTGCAAATAAAACTTTCTTTGCTTCACGTGTTTTTGTTTTAGAAAATCCCATTTTTGAATATGACGAATAAGACCACGTGCGCAAGTTCTTTATCTCACACAGAACGGGAACACTTTCAGCATTTTAATGTGGTCGGAGCAACAGCATGACAATAAATGGGACCAATGCACCTTTTGTTACTTTCTCCGGGCATCTCTCGCACTCGGAACCGTTTGAATCCTTTCCAGCATATCTAAACTTTGAAATGCCTCCAAACAGGATGAGGAGGAGAAATATTTCCTGTGACTCCTTTCAAAGATGGCAGATATAAAAGACTGTGTGACTTTCTCTTCATGCCAGGACACTGGTCTGTGGTGCAGCCAAAACACACTTCTTTCAACCAGCATCACACTGAGCAGAAGAGAAACACGGCCGGAATATGATAGCAACCAAATACAAGACATGAAAAAGAGAAAGAAGATGCAGAGTCAGGTACGTATAATAAGTCTTTCAGGGCACTTGCGGAGTTCAGTTTAGCTCATTTAATTTTCAAGGCTGTGGTTTGTAGAAAACAAGTGTTTGCAAGTATTATACCACTTCATCCAACTTTGCGTTGGGAGGCACTGGAGCTGATCCCAGCTGAAGGCAGGTTCATTTTAGACAGGTGGCCACTCCATCACAGGGCAAACGCAGAGAGACACACTCACGTTCACATGTATTTTAGGTAAAACTCACATGTTGTTGGACTGTGAGAGGAAAGCAGAGTACCTGGAAAACACCCACATATTCACAGAGAGACAGCTACAAAAAAAAGCCCCAAAGGCCAGACTGGAAGTGGAATATTCCCACTTTGAGAGCGCTAACTATTATGCCACAGTGTGGCCCTGTAATATAAAACCCTGATACTTCATTTTGTTTGATGATAGACTTTGGCTTCTCTCCTGAAGAGGACAAACAGCCTCAGTGTTGGCACATTTTGCTCAGAGCTTTTTTTCTATCAGCCATCCTGCTATGGTCATTTTATTCTCAAATAGTTTCACCTCCGAATGATGACTGACTGAGAATATCTAAGCTGAAAATGTGCAGTTATATAGTGGTAAACTCTTTGGTAGTCTTTGGTCCCTCACGAGTGGAGACTGCTTCCTTTTGATCTGAAATAAAAGATATGTCTGATCTACTATAATCTACTCTCCAGCTCTACTCTTAACGACTCCCTTTAATAACCTCTAAACGTCACAGAGAACCTCTGAACTCCATTACTTTCTGAAGGACTTCTAATCTGAAGAAAAACATGGTGGGGGATGGTAAAAGACAGACAGCCTTTGATAATCGCTCGCAGTCAAGCTTGTCTGCAACTCCCTGTGATTATGAAAAGCTAAATACTAATCTCAACAATTACCGACAAATGATGACGCATCACGCTGTTTTAATCTGGGCAGGTCACGACAAGCACTTACATGACTATTAAACACTTGATTAAATTAAGAGAAATATACCACACACACTTGCAAAAGATAAATTCACTTTCTTCAAAACTTTCGACATTCAAACGTTGCAGATAATTCTTGGTTATCCAGAAAAGTGTGAAAATGCAACAAGTCTTTGACTGAAGTAAATCTGAAATTATGGGATTTCTTCAATGTAAGTCAAGCCAACATTAAAGAAATAGCAGCAGCAATAGCAAAAAAGATTGAAAAAAAGTGGGTTAACTCCATAAAATCTACTTCAGACAAAGAATGACTGAAAGCCATCATAACATGTACCACTGAAAAGAAACCCTGTCACCATTTACATCAGTTATAGAAATATTTGACACGATGAAACTGTTATACTTCCAAAAAGTGTAGAACAATCTCATCCCAGTGTTGCTGCACTAATAATAGCAACTTTGGTCCGCCCCACACTAAAGAAACACTGAGGACAATTGGAGAGTGCAATGATTGCTTAAATAATAACTAGCATCTTAAATGTGGTTTCTCATGGCTTGTTTTCACAACATCAAACATTTCAAAGCCTCTTTTGAACTTGACTCAGATGCTTAAACCTGCTTCGTCTTTTAAACCTCAGAATGTTTCCTCACTTCAATATATCCCTCTGTTCGCTGTGGCACTGACAGTCTCTTCATCGCAACATGATAATGAAATGGCCAGAACTGCTCCTAATTGGATGATTCAGCAGCAAATGAAAAGCGTGCGGAGGAAGAGAAACATTGTCTAATTGTTTATTGTTGCACATCTCATCGCATCCATCTTCATTTACAAACTTGGACTCAACACACAAGTTTACATTCCGCAATAAACAAAGAAAAGAATTGAGAGCAAGATTATTTGATAAACAATGCCAATAGTCTCTAAAGTTTCTTGGGACACAAACCATTGACTTCTGTCTTCTGTGTGTCTTTACTCAAGATACTCTGAACATTTCAAGTAATTTGATATATGTTAGACTGAGTTGCAATGAATTCTCTCCTTCAGTCAGAAATTACTTGGATCACATTGTTATGCACTGATTTACATTCCTATGAAGAACCCACATTCTAGGAAATCTGGGTTCAGTAGATATTTTTTTGCCAATAAAAGCGGAGGTGCTACTTCTTTAAATATAATCCTCCTTTCACATATGGGATGACGCTGGAGGCAGAGTGATGCTGGCTGATACAACCTTTTTGTTGGATTTGAGGATTGCAAGCTTGTGAAATAAGGCGTATTAGCATTTTAACAAATGATCTGTTGAACAAACAATTGGCTCAGTAGGAAGTAGAAGAACTACTAGGGTTCTGATAAGTGGACAATTTTGTTGAAACAAAGAAATAATCTAAAATAACATGAATTTCTTTAGTTGTTGTGCAAATTAAAACTTGAGGAAATGTCCATTTGTCAGTGCATTTTCAGTGTGAAGCACAAAAAGTCAACACGAGTTGCAGGATGTGATGTCACTGTCAGTAATGAGGTTTTTGGATGAACTCACCCTTGTAGATAAACATTTTAATGGCTTGTGCGCCATTGTTAGTGGTATGTGTTTAGTGCTGTGGGGATTAGCTCTTAATGTTTGACAACACAGTAAGCTGCAGCCCCCGAAGGGTCACTTTTAGTTTATGGGCAGTTCAAGGTGGTGGGATCACCTCAGAAGACAGAGGATTTATCAGCAGGTCTGTGTAGAGGTCAGGTACAGCCAGGCCAGCCAGGTCACAGCGTCTTCCAGAGTAAACTGACCTCTGTCTGATCCCCACATACTTCCGGCTGGAAGGAGAAGAGGGGGTCTCAGTTGGTCTGCACCGTGCGAATCAGCTGACATGGTGAGAACAGTCTGGTGTGTGGAAGAAATATTAGTCTTGAGTGGATCAGTCAAAATACACAGAAAGAGTCCTGAAGTCATGGCTCTACTGTTTGTGAATGCTGACATCTAGTGGTCATATTTAAGTATTGCATCAAAGGTAATATGGACAAGCCGAATAAAATACATTTTATATCATTCAGCAATAAAATGGGACCGACATGGTCCTAACATTGAATTTCAAGCAGGCACACATTAAACAATACAATTTAAACTGAAACAATTACTGCATTTACCAGACTTTTCCTTCCGCACTTGATACATATCAGTATTTTTTCTTTTTACATTTTCGCCTGGGACATAAACGATTTATAGTCATATTGCATTGCCTAGATTAAAAGTGAGGCTTTGCTCAAATACGAAAATAGCATTTACTAAAATAAGGAGGGTTTTTGCAAATATATTTGCTCTCATATAAAAAAAAAATCAGTAAATTATAGCCTACCTGATAAGATAAGGCGTTTGCACCAGTTTGCGTCAAAGAACGCCAGGCCGTGTGCCAACAAGTGGATCCATACAGTTCACCAACAGGTCCTCTTGACGGCAAAGTAACAGAATCAGGTGGCAAAGTGATTGGCAGGGGGCGCAAGGATGCAAGGAAACGACAAAAAAAAAAAAAAAATTCACATAAAAGAGGGATATCTCAAATTTCCCCTGAACAAGCGCATCGAAAATTGTACATGTCCTGAGAAAAAGAAAGAGCAAAAATAATTAACATTTCTCCTAAAATGAGTATTTTCAGTGGTGGAGAGAGAGAGAGAGAGAGAGAGAGAGAGAGAGAGAGAGAGAGAGAGAGAGAGAGAGGGTAAAATGTCTTTCTTTTCGTGCAAGTTCCTTATATGAGGACATTAAGTGACCACATTTTGACAACATGAATACAATTTAGCAAAAATGTTGCAGCTTTATCACGAAACATGACCGCAAAACGCCCACTATTCATCATCACATTATGGGGGTAAATTAAGGAGTAGCCTATAAACACATGCTGGGCGCAAAACAAACGCTTCACAATAATAAAACAACACCAGGTCCAAACATATCGAAATATATTTTATGTGGAGAATTTAGACCGCGCTTCTGCTTTCCATGCACAAAGCTGGCGCGCGCACGTGCGTGTTAGTGCGTGTGCGCGCAGACGGCAGATCGCAGGTCGAGCCGAGCCGTTCCGTGCAGCAGGCACAAGCCGCTAGGCGCGCAGGAGAAGCCGCAAAATATCCAGCAGCCGCTACTTGAAACTGCGAGGAGAGCACAGGGAGCGTCGCAACTTCAGTGTACACGGTAAGAACAGGACCCCCATCATCAGTATCCTCATTTTCTACACTAAAGCGCTCTTAGGATGCTTTTGTTTGTTGAAATTTTGTTTTTTTCCACCCCTCTCTCCCTTTTGTCTTTTTCATTTGGAGAGCCGACGCGCACGCTGCTTAAAATGTGAATTCGAGATGAGACAAAGGAATTTTGATTTGGGTGAAAAGAAAAGGAGACGATACAGAAAATTAATGAACTGAAATAGACAATCGAGGGGAAAAAATATTCAGTGTTATTCTGTCCTCTTTTTTTCCCACTCTCTCCCCCGGTGACAAAATGTGCACGAGCTTAAAAAAAAAAGGGGTGTGTACAGTCTCGGGAACACGCGCTCAGTCAAATTGTAAATGTATTTATATATTTATTTATTTTACACTTTTGTTTGATAAGAAAACTGCTTTGCCCACGCGTCTCCGCACAGCGTCCACTCAGGCACTCGTCATTACTTATCGAGTGCCTTGAAATTGTTTATGATTATATAATATCAACAGCTTGTTAAGTGCAGTAATCGGAGGGGGTATATGAGGTGTTTGCGCGCGTGAGTGGTGGTGGTATGTGTGTGTGTGTGTGTGTGTGTGTGTTTGTGTGTAGGAGGACAAGGGGGATGATCCCCCCCACCCCAATAATTTACAGCAAGTAAACAGTTGAACATTGAGAAATCAGAGGAGTCCTCCCGCCCCACCTCTTTGTCTGTGTGCAGGTGTGACACCGTTTGGCTGCGTGCATTTTGCGCTCTTGACTGTCGCGCGCACTCAAGCGTCTGTAACCACATTATGTCACGACTTGCATGGATTATTGATCTCATATCTATCTCACAGGGAAGAAATCGCAAGCGGATGAAGGAGAAAGAGAGAGTGGTGGTGGTGCGGGGGTGGGGGGGGGTTACGGAGATTCGGGGATGATGTGTAGAATGAAGGGGTGACGGGGAAAAAAACTCGGTGCACCGACATTTTTTCTTCAGTCAATAGCTGCACACGCATTAAGTTGATCCATACACGACTCTTGCGGTGCTGCTTCGATAGCATTGTTATTATTGCAGCGAGTCAAACTTTATTAGCCATCTTCTGACAGTTAATTGCCTGGTTCTTTGTTTGCCGCGGCACGCATGCGCACTGGTAACAGGGTGTGGATGCGAGACATGCCACCTTGCGTATCAATAGGATTGCTCGGAAAATGATGCTCTAACATCCAATTTTCTGGGTTTGTTTGCGTATTTCAATGATTGTAAAATGTATTTCTCAGTTATGATGTGAAAATTATGTGTATTTTGGACGTTCTCGTCGTTTTTTTCCCCCTCGGCGGCAGCGTGCGTGTGCGTGCGTGAGCGACACAGAGAGAGACTAATGTGTCTGTATTGGAATTAGACCATATTTGAGCTGCTCAGTGTTGTGCTGAATGTTAAAATAATTCATTCGTTGGGTAGTTGAATGCATATCCAATTAATTATTCTTATCAAAAGATTATTGAAATTATAATGCAAAAAGGTTCCGGTTTCAGTTATTGAATGTTGCTATTCTCTCATTTTCTCTGGGTTTTTCTTGGGTTTTTTTTTTCTTTTCTTTTTTTTGCTCTTGTCAGACACAGAGGCTGGATTTGCACTTGAAAAAACCAGTCAGTAGATTAACGCACTATGAAATAAATTTAACTTGTACACTTACAACAGTCATCTCACTTGACAAGAGGTCCTTCCAATAAGTTACACAGTTTATCTTACATTTCATACATCTCATGTTATCTACATTTGCTTTATAGTTCACACGACACAGATCCTGCTATTAAAATCATATATTGTTGCAGACTCACATTTACTTTTTAATATGTTCAGGTTCGAAACTTCACATTCAGGTCAGTTGGCTGCACAGAGCACATTAGCGTTTATCGCTCCTTCTAGAGCTGTACTCGTAAAAATTAAAACCCCCGTGAGACCGAATGTATATAAGTTGCACTTTGTAATGCTATTTTTCAGTATTGTGCAAAAGTACCTTACTGATGACTCTTAGAGCGTTGAAACATATACAAGGGTCTATTACTTTTTGTGATCTTCTTTTGTGGTGTTATACTGTAAAAATCATTACGTACATTAAGGGTTCGCGATGGGGGGGGGGGGGGGGGGGGGGGTAGTAAGGTGTCTTGTCTTCTGCTGATTGGCTGTCATGAAACTATTGCTGAAATAAGTAATTAATCTGTCTGGACAGACACAAACACCAACCTGATGAGGAGTTTCAACAGTGACTCATCCATTAATGCTGTGTGTGTGTGTGTGTGTATGTGTGTGTGTGTGTGTGTGTGTGTGTGTGTGTGTGTGTGTGTGTGTGTGTGTGTGTGTGTGTGTGTGTGTGTTGTGTGCGTATGTGCATGTGTGTGTGTGGGAACTTTTGTCTATTAGGTCACATGACCAATGTTTATTAATTTTAACAAGACAATGAGCGGCGGCAGCTGCCGTTCAATGCAAACTCTATATACATATTTATCTATATGCGTGTGTGTTTTTGTGGAGAAAAAAAAGGTGGGGAATGGTGCAGCAGCAGGTTGAGTCACCACTCCTGATACTACTGTCATCACTGCTGCAAAAAGGAAGAAGAAAAAGTGTCTGTGCTCGTCCATCGTATCATTAAAATGAGATTATTTTCACAGTGCAGGCTCATTACATGTAGCAGTACTCAGTGAAGAAAGCAGTGACTCCTCAGTCATAATAACACAGAAATGCGGGTGAAATAATCAAGGTATATGAATGACAATAGACTTTAAGGGATCATTAAGCTGCGAAAATGCTTTAAGAGATGTTACAGAAGTGCAAGTTCCAGCTTGTAATGCATTTACGCATTAAGGAAGTGCAAACTAAGTCGTCAGATGATGACTGCCCTCCAGCATGCATGGACTAATGAGAAATGAGACCAGTAGTGTGTGGCTGTGTGCTTCTAACTGCACGATAGTGGTAATAGTTGATGCTCTTCCTGGTTAGAGTATATATTTATGCACACATTTTTGATTCTGATTTTAAGGGTGTTAGTGTTTACAAGCCTTGTGGGTGCTTTTCGCTGTGTTAAACTAAGACGTTAATGATGAGCTTCTCCGCTTGAGGAAAGAAGGGCTGTTAGGATTATATTAGTCAGATTCCAGCATAACATGCCCAAATCTAAAGAAGTGTCTGAGATGCAAAAATATATATTAATATATGTAAATCTTTGCTAACTACATGGCCATTTAAACAAATATAAATCAGTGTTCTGGCTGACGGACTGTCACAGATGATAGGTAAAGCTGGCTTATTGGATTAAAAAAAAAAAACATGTTGATTTTTTGTACATCTTCTGTTGCTGCTATTATTGATGCAAAGGCTGCGAACAGTCCGGCCATCAGCATCGACGTTCACATGGCAGCTGCACCTGATGCTCCTTCCTTTCCCTTTTGATCATGACGATGTACTCAAACCATGCAGGTCTCTGTTCTCGCCTCACATTGCACCTGAAATCTAAGCTTTAGACATCATATAGCATTTTAATTCATATTATAATCCACTTCACATTTGGCGTACAAGCTGGAAGTACTTCTGGAATCCTTTACCTGTGTTTCTGTTTTCCTTGATGCTCAATTTAATGCCGCAATACCAGATTCATCAAATAAATCTTTATTACTCACCATGGAAGCAGTTGTGGAAGAAGGGTTATGTTTTTTGTTTTAACTTTTGCTGAAGGGGGTTGATTGTGTGTTTCTTGGAAAGTGGCCACTCTTCACAGCGTGTTGTTTTAAGTTGTTTGACAGAACAAGTCACAGTGGTGTGAGCGTATACATGTTAAGTGTCAGCTGAGTGTTTAACTCTGAATAAAGAGTCTGAGCCGTGAGCTCCAGTGAAGCCTGAACAAGCGCCTGTTTCTCATCTGTCGGTATTAAACGTGTTAAAACCTTCAGACAGTCCATGTGAATGTATTGATAACTCTCTTACTATCTGGGCTCGGACTGTCAGGAATGAGGAAGCTACACGCTCGATTTCCTTTTGCAGGAAGCACCACAGTATAATAAGTAACTGTAAACATTTGATTTTTAGATGGTTCGAGCTGAAGTGGAATCACAGTAGTGCAAAGTGGTTTAGATAGAAGATGGAACATATTCCCCAGTAACAGATTGTTTCCAATGATGGATTTTTTAATGTCTTAATGACAATACAACAATATATTCTGCAGATTTGTGTTTATATCACAGCCATGTGGGTTGCACATGCACAATGTACTAGGTATGGGAGAATGGTTTTATTTGTACATTTCACTGTATTTTAGGCTTTTGGAGTTTCCATCATGTACACTCAACAAAGACAAACTTTAATGTGAGAGTTTTGCCAGTCCATCCCACTCAAGATGCATTGGTCTGTATGTGGACCCCAAACTAAAATTAGTTTGACACTTCTGCTTTAGTTCCTCATTTCTTGTTCTAACTCTTATCTTGCCTATCAGCAGATACATATTTGCAGCAGACTGGGTAACGAAAGAAGAAACCTTTTTTTCCCCCGATGTGTTATTTAAAGCATCTTCAAATTGTGTAAGTATGCTGTGTCAGTCCTGTAAAGTTGCTTTTCTTTCTCAAAATGTCCCCAAATAGACATAAACATGAAGCTTTAAAGATAGATACTGGAACTCAACACCACATTAAATAGATATTGGTTTGAATGATCAACCATTAAAATATAGTTGGGAATACACAAAATAGAGCAGAGGTGTTTGTGTGAGGTAAAATTCTAGACAAACCACATGTTCAAAGTACCTGAAAAATCCACTTAAGTACAGTAACAAAGTACAAATACTACTACTACTAGCTACTCTGAAATGGACAAGGTTCTGCTGTAAACACTGATCGGATGCTGACTCTTTGTTCAGTGTCTCTTGCAGTCGTTATTTCTTTTGCAAAAGTGCCTGAAAATGGAAGTGGAAGCGGAGGCCGGCCCCTCCTCGTGTCCCTGCCCTCTCTGGTCCCGCCGGAGGTTTTGACGGTGGTGAAACATGTCCTCGTCCTCGGCAGCTCTTTCACCGTGAGCGCCATCTGTCACATTGAGCCTCGTCTTCCAGGAAATTACAGCTCAAACTCACAGCGACAAACGTTATCTGATATGTACTCTGGCGGGGCCGGAATGAACTCAGCAATCTCAACTCGCTCTCCACTGAATCCCAAATCCACTTGTTCCCTCAGTCATCCTTGTGGATGTAAAAGCATTTGGTGAGGGCAGATAAAAGTACAACCCAGTCATATTTCATCCAGAGACCTGTCCTCTTATCTGTAGTAGAGGCTGATCACATCCTAAAATGGAAGCAGAGGCTGATAACAGTTGTACAGTTATGAGGTTTTAATGAACAAACAGTTGTAGTTCAGGCTGTGTTAGAAAATTAAAATCTGCTATATAAAAGTAATGAATATGAAGCTGGAGCACAATATAGAGCTCCAGAAGCACTTTGCAGTCACATCAACACCTGCGCTTGTTGCAGTGTTGTGGATCTATTAAATAATAACTCCCAACTTTCAGTAAAACTACTTGCTTTGGGCTTGTTTACCATCCAAATGCACATAGAAGGTAATGAGCAGCAAGCCCTGTAAAAACACCCAAGCATTTTCAGGCATTTCTTGTTCCTGAGTTCAAGACTCTCGCCTTCACAGAGTGAATTTCTTACATTGTCTGAAAGAGTAAATTATTAACTGCAGGAATTTTCTGATTCAGATATGCGGTGTGAATTATTGATCAATGTGAAAGTCAGGAGAAGTTCACAGTCAAATCTGTTGGCTGATGAGAGGTGGGCAGCAGCCATCTTGTTTCAGCCCACCAGTGTAATTGAGCACAATCCTGCAACACAAGGAAACCTGCACTGTAGCAGTGGTGCAAAGAAACTCAGTGCACATTTGTTATTGTTAGAGCAGCCGTCATAAACATTAACAGGAAGAAACAGTTTTTGGATTGCGTGGGTTTATTGTCCCGTGGATAAAACAGTATAGAAGTTGGATGGGTGGACATTTGATGAGGAAAAATGCATATTTTAGTACATGCTACTTTTTCTACTTCTTCTTCCTCGAGTGCTGCTCTAAGAAGTGCAACTCTTTGTCTTGTACTATTTTGTCAGTAAGTTTATTCATGCTTGTATGAGCCTAACCAGACATTGCTTTCAGGATTTGGTGGAGACCCAAGCGGAGCTAAAAAGGAGGTAACGTTGCTGATACTCCAAAGATATCGATGTTAAATTGTGAGGCAGGATTTGCTCAGCTGCTTACTTGACAAAGGAATTTCAAAGTCAATAGTTGTTTCCAGGCATGTTTTCTAAAACTCTGTGGCAGTTCTTTAGGTATTTCACCTTCCTTTGTCTCTTCAAGGTCTTTATAAATAGATAACATGTCATAAACAGTCACACAGTTTTTTAAATGTTAAACTTGTGTCTTTGACTGAGGGATTATCTTCCTCTTAGTAAAAACTGTAATCATGGCCATGTCAACACTTTCATTTCAGACTACTGGCTTGACTGGGACTTAATTTCTATTTTTAAAATAATCAGCAGGCATGTTTTAAGAATTCATGGGCAATTTTTCTTGTAACTTTTGTTCCGACACTGAACAAAAGGACCAATGAAAATTGTATACAAATTATATTCAGTTAGTTTAAATGATAACCAGTCTTCAGTAACCATGAGCATCTTGTGTTTCTTGCCGTCTTGTCATTCTTCAAGAGTTAACGGGTCTCTGAACCGGTACTACTGCTTCTCTTAACGTGAATCCTACAACAAACAATAGAGTTTAAACTCTGAGATGTGTTTGTGCTGCAGTCCCAGTTCTGTCAGCTCATATCACTGAGGAAGTGACCGATGATGGGTCAAAATTTACAAAAAATATATTTTACCAGATTTCTTTTCATTCAATTGTGACTTGCAATCAAGGGCCCGTCTAAAATAACCAGCAACATGTGTATGTGGGGCATGGTGTTGTGGTGCACACATTGGTTTCATGCTGTTCAACCTTCCTCTGATGTGAAAGTTATATTTGACAAACATTTAAGACTGAAACAGAGTCATTGTAAGACTGTCAGTACAGTATGTCATGAAATGTATCAAATTGAGGTTAGAGTAAATGTCTGTCATTTTAAACAAGTGAAACACGATAAGATCTACATCAAATCACACATCCATGATGTATAACATCAAATTGACCTCTTCACTTCATTTAATTTGTTGAAATATGCGCTTTAATATAAAACTGACCATATTTAGTTGAAAATGTCCGGATTAATACAAACTATACTGTTTGCAATGATAACCGATGAGAACTCCATCAATAAACATATGGAAATTTGTATTGTTTGAATGTTTTTTGGGTTTTTTTTTTGGTACCAGAGAGACTGATTAGAGGATGTCTAGACTGAAAGTGTCCTCGAGTTCGCTCTGCCTGCATTGTGCTGGATAATACTTGTCTTGGCTGTCACCCCCCCTGTGGCTCATTTTGGGGTTAGCTGGAGTTTAGAGTCGACTTTGTCCCGTCTCCTCGCCTGGCCTGCCACCCAGCGTCGCTATCTCCGGGACTGCCATCTCTGTCTCACTTGGGCTGTTGTGGCTGGGGACAGAGGACGCCCGCCACGTCCAATTTCACTCCGCTGGCGTCTGACCACGAGCTGCAGACGCACTGGTGACAGGGGTCATTTAGAAGCAACGCTGAGAGGGCCAGTTTAGCCGAGTCAGACAGACAAACAGAAACAAGGGGAAAAACAAGGCCTGGGTGAATGTCTGAGTCTGCAGCTCTGATATGTCTGTCAGAAAGAGATGCAGCTGTGTGGCTTGAAGCCTGAAGCCATTTCTTGGCAGTTTAAGAGGCCTTTTTCTGATACTGTTTTAAGGTCACAACCACAGTTTGCTTTCATTAGTTTCAGCTCTAGGGAAACCAGGCAGAAGGTTGTAATCTGAAGTCCCATGACGCATGTGCAGCTCATTCATTAAACACCTTCGGTGACTTATCAGCTCCACCAGGAGAGGCAGTTTGGTAGCAGTTGCAATTCACATGATATGGTTGTGGCCTTTCAATCCACTCCATGTCTATATATGATCTTTCATCACAGGTAAAAAATAAATCCAATGTGTGTGGAACTCCCAGTCACATTAGATTATTGGTTAATAAACAAACAAACATATTACTTAATGGTTTGCACCATCCACATCTTGGATTCAGTCTTTATCCGAAAGATGCCAGTTTGGTGAGATATCAAACATATGACAGGTACTAAAGTCTGGTGCACATTTGGCCAATTCTTTCATTCAAGCAAGACTGCATTGGGTTGAGGTCAAGTATGATTATTTCTTCAATTTTATAGTTGAATGAGAAATGCTATGTGTGGAAAACAGAATAAACTTTTCTATCTGAATTTTCAACAGAAGTTTCACCTTCTTGTGTTTAGATAAACTGAACAAAGATATGTATATGTATATGTATATGTATATGTATATGTATATGTATATGTATATGTATATGTATATGTATATTCAGAAAAAGGGAGTTGAAAAATACAGTATTACATTTTTGGTCTGGATGGGCAGCAGCTCTCCAATCAGATCTGGTTTTATGCCCATCTTTTGCTTGTGAACTCACTGCCACCTTTAAACTTTTTGTATATGTCTTTAACTTCCCTCATGGATCAGATTTATGGCCAAATATTAGAGGATTTCAGCGAAGGTGCTTTATGTGTTCCCCATGCACCCAGATATAGCTAGTAAAACGGATCATAAACGTCTCAGAAATCCCCAGAAAGCAGTCAGGAGTTATTACCTCCATGTCTAAAAAGGCCGTTTTTTGTCCTTTCAGACTGACTGAACCACAAAAGCCTTGTAGTTGGTGTATAAAACATTGATTTTTGACTGAGTCACACATAAACAATAAAGAGGGGCTGATATAGATGTCTAGAATATATCATTGTCATCATCATCAGGGTAAATCTCTTTCTAAGCATTTTACCAGTAAACTGCAGCCTCCATTCAAATGTATATCTTGCTACTGATTTAGCTGCTTTATGGTGCTGAAAAACCCCCCAAAAAACACAATTTTGATATGATGGAGATAGAAAACAAAAACCAAAGGAAAACCAATCGAGCACTTTGACTTTTGTGATGGTCACTGAGCTGGGCTTACACAGTTAGATACAGAGGCCTCCAATGGTTTGGCCTGAAGTCATTACTAACCCGATACAAATGAAGTGGAAAAGTTATTCATAAAGAGATCGATATAAGAGTGAAAACAAAAACAACTTATCGTGAAATACAATGTTCAACTATGAAAGTGGACTGCCGGTGTCCAGAGAAGGTGGAGGAAGCTTTTATTTTGCATATAGAATCTGAGAACAATAGTAAACTGTTATAATACAACTGAGGATTACTGGAAGATAAAAAATTTAAAATAAACAAGTGTCAAACAAACAAACAAACAGTATTTAAAAGAAATTTGTTTGTATTCATCTATAAAATGTATTATTTAAGAGTTTTCCACCAGGTACGTGCCCAAATTCTCATTTGCTTTAATGACAGAAAACAAATACTTGATTTTAAATGAAAAATAATCAATAACTCAATTTAATGAGAATCAATTGACAGGCAGTCTTAATAAATTAAAAATCTCTTAATAGGAATCACATTCCCATCGGAGTCCGTCCTTCAATTCACACAACTTTATCAAAAATGTCACTTAGCCTTGATATCTGCTTTGATTAAAAAGAAAAGTGGCTCTGCTCACCCAAGCAGCCCTGCGGCGATATTGATTAATGTTGGCCCCTGTCTGGCTCCGGCTGGAAGCCGGGGGGGCCTCGGGGACTTGTGCAGACAGATGGAAAGGAGGATGGCACGGGACACTGGGACAGCAGAGCTGCGAGGGGTGGGCCTAAAGCTGCAGTGTTATTGATTGACACAAGAGATAGAGTCGCCAAAGCTAAACTGAAGGAAAGACAAAGAGAAAGTAATATTGTGCACGGAAACCAATCCCTTTGGTAGACAAAATGGAGCCTCAAACCTTGTATGATAGATAGATGCAGATGCAGATTCTTCGCTTGAGTTGGATACTATTAGACACCCCCCCCCCCCACAGTATCTTAACCTATCACATAAAAATACAGTAATCTACCTTTCCCTCTGGCATCTGATTTCCTCCGCTCGTCTTAAAGTGATTTGCAACTGTTATCTTTACATGTGCTTTATTGTGTTATTTGTGAAATGAATCTGTTTAGGACCTTATGGGTACAAAAACAAAGTTTTCAGCCATCAGGGGAAACTTTTGTTCCTAACTTTATAACCAGATCACATGAAAAGGTATTTGCTTTGTCATGCAAGCACACATGAGCAATGCTTTTCTTGATCATATTTAGATAAGGAGAACACCAAGATGTGGAAAGCAATTTAAAAATGAAAAGGTGGAAGAGAAGTAATTAAAGTTGAAGACAGTTTGGTGTTTGCTGCGAGCCGCTTAGGGTATCAGTGCCGGATGACTTTAAGTTGGAAATGTGATTATCCCTCTCAGGAACATAAACAATAAAAATATAAAACCAACCCAGAGCAATTTTGACATCAGTTAACTCAAACCTTCGGTGCCTCGAGCTGTACCTTTTAAAATTGGATTCTCACTCGTCCATACTTCCCTCTTTTTCCAAAGAGTCCAGTCTTTATGTGGCAATGATTACACAGTGTGATATTTGGTATTCTATGTTGTAGGTGAAAAATACCTTGTTTCAGCTAAATAATAAGTGACAAGATGCACTGATCAGCCATAATATCATAGTCCACCGGCAGATGAAGTGATTCGGTGGTTTCCTTCATCATAGTTAATCAATAGTTCATCTCCGGCATGCTTTGTTAAATATATGATATATCTATCGACAGCACATGTCCAAACCATCTCAATCAATCTCTGGATTTATCTCTAAAGTGCTCAATTGAATGACACATAAGATCTCTTTATATTTGCCAAGGAAGAGAAATCATGAGTCCTTAGTGGTCCGGGCTGATTGGAGTGAAGGCCAGAACGTGTGATCAGCCTGCTGCAGAAGTTAATGCTGGTTTTAAAAGGTGTTTGTACACACAGTGCGAGGCAGCTTGATGCAGAATGGGAAGCAAAAGCCAGACATAAACCATGCGTGGCAGGTAGACATAATGTTATAAGAGGTAATTGTGTGTGCATGTGTGTGTATGTGCGTGCATGCGTGTTTTAAGCACCCAACAATAGTTCCTGATCTCATCACTGACTTGGAACACCTGTTCAGGATTTCCAGGTATTCTTTTGTTCCGTGTGTGTGCCTAAAACGAGACGGAGAAAAAGGGAAGGTATTCAAATAATGCAAAAGAACAAAGCTTGCACGTTCAATCGATAACACGCAAACACAGCTGGGTGCACAACGTGTGTATTAATCATGGCCCAGTCCACCTGACTGAATAATGTAAACAATGGTTATGACCTCTTGAGGCATGATTATGCACTTATTTATATCTCTTTTGCTAATGTGGAACATGTTATGTAATGGGGCAAGGTAATTATTTCTGGGCTGTAAAATGTTCATGTTCACTTTGTATGATGGTTGTACAACACACACAGCAAATCTCCACATGTTACCATGTCAAAGGTGACCAAATAGTCAAATTTTATGGCTGGTGAATTGTAGTTTTCTCTAGTCTTGAATCAATAATATATGCAGCCAGCTAGGGGGTGGGTCCTGCTTATTCCTTTTAACTTGAGCGGCGCCTGCGATAAAAGACGAGGGGATGAAATTACTTTGAAAGTAGACCTAAACCGAGCGCTTGACAGCGCTCCAAGTCTCCTGTCATGGTGGTGGCGGTGTGTGTTGGGGGGGAGGATTATTGGCAGGAGCCTGTGATGGAGTGGAAGATAGAGCCGGCTGTCAACAACAGTTTGAGAAGAGTCCTTTTGAAATGACAGAGACAACTAGTATATCCACCCCTCGCCATCTCTAAACCTTCCGAGGATCCATTTTGGTTCTGTGCTTTATGATGCACTTTATTGCAGCTTATCTTACGTGTACAATGTGCATGCCTGCTCAAAATGGCCGACGGAGAGAACAGCTAGCCCTCAAAGAAACACAATCATGCACAAGAAGCAACAGAGTTTTGGACCACAACCATAACAGAGATTTAGTAATGACATCTCTCATCAGCATACACTGCCCATCACATGAAAAGTAAAGTTTCGATTAAATGGACACTTCATTTGAAAATCTGCGTCCCACCCCATAATAAGAGTGTCCGGACAAACTGAGGACAAATTGGGTCTCAAATTTAACTTAATGATTTATGGAGGTGAGTGAGTTTAGTCGTTAATATTTCCCAGACGTACTGCAGGCACTAATTTACATGCCCATGTTGTAGCTGGTCTGGTACACTGTGACACTGCAGCCATAAAGAGTTACTTTCGAGAAAGTATTTCTGACAGTGTCACAGAGTCAGACGAAGCGTCAGTTCTCCACAGAGTCTTTACTTCACTTATTAATCCATATTCACACGTGAGTGCAGTACACGCTCCTACTACGATTAACTAGGACACGATGAATCGCTTTACTGTTACTCGGCACCTTATTTAACAAAACGTCCTCGTCTTCAAATGCGCAAAAATAAACTGCAATACAAAGCAAAGGTTGTTAACTGAGTGAAAATAAATACTCATAAAACTATTGGTTTTAATATGAAGAATGCTTGAAATCTTATGAGGTGAAGTTTCTTGAAAATGTCTGACCATTGTCAAGGGTTAGCATAAGCATTTTGTAGTTTCCATACCAGCTTCTAAATAAAAATGCTAATTATATCTTACAGTCGAGCATCTACATCAATGATGTCAAACATAAGGCCTGTGGGCCAAAACCAGCTGTTAAATATAAATGTTGAACTATGTATGTATTCAACGAAAAAAGCATTCCCATGTAAACGTTTGAGGTGCCTGCATGTCCCGGATCCCCGTCCACGTGAGGGATCAACAAGTAAAATGTGCTTAATTAATCAGCAAAAAGCCTATTTGCCATTGAGAAGAAGAAAAAAAGATGACTGTACAGACAACAGGGACCTACATTCACGTAGTGCACTCAATAATGTGAGAATTGTAGCCTGTTCAGTTAAAACAATCAGCTGTTCTCAAATGTTTCTACAGAAGACTGACCACATCCAATAAGGCTGCCAGAAGTAGCAATATGTCAGCCAAAAGCCTTCAAACATTCATCTATGACACATATAGACACACACACACACACACACACACTCACACCACACACACTGTTTGTGGAAGACTGACACAATGCTGGTCATTGTGTGGGTGTAGACGGCCTTCCGTAAATCACGAAGGCCACAGACAGTACGCTTTAGTAGGAAGTGAAAGCGGTTTGTACTGTAAGTATGACTAAGACAGTGAGTCTGCAGTGTGCCATGGCACAGACACCTCTGGAAAAAATCCAAAAACATATCAAGACTCCTGACTGTATTCCAGGATTACCACTTGTAGACAAACGTAAACTTCTGCTGTTTTACACAATATATGAGAAACTTAAAGTAAATATCCTCATCTGAAAACAATATTGTTATTTTAATAAATAACAGTGAAATAATTGGTTGTGAGCACAAGATACGATTGCTCATTAATTATTATTACAAACAAATGTAAACGTAATAAACAGTTAAGGTTAATAAACTGATAAAATTACTTCATGTGTTCATTATTGTAGACACAACCTTTTTTTAATTAATAATGATTGATATTCATCATTGATATTCTGAAGCCACACTTGCTAATTTACTGCACCGTATTCCAACTTTTATCCATTTGTAATTTTTTTGTTTAATACTTGGCACATTTTATTTCCATGACAGTGGAGATGGTGTTTTTAAATGAAATAATAGCACCAATTGCAACAAATTGAATTAATAAGCAAACTGTAAAAGATAATGACTATTATTTCCTTGAAAATGTAACATTTGTGTTTCGGTTAATAACCTTCAGGATTTGCACGTCAGCTCGTCTTCGGTTCCAATTTCGCCAAGAGACGATATTAATGAATTGGTATTATAAATAAATGGCTCTGGCAGATTTGCTCGTATGAAAACACCGGGGTGTTTTGGCTACTCGATGCAGCTCTCCTAATTGAGGGGATTCAGAGTGCCTTTGACAGATTGAGTGGACTGCAGCGCATTGCATGATTTAGTAGACAGAGGGGCAGGTTGCCAGACAGAAAATATTCAGAGGCTTGGCAGCATCTCGAGCTGCACTCAAAGGAAAAGGCAGCGGGCAGCTCAGCGCTTCAATTATCGCTGTCTACATATTTGGTCCTCACTGATATGTTATTGAGTTACTGTGATGTGGGTGTTGAATCACTGATTTCTGATGGGCCGAGATGGTTCATCTCAAGGTCAGTTGGGAATTGTACATTCTTAACATTTTCTACATTGTTTTTCTTCTGTTTCAATAAGGACCCCCCCCCCCCCACCAAAAAAAAAAAAAAAAACCCAAAAAGGATATCTTTAGACTGAGCAAAAGAGTATGAATCAGCCTCTGTAAAATGTATTTAAGGTGTTGTTTGCATGTCAAGTGTAAACACATTGTCATTATGTTTTTGATTCAGGAAAGTTCTGCATTTTCAAAGCAACATTTTGAAAATGATGTCAATTTACATGGAAATGGCAGAAATGCAAAAACGCTGTCGATACCATGCCAAGCCACGAGTCGGCACTGTTTGTTTTTATAATGAAACCGCACACACGAGAACAGTACGCAATAGACATTAACAATGTCGAGTACATATTCATATGGACAGACGATTAAGTCTGATTGCTATTCTGGGTGACTCGACTATAAAGCTACCAAGTCCCAGGAGAATATGGACTGAGAGTCATGACACTCTGGAGGTGGAGCCATTGTTGTTATTGACTATTAATCGTGCCTGTGCAGAGGACCGGATTCCTATGGTGATCGTGTGCATGCGCAGTAGCAGCATTTTTGCTATTCCCTGGAGGGAGCAACCGGAAGATAAAAAAATATCCCCCAACAAACTATTAAGGTAGTAACTTTGTTTTACAGCCCCCATATAACCCCAAACCAATCCATTCTGCTTGTGTCAATTCAACAATGTAACAAAGCTACAAGGTAAAATGGGCACTGATTTTGGTCTTAGCCTGATACATTACCAGCTAAAAAAATGCTGCTTATCATGTTGCAAAAATAGTAAACAAAAAACAAACTCATATAGATGATAAGTATTCGCTTTTAAGTCTTGATCACTTGTTTGCTTTATAAGCTGTTAAAAGCCTCTGTTCAAACTTCCCCCATAAACCAGGAGTAAGTACAGGAAGTTATCTGCAGAAGCAGTTCCTCTCATGTCAACATACCTCTGAATGCAGTGAAACCAAAGAGTCCCATCGCACTGTTTGTCACTTTGACAGGCGGAGCAACCATCCAGAACAAATGTCGCCTTTCTCTCGGAGGTTGTCTGTGCTCGGCTGAAGGTGTCACATCTATTTGTCTGCATGGACTTTTTGCGTGTGTGTGTGTGTGTGTGTGTGTGTGTGTGTGTGTGTGTGTGTGTGTGTGTGTGTGTGTGTGTGTGTGTGTGTGTGTGTGTGTGTGTGTGTGTGTGTGTGTGTGTGTGTGTGTGTGAGAGAGAGAGAGAGAGAGTATACTGTACTGTATGTGGTGGATGTGCGAAAGACTTTTAACAAAGTAGTCTTCACTGACTGACCGGATCACAAGTACTACCATTAGACCTTTTTTTTAGAGTAAGGAGGACTCGGATTAAAGCACATAATAGGAACTTACTTGTCTATTCATGGTGGATGTGGTCACTTAAATTTCTTCTGTTGAAGAGACACTTTGTGTCATAGCTTTTGGTTTATCTTGCCTGAACAGAAAGCGATAAAATATCTGCATGCATCTTGCAGAGCCTCTGTCATCCTGTTGCATAATATATTTGATGCCAAATCAGTTTAAATGTGTACATATCTCCACAATCAGTCCCTCCGTCTTCCTGGAAACGTTCATATTGAAATATAGCAACCTTTGTGTCGCCCTTTCCCTTAAGTGTCCCACCAATTAAACAGAGTTACATTTGCAGCAATGAGAAGGTCAACGATCGTCCTTCCCAGTACGGTTGCTTTAAAGTTCTGAATATTTCCTGGCAGTGAAACTATTTGTTCAGTCATGGAGAAGCGCGAGTGTGCCTCTACTGAACGTGATGGGACATATTTTCAGCATTTCACATGCAAAAAGAAACAAAACGGTTCCAAATTCTGAAATTGATTATGGCTGACAACATCCATTCAACTGCTTTAGCTTCAGTGTCCTGATGTTGTGTATCCTGGCTCGCTGATACAATGTTCCCCCTCAGCAGAACAAAGACCAAATGTCTTGTGAAATTGCTTACTTTGTCTGTCCTATAAGAAAATGTGATTAAGTATATGGATAGCACTTTCCAAAAATCACTCCTTCGAACTTTATTTGGTAAAGCGAAACCCATGAAGTGGTTTGTCTTAGCAAAACTAAGAAATAATGTTGTTTTTGTGATGTTTTTAGTCAGTGATGCTTTTAGATGGACACACTTTCTCAAAATTAGGAGTTTATAGAAAGCCACACTGTAGTGTCAACTTCGGTATGATGGTTAATATTGAACACTTCATATACTTGATATTAATACACTGTTTGCTTAGTGGACTGTAACTTTTCTTGTTAGAAAAAATGTGAGTGTGTCTCGTTGCCATGGTAAGCTGTGACATTGCTCATCATTCCTCGGTCCATATGATGCATTAATTTTATTAATGAATGCATACAGGAAGCACAAGTTGTTTGCTCTTCAAAAAGCAAAGAACAATATTAACAGTATACACACGTTTTTATATATATCGTTTTTGTGAAAAACCCAAGAAAAATAATTTAAATGCACTCATGCTTGTGTTTTCAGGAGGAAATGTTCTGTTTTGTGTGGACACAGTCCACTTTCTATTCCCAGAGACCCACATTTCCCCAAAGGTTTTGAGTCCTCTGAGAACTCGGCTGCTATTTTCAGAGCAATGGTTTTGACACACACCTATGAGTTTCATTTTAAGGGGAATGAATGTTTTGCATTTTCATTAATTACATTTTTCATTAATTTAGTTTCTTTGAGGCTTTGACAAGTCAGAGAACACAAAGTCTTAAAATAATCTTAAAATAGGCCTGGAAGAGGCTCTAATCCACCGCCAAACCACCAAGCAAATGGTACAAATTTCAAAGAAAGCATTGATTTTTCAACAAATGTCTTAAGAGTCATGGACACAACACAACACAACACTGAGACCCGAGCTGAGATATTGGTGACACTGCCATCAAACATTGCATTTTTGGGCAGAGGCGTCACAAGGGGTAGGCAACACAGGGTAGCACAACTTGAAACCCCTGGACACATGTCGATGACACGTCGGGAACTCCCTAATGGGGCCCCACTACTACCCTGCATCCCCACTACTACCCTGCATCAACACACTGAAAAAGTGAAACGGACAAATCTCTCAGGGCACATGAAACGAAAAGAAAAGAAAAACAAGAAGAGGATGAAAAGAAAAAAACGCGATAGTGGTAAGTGAGAGTGTGTAAGCTATGTGTGTTACCTTATAAAAATGTTAGTCCCAGTTAGTTCCAGACACTTTGTCCCAAACTCCCAGTCATCCACCAAGCACCAGAAAAGTTAACTGCACATTCAGGTCTGTGTAAAGTGAATTCAGCCAATTTTTTTTCTAAACACATTCATAAAGTGTATATATATGTATATATTAATCACTGGCAGTAACAACACACTTGTGGTATGACAAACTTAGAACCCATATTTCTTGTTACTTTACACCAATTTTAACAGCTTTAAGAAGTAGTCCAGCTTTGCTTGTACAGTATGCCATAATTCTTGTTGTTGTGCCACGAGAGGCTCACAGGACCAGCGCAGATTTCCATAGAAAGATGTTCGGAGGTCCTTCGATATAGAACAGGGGTGGGCAATCCTGGTCCTCGAGGGCCACAGCCATGGAGGTTTTAGATGTCTCCTCACATCAATACAGCTGACAGCAATTAGTGGCTCCTTGTCAAGCTTTTTGCAGAGCCTCATCATGATAACAGGTGTGTTTGAGCAGGGAGACATCTAAAACGTGCAGGACTGCGGCCCTCGAGGACCAGGATTGCTCACCCCTGATACAGAAGATATTGTGGCTGCATTTGCAGAAGCCAAAGCCTGCAAGCAGCAGTTTTAAGAAAAAACATTGCATTATTAGTAGACTATAGATATAAGACCAAGGTGTCGAAATTCTTACTTTCTACTTCAATTCCTTGTTTTTTTGTTGTTCTTTTCCTTGGTTGCATTTTTATCACACTGAACATTTTGCACATTTCAGTTGTTTTTCTGGCATTTAGATATTGTGTGTAAAGTTTGAAATATTTATCTAATGTGCTAATTATTTAATAAAGTATTTCTTCACTGATCTGTTGTCCTGGATTTCATTCATCATTATTCTGGGGCTGGGAGAACCCGTAGTCCTTCTTGCCTCGGGCCCCCAGGGGGTCTAGAAATGTCCCTGTTTTTGCACTATATTTTGCACCACATGGTATCATTAAAAATGGCTTTATGTTGAGATTGTAGTCATTTTCAGTATTAATTGTTTCGTTTTCGCATATAGTCATATTACACCTATACTCTGCCACAACAAAGACAAACTTTAAAGTTTAAATTCAGAGGTTATTATGCCACGGTTTCTACCAGGCTGACCCATTTAAGTTGAAATTGGTCTGTATGTGGCCTCTGAACTAAAATGAGCTTTACACGCCTGATTTAAAGGCATGTTGTGTAAGATATATTCTATTCCTCTGGCGTACATTGAGGGGACCGAAGACTGGTTTAGTTTGGTTTTAGCTTTTTGACTTGACTTCTCTATTGGTATTTCTATTGGTCCAGATTGGGTCCAGTGGGTAAATAATGTCCTTATTGTTAACTTTGGTAGATATAGCAGTAGCACATTAGATACATGTCTTTGAGATGACATCAGGGGTGTTTTGTCTCATTTGGCTGATTGTTGAAGGGTATCCTGATTTTCATTTGACTAAAATATTACATATTGCGCCTTCAAGGTTATTTATTATGTTGAAAGTGAATTGCTTATGAAATTGGTTTCACCTTCATTTTTCAAAGTGTGAGAAAGCTTCCCAATTTTCACTTTCAGCAGCCAAATACTCTCATATTGAGGTTCATTGAGTTCACAGAAGCCCGGGCAGGAAAGGAATCCAGCAGTTATGAAAATATTCTTGGATTCCGTCCAGGATAAATGACGGAAATCTGTTAAGCCAAACAACAGGGCAAGGAAGCAAACATTGAGGATCACTCGTCTTCTTCTTCTTCTTCTTCAAATTTAAATTAAAATCCATTTGAGGAACGCTTTCCATGTCTGTATAACAGAAAGAGGCAGACATGCACAAACACAATAGAGAGTTCCACGAAGTGAACATTCAACACCACTGGTGGTGTTATTGTCATCAAACGTCTGCCAGTCAGAAATGTTCGCTCACATCAGGACATTTTTCGTACTGTAGTCTGTTTTTAAAGTGGATGGGGGGGGGGGGGGGGGGGGGGAAGCAAGTTTGTTAAAACACACACTTAGAAAAATGTTGCACCACATTAATGAACACATCGTTCCTCTTAGTTTTATTTCTCAACCCTTGCTAACATTTTATCACAAGCTTTGCACTGTATTATTGTTCATTGCCAGCCAGACTTAGAGTCTTTAAATTATCCAGTATAAATCCCTTTTATGAAAATATGTGTGACTAAGAAAAGTAGTAATTTATTCAGCACATCTCAACCCTTCATCAAAATTATATTCTGGTTGTTTGAGAGTTTGCTTGAGAGTTTCCTTCTCATTCCATCCGTCGATCCATCTTCTTAATCCAGTTCGGGGTTGTCTTGGCTGGATTCAATCTTAGCTGACGATGGATGAAGGCAGGATACATTCTGGATGACTAACACACACTCGCTTCTACACTTACAGGCAATTTAAATTCACTAATTAACTTCAAATGTCTGTTTTTTGTTGTTTTATTTGCCTGGGAGGAAACAAGAGTATCCAGAGAAAACTGACACATGCTGTTAGACTTTTAATTAAGTATATTTCAGTTTGAGTGACACATAGTCAGTGAATCTATGGCAAGCTGAAAGAGTGGGGGAAAAAAGGAAAAGATAGCAAAGACAGCAGTGTGAGAGATATTTCAAATTTTTTGGTATTGTTCAATAAGTAAAAAGTTGTTAACCCATTTCTCCATGGTTCATTGATATAATGTACTCTGCCTCTGGATTATGGAAGACGTCAGCCTGAAGGCCTTTGGGATTTGTTGAGGTTGTGCCGATGACAGAAGGAAGCTCCACTTAATGGGATGGATTGCATAAGACCACTTTAAAGACAAAGAGTGAATGAGAAGAGGGGATGAGGAGATTTCTTATGAGGCTGCAGAGAGTCAGCGATCAAATGCTACGGCTGCAATGAACAACACAATCTACATAGACGCAGTATCCAGGTCCTGACACATCATTTATGAGGTGACAGATGATGAGAAGTGAAACATGATATAAGAAGAGAGACGAGAGCACAAGTTGAGTCCTCTATGTGGAAGATGGGACTTTAGCACAAAGGACTGTAGTTATAATTAGACCAGATTTCCCTCTTCGTTTTTGACTTGTTTTTGTAGCTATATAAAATCTGCAAAAACATAGTTAATGTCAAAACTATTATTTGATTTTGACAAATTACTCAACAGTGGAAATTAAAAAAAAAATACTTTTAATCATGTTACTCCCTCAGTAAGGATTTGTTTCAATGTGTTAACAACCCATAATATGTCTAAATCAGAATAACCACAGGTTTGATTGTACACTTACATCGATATTTTCTTCGGATTATTTTGAGAAATATAACTGCATGAATCTAAAAGACCAAGCTACTTGGTGACCTCATTTCAGGACCAACAACTTACCTGACACTATATTATATGAACTGCACGTTTGCAGTAAACATCACCCATCTGGTATCGCAGGGAGTTCAAAACAAAAACCAAATATGGTCTGACCCCGGGCTCGTAGTGAAGGAGAGAGGCAGAGTGGAGGAGAAGTAACTTCTGTCTCATGCAGGAAGAGTCCTTGACTTATGGTTATGAGCTGGATCCCTTCAGTTCATTGTTCACTTTCTTCAAGCTACAGTGTGTTCACTATGCACCATGTGTATTTACTAGATTAAAGCAAGGCCGCCTGTCTCCCAGTGCTCCACAAAAAAACCCATCTTCCTTTAATTCATCTTCTTCATCTGTATCCAGAGGGGACCCCCACCCTGCGGTGTCTGGTTGAACATATTCTACATTGCATGTTTTCTCGGAAACAAGCAGTGACTCACAGAGCAGCCTGGAGCTGTGGATGGTCAGCAGATTTTACATCAGGACACAAATTCACCAAAGTTATACTCGTTTTCATTCTCATAAGGCAAATGAATTCCCACCATGGTGTTTAGGGCTGAAGTAGTTTAGTTAATATGATCTGACTCCTATTTAGAGCATTATCTAAGAGGCACATTTCAGTCGCTTCTATTGGATTAAATAACTGAAAATTCAAGTCTACTACATTCAGTCCAGATTTTTCGTCTGTCTCAACAACCACTCTTCCCTTATTTTATGTCTCATTCCTTGGAAAAATATCCAAACTTTGTTTGTAGCACTGAGCGGACAGTGCAGTGTGAATGTTTAGATGGGTTTACATTATGAAAAGCCTCTTATTTTCTTTCTGGTAACCTTCATCCTGACGGATGGTTTTGTGTGCGTGCGTGTGTGTGTGTGTGTGTGTGTGTGTGTGTGTGTGTGTGTGTGTGTGTGTGTGTGTGTGTGTGTGTGTGTGTGTGTGTGTGTCTGTACACATGCAACCTTCAGCTGAACCACATGCTGTCTCACTAACAGAAAACTGTTTATACTGTATGCTGTAATCACTTTTTTGCTCAGTAAGATGGTGGTAATGTTGTGGCAAGGCATTACACATCTACTTGATTTCATAGGTTTTCAATCATGATCGTCTCCAAAGAAAGATTTACTGTGCAGTCAGGCTACTGGTCATGTGTAATTTACCTTAAAAAACAGATTTACTGATTCAACCTTCATTCTAAGATCAATATGAGAATAAGAATCAATTGTTGGTCTTAATTACACTGAGAAAAATAAATCAGAGGAGAAGTAAATGTAATGTTATTGAATCTGTCAAATCAATAATAAAGATTCAAATTAATATCTTTACACAAATATATCTAATATTTAAGTCACAGATATGTGGGCAAAATACAGGATATTGATTTTTATTTTTTTTTACGTAACAAGAATAATTTCAGTAATGTGAGTAAAATTCACCCACACAACAAAAAGCAATCTTTAATTTAAATAAAAAAATGTTATTCATTCATTTCAGGCATAGTGCAATCACATACATATCATACATAAAGATGTAAACTCCCTACGTATCCTATCTATAACTGAGTAGTTTAAACAAAGAACAATCTTGCGTGATCAACATAAGCAATATTATGAAAAAAGCTGCCATATTTTTTTAAGTAGATCTGTTAAAATATTTTCCATAATGTGTTGGCTCCTCACCGCTCCAAAGTTCAGATGTCCTTGTTTGAAATAAAGAAATATATCAATGGTGCAGGCTGCTATAACAACCCACATATACAAATTAGCAATATATTGGAACTTGAATGGACACAGTGATCAGAAACAGGAGAGAAGTCTAAATATATCTAGCCGGTAATGGACCCAAGACTAGATCATGTAGGTTGTTTTTTTCCCTCTATTTTTCGATGAGTTTCCAAAATAGGGAGAAGTGCAAGATTACACTCTTACACTCTTCATCACATGAATCCTTTCATCTCCGATACCACTTGATACAACTCCTGGATCTTGTGGCAATGGAGTCGATTCCATTGCCGGGCAAACACAGTCAGACGGTCGCACACTCACCGTCACGGCTGGCGGCACTTCAGCGTCAACGACTAACCTCAGACACGTTTTTGGACCGTGGGCGGAAACTGACGTACATGGAGGAAACAAAATGGAGGGCATGCAAATTTATGGAACTTTTTTTTAAACCAGTTAATTGATTACTGACTGCTTTCCTGACAGATACTCCATTAATTGATACAAGATAATGGAAAGTCACCTGTAAAACTGACTAAATCGATTATTATTATCCATCTGCCTATCTAGTGATCATTTTAGTGCCTGTTGATATTATTCATATTGTTTGAGCAAGTTTGAGTCACAAATCTCTTGAATGTACTTTTACAATGCCTGTGGGATGAAAAATCTGCTCTCATCTTTATAATCACAACTACAATATTGATATTGATATTGACTTTGCCTCCCCAAATAACTGAGAAAGGTCTCACCTACAATGTTTCACTCCAGCCCCCACACACTGATATCTGTTTTCATACTTGATAGTCCTCTTTCCTCTTTTCTCCAGTTTCAGTCTTTCAGTAGACTCACTGTTGGTTCCCATACAACTCTCCCACCAGCTTTGTTTGCAACAGCAGGCTGCTGTTATCACAAATTCAAGAATGACTGTCTGACCGACCGTCTGACCAGCACCAAAAAGCTGACAGCCGCAGACTCGTTTGAGTCGGAGAGAAATCAGTTCTAACTGGAGCTAAAAGAAATGAGAGATTTGTCTTTGCATGTGCTAGATAAACATCAACAGCAATATCATAGCATTTCAATGAACTGAGACGAGTTTAATCATAACATAACTTTTTTTGTGGCATGCTGATTGTGATTCTGATTAGTTTCCACATCTCTGAACTAACATTACATTTCACAGTTTTTGTCTTCTTTCAGTATTGAAGCAGCACAAACAAACTCAACAAACATATCTTCGCATATGTGCGAATAAACTAATAAATCTAACAAGAACACCCGAGCAGAAGTAAATTTTTTTATCAGTCTGATATTTTGACGTAGAGTTTTCATCGGGGAGTTTTAACAGCTTTTAGAGGAATTAAGTAATCTGTCATGTGCTTGGTTATCTTATTCATATCATGTAAAAATAGTTGTGACAGTATGACTAGAAATGTTTGCATGTAAAAAATTACCAGCTTTGTTTATGTGGAGTATATGGTGTAACTACGAGGGGTCATTGAAAATCTAAAAAAAAACCCTGCAGAATTGTTACTTTCCTCTTCAGAATAAGTAATTTGATCAATGTGAAAGTTGTGATTAATCATTTTTACCTAGGTAAAAGTTGTTTTTTTTTTTTTATTGCCTTTTCTAAGCAAATATTTTTGCCTGCTTCTGCTTAAGTAAAGGATTGCAGTTCATTAACCAACTCTGCTAGCAGTTGGACCTGTCTATTTGTTGTTTTACCAGAGAACCACTCAGTACAGGTTTAGCATTTCCAATACAACCCCAGCTTCACCAAACACGATGTCACTTTGGCATTAATGGTCTCATGCATGGCCTTATTTCTAGCTTGGATGAATTTTGTTTACCATTTTTCAGAAACAAACTTGTTCCATTTTCATTAGTATATACTGTATTTATTGTGTTTGCGGTTTTGGCATAAGCAGCTTTTCTATCAGGCCACACGGGAGATGGACGCTTGCCAAGGAGCGACTGATTATTGTATTAAATTAATTCAGACTGCATTGATGGAGTAGACGGTTATTTAGCAGAGCTGTAGCTGCACTTTGAGGCTGAATATGAGCGCAGTAATGTTCATCTTGGGGATACTGCATATATTTGCAGGCACTGGCTGCAACAAAGGTGTCCAGCAGCAATAATTTTCATTAAAGTTTTAAGAGGTTGTGATTTCGTTTTGGGGTTAATTAGGCAACAGTGCTCAGAGAAAAGGAGAGAAAAAAGAAATAGGACGTGGGTGCAGTTTCTTCGCATTAGGAAAGCTGGCTAACAGATTTAAACCAAGACTGATCTGCACTTTTTCATGAAGTATGCTGAAAGTATTTCAGCTTTTTTTCATATGGAAGTTTACTTTTTGTTTGCTGTACATGATTTAATGAAACTCTGAAATGTAAACTTTCTCAATAAGTATGTATTTGCATATTTGCACATAATGTACTCAAATTAATCATCCTGCTGTGCGTATATTCTTTCCCAGCATTTAAATGTTAGTGTTGGAGCACCTATAGAGGTTGCAAGTATGGAAACATTCTTCATAACTTGTTTATGTAAATGATATGACTGAATGGGCAAAGTTTGTCCAAAATATATTGTCGTAATCAAAGTAACCTACTTTTGTTAAGTAGGTCTACGTGCATACTCAAATGTTCTTTTTTGACCAATGTTCACCGATATTTATAATGTGACTGTTGAAAAGGACACTTTCTCATGAATATCATATATTGTGATATGAGCTATGGCTTGAGTGTGTGTAATCTGGTAAAAACAGTTTGGACTTAATCTTTGTCAGTAGAAATAAAGCATTTGCTGCCAATAAACTGTAGTAATGAACTGGTTGCAATTTAGTTTTAGGTTTTTTTTAAACCACATTGACCATATGTTTTTGATACTGCTTATTAATTTACTGTATATGTGCTTATAAACTTAATCTGCATGTAGAGAAAGACACCTCAGACACAAAAACAATGTCTTCCATCAATCTGTCATTATTGTAACGCAAATGCATAATTCATTTAGAGTCCAGATGATTATTTAATAAGTCGAACATGTTTAAATGTAAAACACTATTTCTCATCAGCCGCCGGGCTCAACTTATCAAGCTGGCAGATTCAACTGTTTGTGGCTCAGTTCACTCAGAGACTCTTCATCAATTATTTTTGTCTTAACTGCTGCTCATCACATCCATGTCCTGTACTACACTCTAAACACTTTACATATTTTGCACATTTGCACCAGTTAAGCAGTGTCAGGGAGCTTTAACAACCCTCCATTCTTACATTCGCCATTAAGCAATTTGCCTGGACTCTCAGCTTGAACGGAATAATTTTGCAATAAATGTCTTGGCCCACGGACAGGCAGAGATGGATCGGGCCACTAATCTGATCTGTTCCACCACATGAGCAAAATTAACAGTCCAGTGCTGGGTGAATTTTTCACAATGATAACCAGCTGGCATCAACTGCTATATTAGCTTCACTGCCACGAGCTCGTAATACCTATTAAAATTATGCTTACAACTTTTGATGAGTGTCTTACGGTGCAATGGCTGCTCTGACCATAGCTACAAAAAGAAAATATAAAACAGGAAGGTCACGTCAGAAGGTTTACTTTTACATTGACGTAATGTAACCCTTGGATTTTGTCCTTGTCTGTTCTAAATGGACAAGTCAGTTGAATTTGAGCATGTCATTTTGACCATTTGCTCAAATTACTGATAGTGTTGTTTTACATAAGTCACTAGAGGTTAAAAACACCAAGTATGGATTTGAAACGGAAATAGTTGCAGATAGTTAATAATCAAACTTGGCTCATAGATTATATTATCAATATTTAATCTTGAACGCTCTTAAAGGTACACATGATGTGTTACAATTTCAGTGTAATATATTATAGAACAGAGTTTCGATTGTATCAAGCACAAGATTAACTTAGCTGTAACTGGACTTTCAAATAAACGATTCTCTACTGGGAGTAATGCAAAACAAATATTAACACAAATAAATATTATTGATGAGCCTATTGTAATATAGCTGTTGACACAGCGTGACGCCAACGTCACACTGCTGGTAATCCTGGTTTTGTTCTTTTTTTTCCTGTTTTCATATCGATCTGGTTTTAGTTTTTAGTCGATGTCTGGTTTTCTGTTCCCTGCTTGTGATCAGCTGGTTGTCTTTTTGCTCCTCCCTCCGTGCTCACTCTACTTCTGATTGCCCTTGATTGTTGCCATCTGTGCCTCGTTTCGCTGAGTGTATAAATGCTCCTAGTTGTCAGCTCATTTCTGTTTGCCCTGGTGTAGATGAGTCCTACGTTTTGACCTGCCTTTCTTTTTGAGTCTGTGTTTTTGTGAAGAAGAGGCCTTATGTTTTGTAAGATTTTCCCTTCATTTAACAGACTGCAAAATCTGGTTTGAGTCCATCTGGGCAAACCTCTGACAGTAATGAATGTAATCACTTCACCAGTTAAACAGCTCAGAGAGATGCTTCAGTTTAGAAGTAGAGTAAGCACTTGTGATTAAAAAAACAACAGGTATGAGAGTGGCAAGGTTTCACTAGTTTGGCACATGCACAGTAACTGTACATATCTAAGAAACACCACAATTAACACATCTATTCAGCCATTTATGGCATGAAAATGTATTGTAATATAGCCAAATGATACAATGGTGGTGGGAGAAACTTCTGCCCCTTTGTGCCCATATGTGTTATATAAAGACAAACCTTTCACTTCTGCAATATCTCTGACCTACTTGCTCATGAAGACCGAGCTCCAGAAATGGACAAGTTACATATTTAGCTCTGAAGTTTATGTTAATCATTTCGTCTGTGCAGATTGTCTTTTCGTTATACCGTAGGGGTCAGTGGAGTCGTCACATTTGGTGCTTCACACATGTGCTTTTGTCTTTACCTTAGACAAAAGGAGGACACTGTTCTGGATGACGGATTTGTTTTGTGGTTTGTGGATTTCATAATTGAAATGAGCAATTATGAGATATTTAAATGTTTTGATTTAATCAAACCTACATTAAATAGATTTCACTATTAAGAACCATTTTCCTCCTAGATTGATGGGACTATTTCTTCTATATGTCATGGTAGCACATAATATGGCTGTACTTTGGCCTGCCCCACTGTAATGCGTGTTGCACTGTGTCACCGTGCTTACTGGTGCCAACAGCGTTTGATCACAAATGTTAGTCACGCATGGACATTTCCCAGATGTGAAAAACAAAAGACCTATGTACAAATTTAACAGTCAAAGTTGTGACGCATAATTCCAGTAACATGTAGCCATGCCCGGGCATTTTGTTATGCAACAGATTTCACGCTAAGATGTCACAAGATAATTGTGCCACTTTTATAACATAACACATATTGAGGCAGCAGCTGAAGAGCTTTCTAATCTTTCCAGCCACTTTAGGCCATACAGTGTTTTGATTGGTTTATGTGCTCCATTATTGCATTGGTATTGGCATTACTAGTGCTGGTTTTACTTGGTATGGGACTGGACAGACGATCTTTGGTATTACCCATCACCAGCGTGCTTGCACTTGTGTATTTCATTTAAATTTGCAGGCAAATGCAATTTGTTTGTTTGCAACTATGTTGATCAACAATTAGTCTTATCTATGGTTGATCAAAGGTACAGGATCTTGCATCACCTCTCTACAATTCTATAGTTTCATTCTTTCTTGAATAGCGGTGGATTTCCTCACTCTCTACAAGCAAATGGAAGATGTGTTTGCTGAGCATTTTCTGTAGATCAAACAAAAAGAGTAATTTTGGAAAGTACCTGACTCACTGGGATACCAATGGTTGCCAAAACATAATATCATCATCAGCTTGGGATGTGCTCTTCCCTCTGCAAGGACAATATATCTTCCACATGCCAGGTTGGACTCATGCTGGTTTGTAAACACCGCCAGCAGGGACTGTTGGAAATAGCATGAATAATGAGAGCAAACAAAAATGTTTTAGGATTTGCTACCAATATGATCTAGGTCAGTTGAGAGGAGGTGCGCCAAAAACCAGGATACATCTTTGATATAGGTCACCAGTCCATCACAGAGTGAAGAAGAAGAGACAAACACTCATAATGGTCACAAATTCACCTACCATGCAGATACCCTAACCCGTCTGAAGGAAAACCAACACATACTTAAAAGCAACCTGCAAACCAAACCTACCAAGCTTGGAATGAACTCAAAGTCTAATGTCAATTACTACACCACAATGCAGCCTCCCGCACACTATCATATGGAGAATAATCCAGACATTTTAGATTAAAGTTATTACCAACAGATTGTGGCTGACATTAGATTTATTTATTTTGTGTTGCAACCCAGAGGAGCTTCTGGATGAGCCAGGTGACGTTCCCCTCACGTGGTTTACACGGAATAAAGCTCAGTCCCAGTGGATCATGGAGCTCACAGGCTGATGCACTTGAGACTCTCCAGTTATATCAGCATTCACTGATAATGGAACTGAATGACTTCTTCATGTAATAACGAACAAAACAGGAAAATACTTCTTAGTATGTGTTCAGAAATCATTGAAGTCCTGATGGCAGCTGAGAAAGAAGATGACGGGGAGCTCCTTGGAGGCCGGCTGGACAGACAAAATTGTCTGTTGTTTTCAGCAGAGGCGGCAGGTTTGAGACCATGTAAATATCAAACAGGCCTTGGGGTTTGCTCCTTTGTCCTTGGCCTCCCCGTGTCTCGCATCTGTCTGAGAAAACACAGCAAGTGGTTGAGACGGTGAATGAATCTGACACATCCACTCAGTCGCATTAAATACAGAGGAGCTGGGTCGCTTCCAAGCAACCTCGATGGCCACATGTGGTTGAGCGTTCATGTTCACGGACACAGATGATTTGAGATATTTTGGAAACTCCCGTGTGAATTTCCTTCACAATTCATCACAGCCAAGTTTGATGAGGTCTCTTTTACAAGGCACAGTACAATTTATTTAATCTTATGACATAACCACAAAAGCACAAAGGGGACTCAATTATGAAATCCATAATTACAAGTAGAAACGACAACATAATAAAAGCTTTTGAAAGTTAACAAACTTTAAGAATGTTTTTTTTTTTTTAAATATTGTGCAAGTTACATGTTGCTATTAGATGATTTTATACGTTCTGTGTTCAAATGGTCACTGTGGGGCTGAGTTTGTCCAACAAAGATTGTTTGGTCAAAGTAAATATTGTGGTGTAGCCTACAACAAATATATGTCGAGTTAGATAACAATTACACTGTTGTCTCACTCAACATAAATCAAATTTCATCAGTTATAATTCTCGTAAATAAGTCCATTTATGCAACACCACTTCACCCTTCTGCCAGCGACAGTGAATTTAATGCATTGTACAGACACACTGGTTGTTTCGTAGTTTTTTCACGTCAGGATAAGTTGATAAATTGTGACTGTTGTACCAAAGCTATTGCAACTCTGGTTGTACCTGGTCTGTCACTGACCTGGAAACGTCAGACAAGAAAAAAATCTTCTCAACCTTTTACAGGAGAAGGAAGGCCAGAGGCGTTGCCACATAAGACAGAGTGGAATGGCACAGATTGACATATAGACAGAAGGCATTTCCATTAGATCTTCAAACAAAAGAATAGTTTTCATTTTATTTCAACAAATCAAAGTTTTTATGATACTTACTTTATATTTGACGTTGAAAGGAAAACTTATTTTATGTTCATGGTGCTCTTATGTGTCCTGCGGGACATATATAATGATAATGTGACAGTGATGGGGTGTGTGCAGTTGGGTAACAAATGGACACAACGAATGGGTTTTGTTACATCATACATCAGCTCTGAGCCATTTCTTATCTGCAATGGTGATGGACGGGATGACAGATGAGGTCAGGCAGGAGGCCCTGTGGACCACCATGTTTGCAGAGGACATTGTAATCTGCGGCGAGAGCAGATAACAGGTGGAAAAGAACCTGGAGAGGTGGAGGTCTGCACTGGAGTGAATAAGAAATGAAGGTCGGTAGAGACGAGGCAGACTACCAGAGTGAATGAGAAGGAGGCATGTGGAAAGGAGGAGATGGAAGGAATACAGGTAGTGAATATAGATGAGTTCCAGCACAAAGAGTCAACCATCCGGAGCAATGGACCGTTCACAAGAGAGGTGAAGGTGAAGAAGAGAGTGCAGGGAAGATGTGGGTGGTGAGAGATAAGTCTGTGTGATAGAAGGGAAGCAGTGAGGGTGAAAGGAAAGTTTCACAAAACATTAATGAGACCTACTATGGTGGAGGATTGGCTGTATGGCCTAAAGCCCCAGACATGACTCCCAGTCCATCTTCTCCAGGAACTTGGTAGTTTTGTAGTTCAACTTCGTCGTCCATCCACATGAATGTCCGTGTTCATGTTTATAGCATGTTTTTTTCTCTGCGTGCATCTGTGCTTTTATCACAAAGACAACAGCACCCACTCGTGGTCGTTTCTGCCGTTTCCGTCTAAACAGACATCGCTTTCAAATCATTGCCCTGTAAATATTCAACATCTGAAATTAAACCGCAAGAACGATGCATTTTCACTGGAAATCTTGTAATGCAAACAGGACCTGAAAGACAGGAGGCTGAACTGGAGTTTGCAAATAGTAGATCCAGTTGAACGGAAAAATGATGGTGCAGATGGAGATGAAGAAAACTGATGAAAGAATGAATGAATGAATGAGGATATGGATTTGATTGCAGATTATCCACTGTGGTAACACCTGAAGGAAAAATGTATGAGAAAACTGGTCTTAGAGCCAACAACAGGAGGACAATGGATTTATTTGCATTTCAAAACCAGAAATGATTCTGCACCAGCAAACTAGGCTTGTAGTATTTGAACTAATGACCTCATCAGCAGAGTGTCATCCATCATAGTAATGGTACATTTTGTTTCTCATGTATTTCGGAAATGTCTTTTAATTAGTAAGAGACCATGAGCATATTTCTAGTAAATTGTAAAACTTCCCTTCGGTATAGGTCTAAATCACACAAATTGGCATCAATGTACTACAACTTGACAGCCAGAGATGTCGTGTGAAAATTACTTTCCATCCAGGCAAACTTCTGCCAGCTTTGCAAACATGGAGGTCATGTGAGCGTCTGAGGATGAGAGGATTTCGCAGAGCAAAATGCCACCAAATCCGCAGAGATGGACATAATCTGTTTCACTTCTCTGTTCCGTTTTGTCTGGAACCGGTTTCCTTCTGCAGCCAACAAAGCATTTGAGACACATTTTGAATTCAGTATTAAACGTCTCAGTAAAAAGCATCTCAAAGCGCCTCGCTGGCTTTCATCTCTGCTGAGTGCGTCCTGTGACTCATAAGCAGCAGCTGAACACACAGTGGCTCTCTGTGGTCGCAGATCAATAACCATTTCCAGCTCAGGAGTTTTCTCAAGCTTCGTCAATTTGAGGATTGATCGATGTGTGTGTGTGTGTGTGTGTGTGTGTGTGTGTGTGTGTGTGTGTGTGTGTGTGTGTGTGTGTGTGTGTGTGTGTGTGTGTGTGTGTGTGTGTGTGTGTGTGTGTGTGTGTGTGTGTGTGTGTGTGTGTGTGTGTGATTAGTTTCAATGCATATGTTAATGTGTGAGTGTTCCGCCTGAGGCCAGAATAGGCAGTGGGCAGTTTGTTTGTAGTCTGGATAATTGGACTGTGCGCCAGAATAAAAGGATGACTCTTTTTGGATCGTTCACTGCTTTCGTTTCAAAGCCAAATGGGACCCACTGTCTGCTGAAAGCAGAAGTCTGAACTCAAAAACTACATTTCGTGTCAATAAAGAGAATGTTTTTCTTTTCAAAAGGGACAAATAAATTGTGATGAACTTGACTAATCGTTTATTGTTATTTACATTTGACTTATAACCATTTCTTACTTGTAGGTTGGTTTTAGCTGCAGCTGGAGTTTTATATATAACTATATAGCATGATTTTTTTTTTTTGTACAGGTGAAATAACTGACTGCAGTTGAATTAGAGAATAACTTATTCATTAAAGATACTTTACAAAAAAGCCCATAAATGTCTATTTTGAACTTAATGCCATCTCTGACTTATCAGGAGTGAATGAAATCCAAATTTACAAGCTGCACATACTTTGGTCTCATAATAAGTAATTATTTGCTGAATGTTGGACTCCCTAAATTCATTGTCACAACAAATTGTAAACATATGTTCAATGGGGAATTAAAATGGGCTGAAACGGTGCTGGAGGTGACCCAGGGACATCTAATCAAGAAAAAAATAGCTTCTTTCCTGTTTTTACAAATCATTACTGGATTTTCCTACCTCTGTTTAATTTTTGCATCGTTTATCCGTTTAATCCCTCTCCTGTTGCAGCTGATAGTTGTCAGAACCATAACATAGTATATTCAAGATATGTAGAAAATTCAAAAAACCTGCCATGAAGTATTGAAACTGAGCTTCCTTTTACTAGCATGATGGCGATCCAAGGGACGTCAGTCTAAGGCGAGATTCACCAGCATGTCACACATTCATAACACAAGTCACCCGGGGACTAATTTACAAAGGCCCTATTTACGCAACTTTTTCAAGTGAAAACGGACAACTTTTGTTTTGTTTTAAGTATTCATTTAGTCAACAGCGGGGACACCGCTTCCAAGGTGGAACTTTTTGAAAACAGTTAATCTTTATGGAAACGCAGCTTTTCTGATATGCTGTGCTAATGCACTTGTGCACCGTGGGTGTAGTAAATGTTAATGATTATAGCATATTATTTCTTTGCATGCATGTGTATGTAGTTTCATTACAAACAGTACCCACCAGTGGCCCTGCATGAAAACTACTTATTTTCAAAAAGTTGCTGTGTAAATGCAAAAGTTCTCTGAAAACAAAAATACAAAAAAAATTGGTTTTCACTTGAAACCCCAAATCACACACAAAACTGATGAAATGCTGCAGCATATCAGCTAAAGGCTGAGCCTTGCACATCTTTTTCAAAGGCCTTAAAAATTGACACAATCATAAACAACAATTTTTAAACACTGCAAATTTTATCGTAAATTAAACAATTACTTTATACTTGTCACAGTATTTTGGGCATTCTTGAAAACATTTCTGATATTCTATAGTAATGGAGGCAAACATGCTAAATGGATGTTATTATTAGATGCAGTGTTTGATAGAATGAGTAGATAAGCTTCTACATATAGTATGTGCATGTTTTTTCTGCACACAGCTTGTGCAGATCAAGCCTTCTGTCCTGTTAAAAAAAAAGAAATTATCAAGAAAATGTGATAATCAAGTCCAATTAATGAGAAAAACTAGCAACAGCGGAGAAGATTTTGCTTTTTTTGTCACAGGTCCTTAACCTCATACATACATTTTAATACGCTGCACATTCAAATACGCTTGCTCTCCTCACCAATGAAAGTGGCTTGACACAGCTGGAAGCTTCTGTAGACTGAAAAGTGTTTACTGTTGGACAAAAATAGCAGTAGCCGCTGGTCCTGCTGCTAGCTTTGACACAGGGGACCAGTACTGATTTTCACAGATGGTACACTTTGTGCTTGCTAGTGAAGTTCACGCACGGCTCCATCTATTATGGCTGAAATGAAAGTGTAGAAGATGTGGCGAGAACAGACTCGTTGGCAGCGTTTCTGGCTCTGATGTGATGCTCACCAAAGTTCAGGATGCGGAATTTTTAAAATAGCACACTGCTGTGGGAAAATCAGAACCAGCGCAATGAGAGAATCTTGCCTCTTAAGATCCTCGTCATGGAGTCCAGTCTGTCGCTTCAGCTACTTGAACATCTCAAACTGGCCTCTTCTGACTGTGCACTCCCAGAATCTTGCGCTCTCCTCCTTTCCTTACATCTTACTGCAGAGCTTTTTTTCTTCTTCTTTTCTTTATTTGTGTCTGTGTGTGTGCGTGTGTGATTGGGCCAAATTTTCTGCTCCAGTTTCCCTGCCTGTCCGCTCAGCCCCCTGCTGTACTTGCCTGCTGTAGTTTGGTGAAACAGACTCGCCTTAAATCAGCCAGCTGGATGGCAGCAGGACAAAGTGCTCAGAACTGCTATGAATTATAGTGTAACAGTCATCTTGCATTTATTCATGAGCACACAGGGCGCCTGAACTCCTGAACCTCTTCCTGGTGTACTCAGTCACAGTCAACTGGTCTCAAGTGTTATTCATAACAATGGAAATATCTTACCTTTAAGCTTTGTACAAAGACTAACTGCTTTCAACCATGCCTAAACCAACAAAGGTTTATTTTATCAAGGTAACCCTGTATAAGGCACACATTGAAATATTAGAATGTGTTACCCTTTCAAATTAACAATTTCGCTCAGTTATATATATAAAAAGATCCCTGGAAAAGTGTGAAAATTACAAATATCACATATATTTCATGATTTGTGGCATTAAAACTGTAATAAAAGTCTCTCTGTAATATAGAATCCTTTTTTTTTTATCAAATCTACTGTTACACACTGACTCCCAAGAGTGGAATGTGTTATAATGTGAAATCCATCCATTGGATTTAAAAACATTTTTCAATCCCTATATGAATATCATAAACAAGCCAGACCTATTTATTCAAGTTTTTTTCACTATTATTTCACGATTGTTATGAAGCAGTTTGGAATAAACTGGAGGAAATGCTGAAGTTGCCAGATATTGTCAGTTATCTGACAAAGGGTGAAAAACTAACTTTAAGTGATGTGTAACCACTATAACATAATAAATTAACTTATTAGATCATTTGACACAAAAAGATAAATCTTTTTTTCCCCCTGATAACACCATTGCAGATAAAGCTTTCTGTGACCAGTTTGCATGCTCTCGACATGCAGGCTCTCTCTGGATACTCCGGGTTACTCCTACGTACATTCCAGGCTGTCCCCTTCCTTCACCTGTTGTTCAGCGACCAACAACCTCAGGTGGGATAAACGAGTCAGAAAGATGGATGGATGCATATAAACAGAATTTTTACGTTGGACAAAATGTACAAACAGCAGTAAAAGCCCGCCTCAAACAGATTGATGTAAATCATAGTTTTTCTTGCTAATATTGTGACAGCTGTAGAGTGAACTAACTGACTAAGAACCGAAAGAGTGTAAATCCACTGGCAGCAGCACAGAACTGCAGCAGCTGAAGCAGCTTCTTGTGTTCTGGCTGCAGATTTGTTCAACAACAGTCTATTTTAAAATGGAGGTCAGTGTGACACAGGAGGGGAGGGATGGGGAGGGGGGGGGGCATTGTGATTTTCAGCCCGGGGCAAGATTCACATTATGTCTGTCAGTATCCCTCAAAAAAAACCAAAAAAAAAGAATTTCCTCTATCATTTAGAAAGAAAGACACTGACAAGACTTTCTATCAAGACAAATATTTGTAAAACAATTAATACATTGAGCTTTTCTTAATTGAATTTTAAAGCCTTTATCAAGGAATCAAATGTCAGATTTGAAACAACTCGTTCGATTTTCCTATTCACATGCCTCCATAATATATCTGAGCAGATTTCTAACGGCAACCATTCACAACCAGTTAGTTTAAAAACACAAAAACGCAGCAGAAGAGTTCAGAGAAAAAGAATGTGTAAAACCCTTCGAGCACCTCATTCATCTGTCACTTCAACAACAAAGAAAAAGGACAAAGAGTTGCTTTGTTGTAGTTGATTTGTTAAATGCAAATGCGAGGGTGACGGTACAGTTCTTACTCCTCCTGCCGCCAGCTTGATTTTCCAACAGAATCAGAAACGGAGGACGGGGAGTCGGGAAAGTGACAGCTTTAACCTTTCACGTGTCATCTTGGATGGCGGGATCACACGGACACCGCAGTTTTAAGTTTGGGGATTTACTAAGACCTCAGCACCTCCTGCGGATCTCCATCTGCCTGGCCGGAGGGCCAGGAATTGCATCTGACCGATGCAAATGTACCGAGGATGAGCAGAGATCATGTGTTTGAAGAGGGGGGGGGGGGGTAAAAAGCCTGTCAGCAGAGAGCCTGTCATTTCGATATTTTACACACTTCCAATCCTGGTGACATCATGGAGCCTATGGGGCTCGTGAAGCAGGATGAATGCGAAGACGTGAATAGGAAGTGAGACTGGAAATCACAGTGGAGGAATTGCATGAAGAGAAAAAGTGGGCAGCAGGTGGTGTAGCGAGAGGAAGGTGAAAAAAGAGCCGTGTTTTCAGTGTGTGGGAGTGACCGATGACTCGCTGGAGATGGCGGGAGCTGAACGAACTCAGCCATCTGCTCCTCCGGGGAATTTCACTCATCTTGAGCCACTTTGCCACTGTTTTCTGGGAATGCAATTGGCAATTTTCAATGTCCCTTAGATACATTTTTTTTTTTTTTTTTTTTTTTTTAGACTGAGTGGCACCGTTGTGATCAATCATGTGTTGTGTTATGTCAGCAGCTCGTGAAGATGAGGGATTGGAGAGGCGCTGATTAAAGGAGCGGGCTGATGGGGGGGAAAAACGAGGGGAAAAGTGTAGGAGGTGGTGTTCTTGGGTGCTCCTGGGAAAAAGGGAATATAGACAGATAAACAAGCTTTGGTCTGTAAAGCTTGCATATAAAAACACGTAATCAGTGTGAGTTTCAACATCAGTTTAATCTAAACAAATCGCAAAAGACAATGTTTGTCAGGAGCTTTATGGAGAAAATCAACAAGTTATTAGGACAGAAAAAGACAATATTTACATTTACTCACGGTTATAGTTTAAGATGTATTGTGAAAATGTACTTGTATACTATTTTGAAACAGAACTGCAAGTCGGATGATTTCAGATTTCTATTGACATCAGGATAATTTACCTCCCAACATTATGAGATGGTTTTCTTTGTCAAGATAAACAAAATTAAAATAACCCTTGTATCAGTAGCCTTGAAGTTTCAGGATTGAAAAAACTCACTTTTTAAAAACCTGGAAAAACAGATCAACATTGGCCAGCAAACATGGAGTCATTTCAAAGTGACTTTGATGGAAGATCTGAGGATTTCACATTTAGATTATACTTTCAAAATCCTCAAAGATGTATTTTAAAAGTCAATAAGCATACTTTTATTCATATTCTATAACACTTTATTTGACTTTGGTTCATGGGGTGCTGGCTCTACTCCATCATAGGTAAAACAGAGAGTTACACACCCACTCAGACGATTTAGAGAAAGAAAGACGACCAGTTTGCATACAGGAAGAACATGCAACCTCGAGGCAGAAACCCTGAAGCTGATCTTTGACTGGAACATTTAATCTATGTGGCCCGGGACAAATAAAACATTTAATCATCAGTTCAAAGATGAAGTGATGACACTGAGAAAAGACTGGAGTAATCAGAATCGTAAAGTTATTTTCCCCATTGTTTTTGGTTTCATTCAGCAGTTCAATTCAGAAAACCTTTTTGCTTTGTTTGACACATTAAAGTCACTTTATCTGCCATTTTTACCTAATTTTGAGCCACTTAGAGGGGGGAAAGAATTGGACAAAACTACGATTTTCCAAGATCACTGATACCATTGTCTACATGAAGTGATGATGAGAGTTCATAGTTGGCAGTCCACACTTGCCTTTGTGCTTTCACGACCGCCATTTGCAGGTTAAATAAGTCTTTTGTTGCAACCCGGGGCATTTTCTCCAGGTTGTCTGGGCCCTGCCCCAGCTCTTCAAACACTAAAACCACACGCCCCGCAGGGAGAAAGCGTGCCTCTGCTTGAATAGCCATTGTGTGCCCAGATGATTGTGAGTCATTGTACTGGCAGCACAAGCTGGGAGTCAAATGATGTGATGCTGCAGAGAGACCTCCATTGTGACCCGTGCAAAGCTGCGGCAGGAGCGGCGGCCCTGGCAGATAGCGACGGCTGGACGTTCAGAGGAGTTTTGCATGAATACTGGAGTAATTCAGTCAGTTGCGACAAGGTGATTAGCATTTTGAGTGGATTCACCGCCGGCTCTGTCCCATTCACTGGGCCAATCTGTGAGTAGCCGGCAGAATCTCTCTGGTCTGGTTTGTTTCAGAGGAAAAGGTCAAGTCTGCTTTCAGAGCAGCTCTGACACTCGCACACAGCAAAACAAACAACAGGCATCAAAAGAAAAAAAATTCGAAGATGGACTAAAGTCAGTCTTTAAAAATCACTTTGGAATCATATGTTTAAATATGATGAATTGACAAGTGAATTTATACATAAAGCAATGAGAAAACAACCAAAAGTAGATTTAACTCAGGTTTTAGCATTTCTAAATCCTGACATGCATGGTAACGCAAAGACCTTATAGTGTGTGTTTGTGTTTTATTGCTTTTGAAGAAGTTCAAAATTTGCACAGAGACAGATTTAAACAGGACTTGGTTAATTTGGCTAAAAAAGATAAAACTGTTCTAAAATATGGTTGTGTTAACACATGTTCAGAGACAGGGGATCTCTTTGCCTCACATTGACACAATATGTGTTTTGCATTAATCAAATTCTGTTGTCGGTTTTATGGGATGCTGATGCTTGGTTATAGGATACATGTCTCTTAAAAAACGAGTGTTTTAGATGAATCAGTGGATCCAGCAGCAATGATGTTAACTGTCTATCTTAAGCTGCTGTCGTGGTTGTTTTAGAAACCAGTTGTTACTTTTTATTTTTTTCCAAGGCATTCTCAGAAATAGCTCCATCTTTAAAAAATATATTTTTCTCCAAAATGTGATCATTCAAAAGCTCAATCCAAATACAGTACAGTTTTTGGTGTGCTCTTCTGTTAACAAAAGGGAACAGCTTCATCATAAGTGAGCAATAATATACAAATATTCATATTTTAAGCAAAAACACTGACTTGCACCATTCTTGAGCCTGAAATTGTTTTGGTATTCAAGTGCTCTCCCCCATGAAGTAGACAGATGGTAGAATCCATGAAAAAAACCTTCGACTGGAGGAGTGAGCCAGAAATCTGCATGTGTGCGTGTGTGTGCGCGCATTTTAAGCTCATCCTTACTGACTGATGACCTACACTCCCTTATTACCATCATGAAATGTTATCTTGCATCTCCTGCTCATTACATTGTCAGATCCAATTCAAGTAACATGCATATTTACTGGATATGTCACCTTTTTTGAAAGAAAATCCCTCCAGTTCAGAGCCGCTTCAGCACTGATCTCATCAAACAACAAGTTAACCAGTTACCAGTCCATCAAAGGAAGGCTCTTACACACATACTAACTTTTTTTTTTTTTTGTGGGTGTTATCAGTTAACCTCAAATGCCTGTTTCTGGACTGTGGGAAGAGGCTTGATAGTAAAGGGGGACTTGGCCTAGACTTGAACCCTTGATGACCTGACGATTTGATACTGCTCACCACTACACCACTGCAGGGCCTTTTTTTAGTAAAGCATAGTCAGATGATTGTTTTGGGTTTTTTGGTATTTATAAAGACTTTGAGATGTTTGCAGGCATTTTAAAAGGGCTGAAATGTTGATTTCAGACACATATATATATCCCTTACTATCTACAATATATAATTGTGTCTTGTGTTATCAAAGATATTGCTACTATGTGTGGGATTTGTGTTTGGAGCCAGTACCTTTGCCTAATCTTCAAGCACGATGTACTGAATCTGCACATTTCTCTTCAAAATGTCCCTTTTTTATTATTGACTGAAGTCCTTATGAGTTTGATAAAAAAGAAAAATTACTTCTGTTTTATTTGTGTGTGAATTAAATTAGCCAGCTTCAGCAGCCTTTTGAGAGACCTAAAAGGCAATCTGATAGGGGAGTTGTCTTGCTAGCACGTTTTAATTGTCTCTTACTCTTGGCATCTCGGGAGTCAAAGCACCTTCTTGTATATATAATTACACGTTCCATATCTGAGAAGTGAAAGCCAGATGTACTCAGTCTCGGTGGTTAAAAAGCATGGGACACATGAGAAATGGGCATTACTGGCTTAGTTGGTAGAGCACGTCATCGTGCCTTTGTTGGGTGAATGTGAATGCGTGTGCTGAGGTAGCAAATTGCTTTATAAAAGTAAAGATCAATGACCATCGTTGCATGTTTCTCAAAATGATATTTGTTTCTGTACAATTCAAACTGTTACATTATTGGAAAACTGAAAATATGTAAAGGAAATTTGTTGTGGTTGATGGTGAAAAATTGCATTGAAAGATTGCAGTGAAACTGCAACACGTTTATCAAATGGACGCCTTTCCAAAAGTTGTCATCATGTCTTCTAGTGCATGAGATCTAAAGACTCATGAGCTATTGTTGTCTCAGGCTGAAAAGTGTGCACACAGAAGCAGCTCCTGCCGTCATGAATCAATTCATTTTTGTAACAAAGAAAAGCTTCTTTTCACACATCAGCATTGTTTGACAAGCTCCTTGATTCATTACTTGAAGGCATTCTTTTGTAGTAATATATCATCAGTATATTTCTGCGCTTCTCGCTCACATTTTGTCCATCGTTTGGTTTATTCATTCGATTTTTGTACTTTTATGTGAAATGTCTTTTCATCCGTCAAACCAAATACCTCTGTGATATTTAATCTGAAATAATTTATTTTCCTCCTGTTTCAGAGGTCAGAGATCCAAAATGGGAGGCAAGCTCAGCAAAAAGAAGAAGGGATACAATGTAAATGATGACAAGGCCAAAGACAAGGATGCCAAAGCGGAGGGGGCCTCTGCTGAGGAAAGCGAAGCACCGAAAGACAACAAAGACGAGGCCCCGGCTGCCACCGACGCGAAGGAGGTAGCGAATGACACGGCAGCCAAGGAGGCGCCGGCGGCAGATGCCACGGCGCCCAAAGAGGAAGAGAAGAATGCGACCCCTGCTGCTAAAGAGTCCGAGAAACCAGCCACCAACGCTGAGCCCAAAACGGAGGCTCCCAAAAGTGCGGAGCCCAGCAAGGCCGAGGAGAAACCAACCGCCCCTGCCCCGGCCAAAGAGTCGGCCCCCGCTGCCAAGGAGCCCGAGGCGAAGGCTGCCACGCCTGCCCCGGCAGCCGAAAGCAAAGATGAGGCCGACGCCAAAAAGACTGAGGCCCCCGCGGCACCAGCAGCCAAAGCTGAGGCGGCCCCGGCCGCCTCCCCCGACCCCAAGCCCACAGAGGCGGCAGCTCCCGCACCGCCAAAGGAGGCCGCCGCTGCCGCGCCTAGTTCAACACCAGCTGCCGAACCTCCCGCCAAGGAGGCGAACGCCACAGAGGCACCAAGCAAGGATCAAACCGTAGCAGTTCAAGATTAATGGACAGCTTCTTTTTCGGAAATGAAGAAATAAAATTACCTAACTCGACAACGATGAAGATTAAAAAAAAATTGAAATGAAATTTACTAGCCCACCCATAATATGATAATAACAATAATAATAATAATTGTAATGATGATAATTTGTTGAATGAGGAGGACTGGAACAACCACCTGGAAAAGTTTCCCACCGCTGCAGATGATTATTGCTATTATTATTGTTATATTTTATTCTATTTTTTTCTGCTGTAGTATTTGAACTTTGATACGAGTCTGTGTCGGCCATACGCCTCGCCATCCTACATCCATCATTCCTGTCACTCACGTGGTCCAGAGGTTTGACCTGACTCCCATCCGAGCCCGAAGAAGGCCTGCATTAACACACTCACCCGCGCCTCCTGCTCTGTGGAAGTCTACATTTTTGGGAGAAAGGTTACGATGGAAGGAGGGGGAGAGGTTTAGAAATCACTTCACCAGCTGGACTTCCACTTAAAAAATGTCCACAACTCTTCAGCTCTCCCCTGTCCAATCATCCTCTTCCTCAGATTAACAGAACTGTAGGCTTTGGCCTGGTACCTCCAGTTTTTCGGTGATGTGGAATTGTGGTTGTGGGTTTTATTTTCTTTAATTTAATTTTTTTTTTTTTGAATTCTTCTCAAGCTCATCCTCCTTTGGCTTTTTGGTATTGTCGAGTTGTGTTGCTACCCATTCGTCCCCTTGTCAAACCATCTCTTTACCTACGAAAAGGTTTTCAATTCATGCTGAGGAATAAGAGTTGTCAATCTTTCTGAGACATTTATAAAGTTTTAAAAACGGCCGGCTTTGCAGAGCAAAACACATTCTTAGATGTATTTAACAGTGTAGGATTTTTTCACATAAACTTCTACATTTTGTACTGAAACCCTTAGGTATATTGTTAGTAAACTAAGTGGTTTTTTAACATTTGTAATGCCTATTAAATCTGCAAAGCCTTGCTGAATCTATCTTTACAATGCTCTTAGAAAGTTTATTGCAAATCTCTGATCCTTCCACCTAAATCGTACTCTAAATTACAATAGTTAAAATAAGTTTTATTATTAAAAAAAACATATCTTTTGCTGACCTTGGGGAAATAGGTAGTACAATCACTTCCTGGAGATCATTGGGGGTTGCTTATCATACCAAGAAGGAGATGTTTACATTTTTGTATGTAGACTTCAGATACTAAAACATCGGTTGTGTCTTTCTAGGGGAAAAAACAAAGACTAAACTTCACTCTCAAACAGTGAGATTGTCTTTTTCTGAATCATGTTGTTGGAAAATGAACAAGAAAATGACAACACACGAAGCAGGCATGCAAGCCTTCCTACCTGAGTGTAGGAGCAGCACATTGCAAAGGTTTACTAGTAATTCCTTTTAATCAGAGGATTCATTTTAGAAACTCTACTATAAAATGAGAATGTTCTCATTAGCAATTTCAATCTGCCTCAAACCAGTAGATCCATTAAGAACTCGGCAAACCTCCTCTTCTTGGTGTGAAAACGCCTCAGACGAGATCATTTCCAGACACTTTTGGATCCGGGTCCGCATAGCTGCGTTTTGAATCAGTGTTGCTTTCTGTCACAAACACCAGGAAGGGAGAGTTTAGCTAACCCATTGGTCTGTGGTGCAAATTTCCAAGGCAACCATAGGCGGCACTGTCATTATGGGATAGAGAAACCCCACTCATTGAAGGGAGCCTCTGATTTTAGTTATTTTACCACCCTCATACATTTTTTTTTATGTTACTTTTCAGAAATATACATTACATATATGTGCATCTATGCAGTGATGGAAGAACATATACGTTTGATTCAAGAAAAAAAAACCAGTAGCAATATGAGAGTGGAAAGACAGAATGAAAGAATGAACAAAGGTTTGAGTTCCCTCAGTTTTTGGTGAATTCATGAGCTAAAAATGAGCTGTTGAAATGGAACAAAAGAGATTGAAGAATGATAAATATCTGTTCTATGATTTATGATATGGTGGAGTAAATGCTTCCTCTCTTAAATGGATTGGGCTTCACACCAAATAGAAACAGTCAGGTAATATACCAGCAACCCTAAATTGTACTCGACTCCAGTGCTCATTTTAAATTAACTTTCTTCTTTCCACCTTTGCATACATGTAGGTGTATGTGTCTATATTTTGTCATCTCGGCCATCCATCCGCCAGCTTTTCAGTTCCATCCATGTGACACACTGCGTTTTCCTCCCAGCACTCGTCGAACTGTAGCAGAAAACATACACTCGAGGAGCGTTGCGTGTCACTTGGTACATTTTCATTTTCTTCCTCTCTTGACTCAGTAAAAATTGCATGTCTGTGGTTGGGTGAACCTGTAGTCCTGTCTTTTTGGTCAAGTGGAAAAAAAAAAAACCTCAATTATTTCTCCGTCAGCATCCATGGCAGCAACAGTTGATATTTTTCATTCCATGTGTCACCACTGCTACTTCCACACCACATGTTCATCCAGACAAACAAAAAGATGATATGGAAATTGATGCATTCAAAATTATATGTACTTGTATAAATGGTGCAACAGTAATAAAAATGTAAGAAATTGACTTAAACTTGAAGATGTTGTAGGTGTCAGCTTTTTTTCTTTGTCATGCACTGCAACCCTGAAACACATCACCTGCCTTTGAGGACACAGATGTTTCAATTGAAAATAGAAGCTTTTTATAATCTGTATTTGTAGGCTACCTAATGCATTAAGAAAAACCAAATCGTATCCATGCATTTGCAAAAAATGCTTACAAAAATATATTAAAATATTTACTATTGACAAAAAAGATTTAATTTGCTTTGACAAATTCTTAAGTAAACCCATATGATATTGACATACATACTGTAAAGGGTTCGGGTTAGGGTTAGTGGGTTAGTTTGTTTACAAAGGTACCATGTGAACATTTTTAAAGATCTTTTAATTATAGTATAATGGCACAAAAGGAAGAAATTACTCACATCTATAACTGAATATCTACTGTACTTCCCACATCGCAATCTTGGTCACACTGGATGGTTTTGTAAATATTTAGTTCAGCAAAGTTTACTGAGAGAAATATTAATTTGTGGCATGACAGTAATTCATATATTCAAATTCAGTAATTGTATCTTTTAGATCAACATATCAGAGCCAAACCTGACCTTATACTACCTATCCTTAAGTTATTGTCTCTACACAACCACGTAGATTGTTTAATCTATGAGTGACGGTGGTATCAGGAGAATAAATATAAAAGAATAATTCAAGACATAGAAAAAAGGAAATAAACATTTAAAATGGCTGTTTGCAGTAGGCCACAATAGTTAATGGTTAATTCAGTTTTGTTTTTCATGACTACAGCAAGGAGCTTTATTGAAAGAAAAATAAGTGAAATACTTGCTCAGCAGCAAATGCACACAGAGATACAGACTCGCTGTTGAGGCTTTGGAAAATGGCCAAATCGCTCCCTCAGGATTTGGGCAACAACAAAAAACAGCTACAGGAAATGGGATACTGGCTTGAGGAAATATTGGCTTGACTTAAAGGGGGCACCATATGAATAATCAGGTTTGTTATCACTGCTGAACGTGCAGATCTGTCACCTGTTGCTCACTATGTCAGCCTGAATAGATTATTATTGTATTTTTCTCCTCTTCATAGGACAGGAGAACCAGAATATAGAAGAAGATTTTTCTCACAGTAAAGATATTCCCATTTTGAGCCTGGGCGTTGGTTCTTTTCTGTGTGGACTTTACATGTCCACCATGTTTTGGGTATTTATTCTTCTAATATGGTTTCTTCACACAGTCAAAATTTGGAATATTTGTATTTGGAGAAAACATTACAGGACATGAATGGTTAGAGAGCTCGCATCAGATACATCAAATGAATCAATAAACATGACAAAGTTGCCAAAACTATTTAGAGATATTATTTTTCATTTAAATCAATCAAACTTTTAAAATGTAGTCTGATTTTGGCTCGTTGAATATATATGTAAACCACAGTTTGAGGAAGGTTTCAGCATCTCTTCATTTTAAACATCACTGGCATTTGCAGTAGTGATCTTGATTGATCAGCCATGGCTAACATTCATAATCTCCTGAAGTAACACCACTGACACCTTGAACATACTGTATGTGTCGGGGTTGACTGAGTTCACACAGATATCACACTCGGAGGCCTTCTACAAACTATCACTGGGGTCACGGTGCTTGGAGTTTATCGCAGAGCTTATCACGTAAAAAAAAAAAGAAAAGAATATTGATGGGGGGGGGGCACCAGGGGGGAAGGCAAACACGACGACACAAAAACCCTTTGCCCAAAGGTGATGATTGATGTCTTCATTTCTTCCTCTCTCCCTTCACCATCCTTCTGTTGCAGGGAGCCACAGGCTATAAATCAAGGACTTAATCTCACTGTGGTGATTTACACCTGCTCAAATGGTATTTCTCAACCATTACTGCCTTCTCCGTGCCTTTACTCAGTCCACAACAAGCCTAGATAAGAGGCGACACTGCACAGAAATAGGAACTGGATGTATATCTTCTGAAAATGACACAAGGCATGTACATCTCAAAACGAGGCTACATGGAGAAGACAGCGCAAACATGAACATGTAACATGAGACAAGATGTATTGACAGCTTTTGGCGACTTTAACATTTTAAGGCTATAAAGAAATGTCTTTGCTTTATAGGTTTTAACTTTTGAATGATCACAAAATCATTTAAATTACATCAATAATGTGTATATGGGTGTTGTCTTCAAATTCTACGACTCGTCAGTGCATCATCAGCAAGTCCAAATTGGCTCACTGAATGCATATTAATTATGGATGCATGGGTCATTATTGTCACTATAGTATAATAAATGTCAGTGCAGTTAATGCAACCTCATAACAATTGATTCAGAGTGCCCATTATACTAGCAAAATTATAAAGATTCTCTAGCGCAACATTGTTTTTAAAAAGGTCATTTCAGTTTGAAAAAAGCAGGAAATCAACTTTTAGTTCAGCACAATTAGCATAGCTCAGCAACACGACTGCATGCAGTTTGGACTTCACTGAAATACTTTTCTGTACTGTAAAAGATAATCGCATATCTCAATAAAAAGATGAACTTATTTGAGCAAAAAATGACCTGTTGTTGTAACAAAAGTCAAAGTGGTTCACGGATGATGCATTACAAGAATTGAGACGATAAAACATGGAGAGGTGAAAGTCTGCACAGGACAGAGGCTGGAGAAAGGCCAGTAGAGACCTGTCAAAATACATGTGTCTGAATAAGAGGGAGGCCGGTGGAAAGGTGAAGATATAACAAGTAGAAGTAGTGAAGGTGGATGACTTAGTCCTTGGTGTAAACCATCCAAAGCAGTTGACAGTGCACAAAAGTGGTGAAGCTGAGGCTGCAGGCAGAGCAGAAAGATATGAATAGTTTGGAGATGATAGCACTGTCAAAAAACAGGAGACTGAGCTAGACAAAGGTAAAGATGCTGATATTTTTAATGGGAGTGAGTGAGCAGGTTGGATGGGAGTTAAAAATGAAGATGTCAGACTTGAGCATTTTAGCTTGAAATGACTTGGACATGTGCTGAGGAGAAAGAGTGGATATGTTGGAGATTCAGGAAAATAAAAAGATGAGTGATTGAGAAGATCTACTGCGGTGACCCCTAATGGCTCAATGAAGACAAAGAATGGTGCTTTCTTCTGAACTTGTGGTCCTAGAATAGTTGTAATGTGCATTCATACTAGTATTTGATGATCTCCCACAGAATGTGTTTCACGTTCACGATCTTGAATTAAACACTGAATTGTGGAAATGAACACAGTAATTTAATAAAGATCCATTTAGATGTAGTGAAAGAGTGTACATTAATGGGAGGGATGCAGGGCTGCTGTTTAATATAAGACTGACATCATTGAAGGAAGTGACACCATCGCAATACAGAGTGATTGACATCAGTTCAGAAAGGAGGAGGGCTCTTAGGAGTTGGAAGCTTCATTCTGTTGCTTTGTAAAAGAAAAGAGCTTTGCTGTGGTAATCCTTAAGATGTTTTATTGTGTTGTATCAAGTAAATACAATAGAAAGTGTGCACATCCAGCTATAATGCCTACAGTGCATCAAAGTGGACACTCTTTTTTTACCCATTTTTTACACTTTCTCTTTTCCCTCTTGCTTTTACTTTTCTTTCTTTATATTTCATTCTTGTTTTTCTTATAGCTCCCATTTCTGTCTTGTTATATTAACTTCAATTGCATTCATTCAGGATAAACTGTTCTGTCCTGTCTGTTTGTGTTGAAAAAATGAGAAAACAATCAATAAAAACTAAAGTGGAAAAAAAGTGCACACTCTTTTTAGATTTGACTGTCAAACAGCCAGAAACACATAAGTCAGGGCATCTTTGTTTGCTCATGTAGGGTATGTATATGCTTAAATGGAAAGGATAAACATGAAACACAAACCAAAAATCAAGAACTACAAACCATACAAATGAACAAGAAAGCAACACAATCACATTCGGGACCTGTGATCCCTGACAGCTTTTGATTTCTGTGTTTGCAGGATGTTACTTCATGCTAACATCATGTTATATCAAAGTGGCCAGCAGAAAAGATTCAGGTAACCATTTTACATTTTATTTTTCACTCCCAGCGCACCTAGACACAGCGACGAGGAAATGTGCACTTTGCACACGTTTTGAGGCACTTCTTGGAGCTGGTGATGCGTAAAGGCGTTCTTAAAATATTCAGTGCTTCCCATGATCTCCCGCATGTTTCCCTCGTCTCCTTCGATCTTGCGTAATCTTACATAATGTGTTGAATATTTGAAGCAGGTTTAGCTCAAGTGCTCATTTGCTGCTGAGGGAACAGGGGGTGGTGTTTTTGGATTCACTCAGAAGGAAACAAGCAGTGACGCAAAAAGGAAAGACGATGATTGTCAAAAGTAATTGAACAGTGTGTTGTCTTGGCTTTTAAGATGCACGCACATCAGTACTCAAACACTCGTAAAGCCTGTCTGATCTTAAAATATATATGAAAGTCTAAATTTACATTGAAACCATTTGCAGGTTTTCCTTTTTTAACCCTAACCTGAACATCCAAGCTAAACCTCTTAGTGCAACTATGAGAATACCTGTGGTTTTTTTTGTTTTATTTTCCATTTTAGAATGTACTATGATAGTTTCTCAAATACAGACAATGGTGAAGCACTTTGCACAAGAACTTTTATTGTTCTCTGGTTGTGGAGCTGGTAGAATCAACCGATGCCGATTTTTGACTTTTTATCTGCATTTATATCTTGTTTCTCTTTCTTTACCATCCCTTAATGCCAACCGATGTGCAGTTCTGATGAAAGTTTTCTGCTTGCATATATCTATTCTCATATGTTGATGATTTTATAAACAAGTTAAGTACTGTGAAGCATTTGCACTGCAATTCTAAAACTGCAAAAAAAAAATTACAAATTACATTAAACGAATATATAGATTTGATCAAATGTGGAAACCAAAGACTTAACTGATATATATTAAAACAAGTTTTTTAAAGCTATCATTTTGTAAATTTACAAATAAAGAATAAAAGCCTTCAACAATCCTACGCTGAACATACTGTACTGGAAGCATGCAATTAAAATAGATTTAACACAGAAACTGAACCTTGGTCTTCCTGCATGCATTAATGAATCCCTTTGAGAAGGGAAATTACTGTTTTTTAGTTCTGTTGTTGAGGTCACGTTTTTAATAGCCAGCATCAAAGGAACACAAAGGGCCCAAAATGTGGAAAAGGCAGCAGGGGGTAGATGGCTGCAATGCCAAATTCAAAGCCATAATGATCATTTTAATGACACCCGAAAGCTAGAAATGTGAATATGCGTCAACGTTAACGGCCCACGACAATGATCCCGATGCCACAGCGGCTGAGACAAAAAGCACAGGGATGGAAATAACTCCAGATACCTGCTTTGATGTCCAACACATAACGACCCCATTGAGAAATCAGCTGAAAAGAAAAAGAAAAAAACTCCATGAAGAACCTGAGCATCGGCCCACCAACTCGCTGGACCACCTCATTGGTTCAGGGGGCTTCTTGAAGCACCACGATTGGTCATGGAAGCAGCCATGGTGCCAGCTCTCGCCTAGCAACAGGCTCAAGTGAATCCACTGCAGAGAACCTCCCACTCCTGGTTTTTCTGAGCAGCCGATGGAGTAAGCGTGTGGAGATGCAGGGAGAGAACGGGGGAAGCAGGGACGCTGGATGGCATACGTATATGAATGCACAAACACATAATCACAGGGCTGAATATGCATGCAGTGTGAAGCTACGCTTCCTTGTGCACACATACAGTGAGAACATCTTGTACTGTCTTGTTTAACCCTTACGTATCCACACTAACATGGGGAGCTCGAGGCTGGAGGAGCACATAATTACATTCGACCAAATTTATACGAAAATCAAGATACATTTGCAAACTGTTCACTGTATATATTTATTTGAATCTAATTACAAACACTTAAATATGCTATATATATTGTTGGAGCATGTTAAAACAGCCCAAAGCTATTAGTGGAGGTCTGTAAAAGATAATACTCATGGTTAGTTAAACAAGCCCCTTTAAGAATAATTAAGTGTATTGATTTTTTTTTAACAGTATTACCTTTGATAAAATCCCTGAAAGTGAATATTAAAAATCTATTAATGGCTGAGACTCTGGGTGTAGAGGCAGTCCAGACTGTGGTGCTTCTGGAGATAGCAGTAGATGCATGAATTTAGTCAACATTCACGAAGTACCTGGAAGGGCTTTTAAGGGTCACAGCTATTTGAAAAATACCACTTTACTTCACTGTAGAGGATGAGAAAACTATTTCTGTGTACTATATTATGACCTCTAGAAGCCAAAGAATTATGGGATAAAGGATAAAAAGAGATGACAAGAGAAGTGAAGAAAGCAAGCAATGCAGTTCAGCATGTTAAGTAGTAAGAAAGTTACTATTTGGTACCGGTCAAGGGAAGGTGAGACAGATGTATGGATTAAACACAGTTCATATATCCAAGAGACTGTGATTGAAGTTGAGCAAGGAGATAAAATGTAACAGTTACTGAGGTGAAGGTATTGACAGGTATTTAGCCAAAGATATTTTAACGGAAAACGTACAAACGTGCCTATTATTGGAATTATGGTGACAAAAGTCCCATATGTGTAACCAGTGGTCTTGTTGAAGCATAGTGTTTGTTTTACAAAGAAAATGTTGTTTTGTGGGTTCAAATCAAAGACCTTTGTCTGTTTTTATTAGCTCAAATGACAGGATGATGAGCTCTCTGTTGTGAAAAAGGATTAAAACATCAGAAATGGGACAACACGCAGTTTAGAGGCAGAGGATTAAAGACGTACACGCAATATTTTATTCCTTTAGTTTACCTTGACTGGAACAAACCTTGACCTACCTGCTCAATGCACCTAACATATACTGTTATTGAAATCATAAAGTAAAAAAATTCTGTGTTTCAAACCTGTTGCATGTTCAAGCCATTGTGTGTAATTTGCATGTTCTTGTTGAGCCCTTCGATTCTTGGGCTTCCTTCTTCAATCCAGAAACAATTTGTTCGGTTGTTTGTCAACATTAAATTGCAATGTTTGTTTGACTCTGTGTTGGATCTGTAATGACCTGGGAAACTATCCAGCCTCCTGTGATCCCAATATGAATATAAACCTACCAAGCCCCAGGAAAATATGGACTGAGAGTCATGCTACTCTCGCTGCCATTGTTGTTATTGTCAATTTATTTGTGCATATGCAGAAAAACTGTTTACTATGGCCATGGTGTGGAAAGAAAAGTTGTGTTTTCTTCCATTTACACAGACACAGAGTTTGAGCATTTTCAAAAAGTTATGTAATCAGTGGCTCCGATCACCAGTTTCCTGTAAACAGACACCCAAAATGCAACAACAGTTTTTCCGTCTTCATTTGTAAATGTTGTGTAAACGAGACCCTAGAATATGAATCAGAGCAATGCTATTTGATTAAAATTTGCATCTCTCTTTAAGAGTTCTAATTGGCCATATTTCCATGAGATACATAGCCTGTTTATTACTTTATTTCCATATGAATCCATAAAACAACAGAAATTGTCCGTGATTTTTACTGCAGGTATTCGGACATACGAATCAAATGAGCCAAACGCTTTTGGGCGGAACTCCTCACCACTGGTGACTTGATAGTGTACAGCGTCATGCTTAAAAGTGCCACTCAAATCTCTCAAAGCTTTAGATGAAGGACCAGTTTAGTACTACTGTCTAGTGACATTTATGTGGGATAGATATTCAAACGGGCAGACTCCAGTGCTTCAAAAAGACATGAGCTGTTTTAATCTCAGTTTTGCAGTTTTAGGTGTTTAATCATCATCAAAAACATGGAAAACAAACGGACCCCGTGATTTGTGTTAGGGTAGTAGAGGGTTGAAGATGATGTCAGCTCGCAATGGCCCCATGCAGAGGTCAAGGGGAAAACACAGAGAGAGAAAGTCACACACTCATATTCACTCCTGGGGGCAATTTAGGGTCACCAACTAGCTGCACATGCATGTTTTTGGACTGTTCTATTTTATTCTTCTTCACCACACTGATAAATTGTAAAGAAAAACATTTGTTTGGAAGAAAAAGAAACAGTTCAACAGGGGCTCATCGGCATCTTCAACACCTCAGCAGGAAGGCGTTGACACGCTGGCTCTGTCAGAGACAATCATCAGTTGTGCTTCCAGCTTCCCTGCATCTTTTTTTACCCACCCCTCCATCCTGCCCAGCGGGGCGTCTGTGCATCCGTCAGCTTCAGTGTAGGAAACAGTGGGACGGAAGTCGTGGGATTGTTGTAATTTTCATCTCTCCCCCTTCTATTCCCTTTGCATCTCTTGTCCAATGGCCACCTGCACACACACACACACACACGCACGCGCACGCGCACGTGCACGCGCACACACACGCGCACACGTATAAACATAATTTTTTTTTAAGATGTTGATGCCATTTGCTTCAGAGTGGAGTCATTGGGTTTCATTGTCGTCATGGCAACCATGTACTTGCCAATTTACTGCTCTCTAAGAAGATGCAGGAATGTCTGAGTCACAGTTGTACATGTCGACTTGGTAAGATGATTTTAAAATGGTTTTATAGAAAACAAAATGTATTATTTTTGACAATGATGTTGTGGTTGCTTTATTCTGTGTCTACCATCACATAGTGACAAATGTTTCATCTCACAGTCTTTGTACTGGTTAAAAGCATCCGTTAGTGTGATGCAACTGTCCGTCACCACGCAGATGAGCCAACACCTTACCAATTTTACATTGCAACTTGCACTTTGCTCTGGTCGTTGGGAGAACCAGGGCAGAGGAGTGGTGTGCTCTTTTATCAAAAACATTTGTGAGCAGGTACATGCATACATGCTGACAGAGTCCAGAGATTTTTGGAAGGAAGCTGTTGTAAATATTGGATTGGGGTGAAGAATGGGCTAAAGAAGAATTAGTAGAGTATGACTTGTATTTGTAATGTACATTTAAAAAAAAAAAAAGGCTTTGGTGTAAACATATAATGCAAAACTGTCTGTTTCTGTAGTTGCAGGCTTGATATGAAGCTCTTCCGTATTGTCAAAGCAAAACACTTTTAGTATCAGAAGTCAAATGTATTTTATTGATTTGATATGCCAACAGCCAAAAACAAAAACAATGAAATAATGTGAAATTAATGACAAACCAAATATGGCTATGAGACTAAAAAGAGTGAATTTTCTAAGATTTTCTGATTTTGCTGCTTTCATGGTGTTTTGTATGGATGTTGCTTTAGAAATTGATACTCATCGCATCAGGCATCAATAATCATGTTCAATTCACGTTTCACACTCAACTATTCTGTGGATGCTCAGCTGGAACTTCAACAAAGCATCTTGAACTATTTTCACATTATTAAATACTTGGGATTGTTTTTATGACTTTGTGTGTGTGCTGATGAGCAGATGAGCAGTTGTAGTTTAACTAACTACAGAAACACAACAATATATGTACCATACATACACTGTATATAAAGATTATTATCAATTTCAATAGCAGCTCAAAATGATTTAATTACCAATTTAGAAATGGCCATTTTAGGTTTAAAGTGCTGCTTTGTGTGAATGTGATTATTCATACACCAACCCAGTTTTTTCCAAATGTACATATAAGAATGCAGCAAATGCTTTCAGCTGACACTCTTCCAAGATCCACCCTGCTGAGGACGCCCATCACAACATTTTTAGAACAAGCGAGAGAAAGCATTAATTTTTGGCTCATTTGCCTCAACATGCTTCAATTTGTCTTTCACTTAGAAACCAATAATCTTGCTCAGCCCTTCACCCCTGAGACCCATGAGCAGTTTGGATTAGAAAATGCTAAACAGCATTCAGCAGTGTGTGAGGTCCACGGCTATGAGTCCACTTCAACTGTACACCACAGAGTCATGACTCATGATTAAATACGTATTTTTGGCAAACCTCAGTAAGAATAACCTGAAATATATTAATTTATGGAAAGAGGGTAATGTTGATTGATGGCTATGGTTCGGCTATGGTTCGGAAATGTTGCACTAATGTAGCTTTTAGAATCAATATGTCAAAGCAAAAGCAAACTTGAAACTTACAGGATTACAGTAGTATAGGGATACATTTATATTTTGAGATTAATTTTGGCTAAATATGACATGAATATGCACCATTAACAAGCTTTTACAGATGAAATTTTGTGTGAGTCTACTGCTGTTTGGTGACTAGTATCCCCTCCATTTTGTGTTTTTCACCAAAATCGCAGCCGCTTTCACTGATCAGCCTTTGTAGTTTTTTTTTCCAAAACAGTTTGCCAAACTACTCATAAAAGTCGTAACACACTATTCCTGAATGTTCCACATGTTTTAATGTGCTTTTTCTGGACATGCTCCTATTTTGACAAGAGTCCTATCTGTTTTCACAGACACATTTTTGCAATTTATTTTGGTGTTTTTTGTGGAAATGCTTCACTGAATAATTAACAAAAGTCAGAGCATATTATTCCAGAATTTTGCCCACACATTTTGATGTGCTGTTTCTGTATGTTCTCCCAATGGTGCACATACAGAAAAATCTAGCTGAAGAAATATTCTTCTTAAAAATACAGGCAACTAGGATAGTAATCTTTGCGCCTTAGCTCTTAAAGAGGCAGGCACACAGAATAAAACCACTCCCAACAGTGTTGATCTTTGAAAGGAAGGAGAAGACTCCATCCTACTACAGTAATACTGTCCAGTGTTATATTATATTGATTCCCTTCAGGATAATACAGCAGATAATACAGCTAGAACTGTAATTTATCTATATAACACCCAAGCGTCAAATTCAACTTGTTAGAAATGGTAACAGCCCAGGCAGACTTTAAATTATCCACGACTAAAACATCCTGAAGTGACCTCGAAGTAGAATATTGACGTATCTGTCAAACTCTTAAACAGCAAAATCTGAAAAAAAATTTCTGACAGCACCAAGAAGCTAGTAAGACATTTACATTTGCTTCTACATGTAAAATGGTAGCAACTTCTTAAAGATATCTCAACTGGTAATTTCCTAATTTTGCATCTGCTTGAACTTACCTTATGAACTGACAGATAGTATAGCTCTCCATTGCTAACATTGATGATAAGGTACGGTAAACGTATACACATGGAGGAACTACCGGAATAATGCCAGCAAGTATGGCATAAACATTTTTGATGAAAACAAATCTGTTGGTGAAAGCAGTGTCCACAAAATACTTCCTCATACTACAATCAACTTCTTCTCCTGACATGCGATTACGTAGTATTACAGTTCATGTCCTCTGTATTGGACCAACATATCTTTATATCCATGACAATAGGTAATTTTAAAGTACATTACAGTGACCACTCTATGGGACACTCATCATCTAGACAAATGTGTCCATTCTTGAAAAAAAAAAAAAAAAGCATTGGAAACCATTAGGTAGTTTTATGTGTCCTTATCTTTAGATAAGGAATTTTGAAGATTAAATTGCCACTAATGGCCACTAATGGCTTTGCCTTAAAAAAAAAAAAAAAAAAAAAAAAAAAGGTGTTGGCATTAACAAAAGACAAATTAACCTCACTATCAGTGTTTGACTTTTTCGAAGCAAAACAAAACATTGCCTGCCTTGAATTCAAGAAATAGTTGCCAGATGGGAAGGGATGCTGGGAGTCAGCTGTCTGTTGCTACCCCTGGAGCCACGCTGTAAGTGTGGCTAAAAACACACCAAAAGACAAATACTGAGAAAATCTGTGTTTTTTTTTGTTTTTTTTTGGGTGGGGGGCTTTTCTCAGAGGCAGGCTTGTCACTTTCGGTTAGGTGTGTATGATCAGCGCAAGTGTTTGTGTTGGGGGTGATGCTTGAGACGTTTCCTTGGATGTGGGTTGAGCCCTGATGAGCCAAACACCATCATCCCTCTGTCAGTCCTCTCTTCCTCACCCACAGGCCGTCTGGCAGCTCGTCCTTCCCGAGGGCCGTTTGTCTGCCATGTCACTCCAGTCTCTTATTCCCTTATAATTAGAAACTTACACCAGGTTGAAATACATGGACCAAGACTGCTTTTAATACCACATGATATTCACAACATTTTCACCAGAATCAAATCAGAATTTCCAAATTCTGAATTTTTGGTTTATTTACAACAATAAATAATATTTGTGAGGAAGGACGAGAAATAAAAACACATGCAATTGAAGGTCACTTCCTTATTAGTGTTCTTTATTCTTGAAATTGTATTTGTAATATTTGAGTACACTTCTGCTCCAGTAGCGATAATGGATCACTCCATGAATTTGAAAACATCAAAATTTTCTTCTTCTAAATTCTTGTAACTGACCTGGGAATGGCACAGAAATTTTCCACGGCAACATGTATTGTAACCTGGAAGGATGATGGTGATGATTTAGAAGGGAAGTTTTTTTTCTTTCAGGTTTCCAAAATTTTAGTTAATTATAAAATGGCTAAATAAAGAAAGGCAATGAGCCAAAGAGCTGAAAGCATTTTTGTGTTTGAATGCACACAAATAGAAACACGGCTCAGGAAGCTGAGTCGTTCATGACAGGATTGATCTTTCAAGATGCTCACTTGACTCTGAGGGTGTGTTGACATATTGTGTTCGAAGCACTCAGAGTCAATAAAATAGTTATTTTGAGGTGACTTTGTTGGAAGTGGAAGTGTGATTATTACAGCATCTTCTCACTTCTGTTCATTACATGTTCATCTGTGTAATAGTTGCTAGGCAACAAGAGCAATTTTTCAAGTCGGAGGGACACGGAGAGAAACTACATACAGGGTGAGTGGGTTTTGATTAAAAAAGAATAAATCTTTGATCTATTCTTGCTCAGCTTGGTGGGAACACAAGACTCTTGGCCTCCAAAAGAAATGAGTTTTATTAGCAGTTAAGAAGTTTCTGCTGCATAAGGTAACCTAATAACATGCTACAGTGTTGGAAGAGAGACCGGCCAACGGAGCTTTCATTTTGCATACTGACAATCTCATATGTTTCCATTGTTTCTACCAAAAAAACAGTAGTGTCACCCTGCCGTCACCAAGAATTTGAACATGACTGTCAATCACCCCTCACATAATGTTAGGAGTACATGTTGCAATAGTTGCAATATGCAAAGCAATCTACATTTGTTGTTATTGTTTTTCATACAATTTAAACGTGATCCATACTAAATGCACATTCATTTCAGCTTTAATTGCATGATTCTTAATCTCCTTTGGTCTTTCTCCGCAGGGATCGATAAAGTTCATCTGATTGTATCTTATCTTTGACCAGAGTCTCAGTCGCACTGTGAGTGCTGTTTAAGCCAAGTGGATCGATGCGTGGGCTAAGTAGTGTCTGATTGGCACTACAGATCAGACCACCAGAATGTTTCTTCAAATGAGTGACCATTTAAAACATGTTTTCTTTCAAATGCTTGCACCGGAGGAGGCCAGAGTTTGTTTTTTCTTTTTAATTTTGCTGAAGCTTAGATTAAGATTTTCCCTCCTCTCTACATGAAAAGATAAAAAAAAACAAATGTGTGGACCGTGAGCCATGTCGCTTTGTGAGTGAAGTCCTTTTATGCCATGCTCTGATTGCCCTTAGGCCTGTCATAACTTAACACAGAGAGACAAAAGCACGCACTCACATAGTTTTCACTAATTAATATAACCTGACACTTGTGTTAAGATCTTCAGAGGAAGATGCAATATGAAAACATAACAAGAGGAGGAGCATTCAAATGCCACACAGGAAAGTTCTTAGAATAAAACCTCACTTCAGAAGAAGACAGCAAATCACAATGAACCACAAATCTTCATTGTCTGTGAGTCTAATGAAACATATGTTTAAGAATCTCTGTGTCTCTGGACAAAATCTATTCACGAGCATCATATCACATGACCTGTAACAGACGGGACTGTCGTGTATTTAAAATACATCATACTTTAATATATATAGACCTTTCTGTTTTCAAATACATTGAATAGGATTCTCTGTATATATCTGCACAGAAGTTTTCACTTCCCACGGATTGGGAATAAAAAAAAAAAAAAATGTTTTCTGTTACATATTTTCTAAAAACCTAATGTGAATATGAGCCAGGTTCCACAGCTCCAACTGGGCGCCCAACTGTTAAGACTGGTGAGAACGCTCTCCAATTGTAATAACTTGCTCTTGACTCTTGCCTTTACCTTTGTATTGTGCTCCTGCCGCTGAACATAAATAGGGGCTTCATCCGCGAATGCGAATGTATCTCATAGTGAGGCAGATTCTACATAAGTATGAATCATCTCTTAACAGACTTTAAACCCTTTGAGCTTTTTTCCCCTTTAAAGTTGTTTCAGTATGTCTTTTAATGTCCAGTTTTTTCAGACTCTACACGTCTCCTTCAAGTGTGACTGATGAATTATTTTTATTGATACTGAAACTCTGGGTGTCCTTTGAACCATCTCACCCCTCACTCCTCTGAATTATAGATAGTTAAACTCAATGATTACAGCAGATTGCTGCACAATTACCTGCGTTCGTCAATAGGAGCGCCATCGACTGTCCTAGATTCACCAATTTTCTCTGGAGTGTCTCTCCTGAGATGGAGGGTGCTGCTTGTCGCCGACTGCCTCTGTCACTTCTCAGCCTTCAAACCTCTTAAACAGAGAATTCAGAGGGTGAAACTATTTTCAGCGCTTTTCAACTGGAGAGGTGTGATGATACGCCGTGGTGGGACTGTTGTCACAAAACCCAAAGCAGAAGTTATTTTTGGTGTGAAATCAACAAGGTTACTGTGTTGTTTTTGTCGTGTAAAGAAAGTGAGGGGGAGGAAGTCAAAAAAGAGACATCAAGTTGTTTCAGTTAGAACTCTTACTGTAAAAGTTTCCGGTTTCTCTGTGCACTGTCACTTTATAACCTCAAATCTGTACAATATGAAGTGATTGTGTTTCAGCTTTCTCGGGATTACACCAAACTGGGTATCCAGAACTGTTATATATTTTTCTCGTTCCTCCTCTAAGGAAAAAAGTTCTTGAAAATTGTTTAAATTCTTTGCAATACTTTTTTTTTTAAATCCAAACTGAAATACAAAGCTTGAAGTGTTCACAAAGCTGCTTCAATAAACTTGTGTCTGTCATATTGATCAGTTCACTTAACATAAGCTTACTGTAACAAAAGCCACTCGCACTAAATATTCTTTTAGGGATAAGACTACCGCGATTTACTTCAATCCCATAATGGTAAAGAGGTTTTTATCTTGAGGTATTAGGTAGCTATATTCAACACTTTTATTTTTATTTGGTTTTTTTTAACATAAATATCTGTGTTTTGCTCCATTTTTTATTCTAAATGCAGGTCAGGTTTGCTATTTTACTTTCATGTCTAGTTTTCATGAGCACTGTAAATCTTTTATATATAAAAAGTGCTTTTCAACCACAAAAGCTGAATAAACGGAATAAAACAAGATTGAAATGGCTAAAAATAGAGGGTTATGTAGAAAAATTGATCCTGAATATGACAGAACTGATGATGGAGACAGATTTATACGGTCAACAATTTGACAAAATGCTTGGCTGAATGGGTGTATAGTGGCTCGCACATATGTTTGCATGCTTTCCCTGTGTGTGTATGTGTGTGTGCGTGTGTGTGTGTGTGTGTTTTTTCTCTGGTTCCTTCAGTGTCCTCCCACAGTCCAAAACATCTGTTTGAGTAGAGCTGGTGTCTCTGGATGCAATAGCTGTGTATTTGTGGTTGTCTGTCTCCCTGCCTTCACTCATTATCAGATGAGTTACTCTTTTTGTCTCAATAAAAAGATCGGACCTCCTCTTAATGCTGATGTCTGGAACAGCATAAACTTGCATGTTTTGAATTGCCATTCTTTAAAAGGCCATTGTTACTTTCTGAGAATAGTTCTTTGATCTTTTTCTTCGTCTGTATATATACATGAAATTTTTTTATTTTTTTTCAGCCTTTTGCAGTCAGTTTAATTGAAAATAACATGGAAATGTGAAAACAATTGAAAAATATGTTAATGTACTTGAATCAAGCTATTGATTATTGAAGAAATGTATGGAATCACTCCACTCATGAATGCCTGTAAAAATGAGTAGTATTAAAATAATGCATTAATCAATAAAGGAATAAAGAATGTGCTCAGTGAGCAAAATCAATGGATTTTTACATTTGTAAAATTAACATGAAACCAATTTAAAATAGGAAAGGCATCAGACTTCACTTCAAAATGAAAAACGCAGCAAAATCTAGTCGAACCAGTTCTGAACCCCATAAACACAAGACTTTACTGCTCTGCACTACTTCTCTGCAATACACCTGCATCCATCCTTCTTTTAATCACAGCGCGCTGGGGCTGTATACATTTCAAAGGGAGTATATCATGAGCAAGAGCTGTGCATGGAGAGTGAATTGTAAAATGTGGGATCAAACATTGATGAGGGAGTCGTTAATAATTCAGAGGCAGAGTAGAGATCTGTTGGCGTGCATGAGTTAAAAGAGCAGTGGGAGATGCAACATGAGGGTTTGTTACACTGGAAGCACTGATGGTGTGTGTGTGTGTGTGTGTGTGTGTGTGTGTGTGTGTGTCATGCATAAACTCATGGAGTCAACATGATTGCACAGATTGCTTTGCACTCATTCTTAAAATACAATTATCACACGCAGCCTGCGCTGATTGTTTACTTATCACTTCGATAGACTCAAACATTGTTCCCAAGGATGAAACACCAACATATGATGCATCCACTAATCCTGTTATGTTACCTTGCTTCCTCCTTTTCTCACAATATGTCGTCCTCGCATATTTTTGTAGCTTGAAGAATCACATGAGAACGTGTTTAATGGATTTCAACCCTCTCAGGACCGTGAAAGCTTTTAGTCACATTCGCCCATTCTCACATACGCTCAGTCCAAATGGCGATAGCTGCCACGCTCAACCTCCGTTGGGAGCGATATGGACAGGGATAGATGGGAATTGAACCACCATCCTAGTGATAGGACAGCCTGCTTTACCGACTGAGAAACAGCCACTCAGATCTGTGTTTAGTGCGCAGCCCTGCACACATTGCTGTTAAAATTTTAACAAAGGTCACCTCCTCTGCTTCTCTCTGTGACCTGCTGTTACCCATAATACCCTTTTCTAACATCCATGGAGACTGGTTGATTTTACAAGCTCTCATTCCGCTGACCCACTGATTTTCTGCCTCTTTTATTGGTTTCTGCTATTTATTTGGTAACGAGTTCATATTGACTGAACTTTGTCATGTATGACAATACAATGTATTTTTTATATTTTCAATAATGAAATGAGTTCAAACATTGAGATTACATAAAGCAAAAAAAAAGTGTAATTCAGAATACTTCAGAATACTAAAACAAGCATTTGCATGATTTTAAAAAGGGAATAAGAGACTACAGGTGTTTCTTTTGGGATGTAATGTATCAGAGAGCTGGCACTGTTTTGTTTTGATGCTTTGTAGGATTTCTAGTTTACAACCTTGAATTTTAGCATAATTGTCTGGCTTATACTAATGTTGAACTCCAGATGCACCAAACCTGTGCAGTGACTTAAACTCTCATTCTGAACAATCTTATAATTTGTCTGACGTCATCATACAGAGTTCATTGTCAAGTTATCGACAAAACGGTCACTATGTGTGCAAGATTAAGACAAAACGGGAAAAAAAGAATATTTGAGGAACGATATTTGGAACCTGGGAGTGAAATGACAGTGATTGGCAATTCTCAACATGAGTGTCAAGACTGGACTGTGAAAAACTGCCATCAGACAGAGATTTTATGAAGGTCTGTTAGTCATCTGTTTTAAACGCTACAAAGACCAAGTGCTCATGACTGACTTCAGGAAAATCAGTGCTTAACCTATTATTTAGTGATTCTGCATTATTGTTCCAACCTCCTGAAGCCGTGTGTGCAAGGGTCTGAAACAATGCCCAATTTGAATGAAATGGCTTCTTTCTTCTCCCATTATAGGTTTTTTTCTTTCAGACCGACAGCTGCCGTCTCATTTTTGCAGCCACAATTCTTCAGACAAACTCCTCCATCGACCCTCTTCTTCCCTTTTTTGCTCATTCAATCCTCCCACACTCACAAACCTCACTTATGCATATTGTGCTGACTGCAGATCTGTACCGACCTGCAGGGACGCGTGAAATGTTTTTTTTAGTGTTTTTTTTTATCTCGACCCCACCCCCCCACCCCTCTCTCTCTCTCTCCATTTGTCCAGTTTGTCTCGTTTCTTTTGTCCTCGCTGACCTATTTCAGCACTTTCAGGTACAGCCGCGGCCCAGCAAGGCTCAGTGATGGGGCTCCAGGGCTTGTTGCCTAGCAACAGGCAGCAAGCCGGCATGTGTGGCGGTGGTGGTTTTATGTAACAGTAGGTTTGATGGTTGAATGTAGGACGCTCAGTCCCAACCCCCCATCAACAAAATCAAGTTCATTGAAAAAACATGCATTATGTTGCTGATGTTAAAAAAAAATCCTTTTTAATTTTCCACATGTGATAAACCGTGCAAATACATATCTTTTTTTTAAATGTCCATATTTGACTGCTGAAAAAGACAAGGAAATATTAGTTCCTGAAATGCACAATGGTCTTGAGGGAACACAGGAACAACATTTTGTTGGGCTTTATATATATCTATTCAACGATACAGAAAATTCAATACAAAACTTCCATCAAACTCTCAATGTGCTAAAACAAACAGCAGGCACTGTTGTTTCTGGTAGAAAAAACAAAAGTCAAAGCTCTGCAGTGCATTCAAGGTTGTGTGGACTTTTCGCACACATATTTTTCAGTTTTTCAGTGCGCGTTTACTTCTCAGAGCTGGTTTGTGTTGAATGGCACATTAACACCCTTTTTATGCATGCATGTGAGTATGTGTGCATGCGGGGAGGGAGGGAGGAGGGGGAGAGAGAGGGAGAGAGAGAGAGAGAGAGGAGAGAGAGAGAGAGAGAGAGAGAGAGAGAGAGAGAGAGAGAGAGAGAGAGAGAGAGAGAGAGAGAGAGAGAGAGAGAGAGAGAGAGAGAGAGAGAGAGAGAGAGAGAGAGAGAGAGAGAGAGATGACTCTCCTCCACATTTGCCTGCAGGACCAGATGGCCGGCTGCACTTGGTGGTCAACTGAGGAGCATCACTGGCATGAGGGAGGCGGTTGCCATGGTGAAAGTGACACCGGATTCACATCCAGTTATTTTGACTTGAGTATTTTTAACCATTTTGCCGAGCTAATACAGAGAGACAACTCTGACTGAAACTCAACTGCAGCGTTGTCTCTGCGTTAACATATGTGTGATTGACGAGGGATTCAATGGCAGTCAGGCAAGAACAGGAAATCTCCTCTCGCTTTCCGACAGCACCTCAACTCTCATCTGAGTGAAGTTCACGATTATTGCTGATTATGATCTTATTGCCATTTGAGTGAAGTTGCAGGCAGTCAGGGAGTTTAAAGGAGAGTGTTACGAATAAATATTCATCTCTAGTCTCTTTCAACTTGGCTGCCTCATTTGATTTGGACAACAGACTCTCCAGCTTCGAGGTAATAATCCTCTGCACTCAGCTGCGATGCCACAGGCTCTTTGAGTTTGTGTGTGTGTGAGACTGAGGGGTGTGTGTGTGTGTTGGTAAATCAACATTTGACGATACAATACAGGTTTATAAGCCACGGCAGACAATCAACGAGGCAGCAGAGTAGATAAAGAGACCATTATCCTTGTTGTTCCAGCAGGATAAAAGAATATGTTATTTCTAATGGTGAGTTTATCCAGACAGTGGCACCAAAACGAATCTCATATACAAGAGTTACTCAATAAAATATTATATCAAGTGCAATTTGTTTGATGTCAGACTTAACTTGTTGTCAATAAAGTGTCAAAATGAATCTAGCTATGCTTTTATAGAGGTAACAGCCATAAATCTGACAGAACTTTAAATTTCACATTAAACCACTCGATAGTCTTTATTGCTTTTAACTTATTTTCTGTCCTAAAGAAGCCACACTTACATTTTTCAATTTCATTCACGACACTGATAGTTGTGGTTCAATATGAAATCACTTTATTATGATTGAAGGAATTGTGATAAAACCCACTCAGCAAGCAACGTCCAAAGACATCCAGATTATGGCCTGGAAAGACATGTTTTGGAAGTCTATTTGACAGCCAGAGCTAGTTGACAAATGACATAAAATTCTGGACAATATAAAAATTCTGGACATCAAAGACACCCAGAATCAGTTGAAAGAGACAGGTCTGTCTGTTAAGTCCAACTGCCTGTATGATTATTGATTTCTCATTAAAATAATGAGGGAAGTCGATCACGACCGGCAACAGGAGACAGCATGGGAAGTTTATACGCAATATCTGAGTTATGACCATTTATTGTTTTGGTCGCAAGACATTGAACTTTTCAAGTCTTCACAGAGAAACTCGCCACTTTGATAACCTTTCATCTGGTGAATACAACTATGTACATGAGTAAATGTTTTCCCAGCACTGTCAATTATCAGTCAGTTGTCTAATTGGCACAATGGTTAGTGCTTTTGTCTCGTAGTTAGAAGGCTGTTGGCTCAAATCCAGTTGGAGGTGTTTGTAGAGTTTGCTCGTGTTAGCCAGGTATCCTCCAACATTCCTAAAACATGCATGTGGCTGTAAATTTGCAATGCTATATCACTCCTATATGTGTCCTGTGATTAGACTGATGAGGTTAGATATCTTTGAGAACAGTGGTTTTGCTTTGCCATCCCTGACAGTTGACACAATTTAATTCCTTTCTACTCTTTTTTTTTTCTCTCGAAAAATTTATAAAAAAACATTTTAGTGCATTTTCCACAGCTCATCTATTTTCAGTGGACACATGCAGTGCTGGCAGCTCATGCAAGACTAAAATAGCACAGCTATTTGCACAAGAACAAGAACTGAAGGAAGAACTGATTTGAAGAAAGCAGCTATACCAGTAACTTTATTACTCTGGTATGGACTAATGGACTAACACCATTTACAGTTCAACACGTCCTGTCTTATTTTCTTTCCCTAACCCTCACCCAATTTACCCACACACACACACACACACACACACACACACACACACACACACACACACACACACACACACACACACACACACACACACACACACACACACACACACACACACTGCAGTCTCAATGTACCAACGTTGCCATAGCAACTCCATCCTCCGCATCGTTCTCTCTCCTGTTGTTTCCTCCTCCTCCTTGTCTAACAAAAAATCCATATGAGGGAGGGAAATGGGAGCAACAATCAATTTCTCCTGAACACACAGCATTTATGTTTGTCACTGTGACAGTGACCAGATGCTCCAAGTCGTTTGAATTTCCTATTTATTCATGGATGATGTCTCTGTGTTGGAGCACCTGTGTGAAGCAAGACGATGATGGAGAGGACATTCTGATCCTTGTATCGAGGCCTTTAAGCTTATAGTGACAACAAATAAAATACGATCATTTATATCTGGTTTGAAATCTAAAGAATCTCATGATCTTCTGGTAGCCTTTTCAAATAAAGAAAATATATAAACAACACCACTTTATCGGACATGCCATGTTTAAAAAATTACCACGGGGGCCTTCAGCCATGACCCTCCATCACACTACAAACGCATTGAGACAGGGGTACACACACACACACACACTCACACACACACACACACACACACACACACACACACACACACACACACACACACACACACACACACACACACACACACACACACACACACACACACACACACACACACACACACACACACACACACACATTTACGTCCCCGAAACTAATGGGTTCAGATTTCCACCATTTTCTCAGCTCACATACAACCTGATAGTCATCATGTATGTAACACAAATATATTGGTATGTCTTTCGTAGTTTAAAAAAAAAAAAATCTCAAGTAGGTGGGTTCTACTTTTGGGTCATATACTGCCCCCTTGTGATAACAAAGCACTGTGAAGAGGAGTAACTAAGAACTGAGCTGTGTGAACTTTGTTGCACTTTCAGGGTTATCAGCCATAGGCAATTTAATGGGTTGTAAAATACAAAATAAAACAGAATATCCTATCAAGGCACATTTTATATTTCTACATGGTGAAAAGTGTTCAATACACAAATAATACAACCATTTTAAATGTGAGAAGGAACACAGGTGGAAAATACCAGCATGACTAACATGAGATGTTTTGTAACTGCATTACTAAATGTGTTCAGACTGATGCAGACATGGCGTGGACAAAGGTTACTGAACAGTAACAGGTAAGGAAAAGTCCAAGTGGAATAGGTGAGATTTTCCTGAGGTTTTTTCTAAAACTCTGCCACTGCAGGAGTCTAACTGGGAGTCTACCGCCACCAAGTGGATATATTTACAAACCACAAGATTTCAGTAATTTAAAAATACATGCTTTTCCATGCCTGACTTGTATGACAGGACAAATGCTCTTCAAATACTGCCTGCCAACTAACCAACCAACCAACCAACCAACATTAGTTTGAATATGTTGGAGGATATTCTCCAACTTCCTGCAATTGCCTTCTGTTTTTTTTTTTTTTTTGTGATAAAGTTAAGAAGTTAACTGAGGAATCATCCAAGAACACAACAACACAGAATAATAAAGACCATTAGAAAATTTAATACATTTATGGTATTTGATGTTTTTTTCCCCCATTGGTCCTTTTCTGATCTCCAGTTTGACAAATTACAGTGAAGCCAATTACTCCACTCTAATAAGAATATAGAAAGAGTCTTTAAGATAATGTGGAAGAGTAATTGGGTATATCCTCTTTCGCTTTAAATAACATAAACACAATTTACAGAAGAGAGACCGAGAGAACTCACTGGAAAGAATCGCATGCTTTTTTGCACTGTAATCCACATCGTCAGTTGTGTGGATGATGTACTTTTTTGAGACTGCTGCCTTTTTATTTGGGGTCTTTGTCCTGTACACTTTCTTGTTTTAAAGCACTCACGATCAAAAATTAACTCAATTTATTTTTAGATCCCAAAGGAAATGTAATATTTTGGTTTGAAATGTTGGAGAAAAATAAGTTATGAAACCACAAAGGAGGCCATCATAACTGGAACAGTAAACAATAAAGGAAGTTTGTAGGAGCCGTGAAGAAGAGCAACTTGTTGGTAAATATTGATGATGCACTTTTTTTCACAAAACTGTGAGTAGCAATGCAAATATGGGCAAATGAGGTGAAGCCTAAACTAAATCTTACATCTTACAGCCATCAGACCAACTGCGTTAATGGTTTAATTGATAACACCTTCTCTTTCACAGCTTTTTCAATGCATCACATTGACTGTAAGTAACCTGCATAGCCTTTAGAAATTAACAAAATCTGTAAAGTATCCTGATGGTAATTCCTGTGACCATCATGCATCACTGCACCTTTCATTTTGTGTTGGAATGAGAAGACGGCGTCTCCCCTGCAGCTGAGCAGGACTGATGATCGGCTCTGATACAGATGATCAACCATCAGCTCGGCTCTGTCACAGGCCAGATGGTTCGAGATCAACTGGCAGGTGTTTGGATTCATCCACCCCCATCTCATGCCTGCCAGGCTATGTGATTCATCAGAAAAAAAAAGAGTTTCAAGACGATGAAGCAGACAGTTCCTCCTCTGGTGTGGAAATGAAAGCAGGTGCTTCTTAAATATCTCGGCCACATTGATGTAGAAGTCAACAACAGACGGAGGACAGCCATATCAAAGAGATTTTAAAAGTCACTCTGCCTATCAGCCACTGTTCATATTAAACCTCTTAGAAGTTTAAGATGTCTGATCACCTGACCTTGCAAAAGATGTACTGAAACATCTCAATGAAAAGCTCCTGTGATGGCAAGTGATGTATTGACGCCAATGCTTCTCAGTCTGTTTAAGCATGTGTGCTAATTACAATATCAGATTGACTTTTACACTTAATGAAATACTTTGAGATAAAGAAAAGGTCCCCATGCTCTTTAGAGAACCTGTTTCCTGCAGCCTAAATCCATCATAGTGACATAACAGGTGCACCTAAGTGGCAGATTGGAGCCGTGTGTGTGTGTGTGTGTGTGTGTGTGTGTGTGTGTGTGTGTGTGTGTGTGTGTGTGTGTGTGTGTGTGTGTGTGTGTGTGTGTGTGTGTGTGTGTGTGTGTGTGTGTGCGTGTTTCTTTTGGGTGATTTGGAGCAGAATTAAAATAGCATTTCATTGTTATAATTTGACAATTTGACCTAATTTTCAGCACTCTTTTCCAAACACAGAAAATAACAGCAAAGCCAGCTTAGATTTAACTTGGTTTGTTTGTTTTAATGCTGAAATGACCCAACAGTTCAGTCTTGTACTCACCTTTTCAGAAAATTCAAACAGCCAAAGAGATTTGTGGTTTACTCTCAAACTGTCTTCTTTTTCTTTATATCCATCCATCCATCATCCATCTATCTATCCATCACACGATGGCCGTACTTTATCACTTTTTTTTTTTTTTGCAGAAGTTAACATGCTGCTGTTTAATTCAAACTGTGATGGTTCATTGACATCTGAAAATGTGATCAATGAGACAATTAATGCAACCAGACCCATGGCTTATATAAAAAATTATACCCCTTTTTATTGTGTTCTCATATACAAAAGAAATACAAAAAAGAAACACCGGGCGAGGGTCAGAGTGGGACGGGGCTTTTGGGGCGTGGGCGGGGATGGGTAGGTAGTCGGGCGACATAAAAAGGGGACACAATAGGAGTAATGTTAGACAGTCCGGGGGGATCACACATCGAACAGACAAGAGTGGATGAAAACAGAACGCTGTGGTCCTGTCCAGTCCCTCTCTTCCTCCCTCCCTCCCTCCCTCACCAACATCACCACTACACACTCCTCTTCCTCTTCCTCCTCCTCCTCCTCCGAAGTGGAGTTTCAGTCCTACAAACATTCATCAACAGCAGCAATGCTCAATAGGCAGAAACAATCTCCTCAGCTGAGTTGAACCGTAGTGGGAGGAGCCAGAGTGGGCTACCTGGCAAACATCCCACAGTGGAGGAAACTTCATTCAATTCTACATGACATTCATGGTGTTGAAAGGTCAGCAGGCTGGTTGATGACAGTTTGAATCTTAATTCCCTGTGTTAGTCCAAAAATTCAATGTATGTAACATGTTCAGTGGAGCACGTTGTTACATTCAGTACTTTTCACCACAATACAAAAACCTGTGGATATTAGCTGGCAGTCTTCTTCCTCAATATTACTTGCACATTTCTGGGCAGATTTCTAAATGACATGCATGCATGTACGAAGTTTTGAGCACATACAGGATGTGGACATGATCCTTAAGACACAGCACTATATTGTTGATCGTGTTTTAAGAGAAAGGGCGGAGCCAAAGACCCAGTCATCAACATTTGCAAACAGATACACATACACTCAGAAAAACCAATACTTTATAACAGCTCACAGATTAAGCAAATAATTTGGGTCAAGTGCATGTCAAGCTCTGGAATACTTTTACTGATTCCCACAGTAACCATGTTATATGCATAAGAAATCTATGTAAAGGTCTGAGAAAGCTTATTATGAGCTACAGAAAAGTAGGCAATGGACCCAAAGCATCTCTGAGTGGTCCTAGTCAGTAGGTTTGTAGCTACCTGATGAGGTTAGACGATGAATCCTTGATTGATGGAACAGTGGCAGGAGAGTGAGCTGGGAGAAGAAGCCTTTTTGGTACCAGATGGCTCCAAATATGAACCAGAATAGCGAGGATGAATGTACTGAAGTAAATTAGAGACTGAAATGTCTCACAAAACAGTTTGTATTGGACCTCACTGGGTCTATATTCTCCATAGTAATGGCCTGATGGGCTTTTAGAATTATGGGAACATTCCTCAGTCGCAATGGTACGGTGGTACCAATATAGCTTTTGGTAAAGTTTTAGTTCATCAGTGAATGTACAACAGTTTTAATCACAATTTGAATAATTATACCAATTCCTTGATATCAATTTCTCACCAAACTGATGTATCAAAACATCTTTTTTTTAACCCTTCAGATACTGGCTCATTTGTTGTCGACAAGTTTCCCTCTCGTCTAATCCAGCTTGAGGCGTCACAAACTATTCATGAACAAGTAGTGGATCTGCAGGATGAGCAAAGTTCTTCACGTTCATGTTATCAGTTTGTGCGGCATGTTAACATCTTTTGTCAAATGAGCCTCAAAATGCAATATATTGACTAACTGGTGGGGTATCACAGTAGGGTACGATAGTAGAAAAGGCTCTACAACCACCCAAACCTTTCTGAAATCAAACTTTGTAGTAGATTCTATGATGCGCTAACATGTTGCCTGGGTGGAAAAACACCAATGTCGCAATAGCTGTATCCAGCTTCCCTCCATGATACATGTGTTAAAGATGACTTCCCTGTTCTTAATCTTGGCTGCAGATTTATTTATGATTTTTTTTTTCTTTCCCTAAAGTGAACAAAACACAGAGCCTCAATTAAATTACTCACCAAAATTTTTTTGAGGGAAATTTCGGGAACCAAACAAGCCTATGCTTCCATAGCCAAAGATAGCAACATGTGAGGAGTTTCATCTGCTTTCTGTAAACATATAAACCAATCTTCTTCAGCTTCACCCACTGAGGTTTAACTCAACCACTGAGACGGTTTCTGCCTGAAGAGCAGACGTGTTTCTGAGAAATCTGCGTGGAACTCAAACTCCAGTCGGCTCTTCAGGACAGTTCGGTCTTATCAGCTGCTTCGGCGTGATGGCCCCCTCCACCCTCGGAGCCTCCGGGCGCTAACAACGTCCTCCGGTTGTAGTGGTGGTGGCCCTTCATGATGCCCGAGTTGTTGTTCTCGTTGAGGATCTGCTTTTGCTTCTGCCGGTTGAGTGACTGAACCAGGCCGAGCACCACAGCTGCCAGCGAGTACTGGCCAGTAATTTTGCGCGGCTGCAAGATGAGCGGGTTGGGCTGTACCCGGCCAAGCAAGAAGTACGTTCGAATCTTGCCCTCCTGCTCACTGATGCCCTTCACGTAAATCTCGCCCCGGTACTCGAAGGCAAAGCCTCGTTCCTTCAGGATCAGGTAGGTCTCCTCGGGGACCTGGATCTTGCCGCTCACCCCGGTGCTGTCCATTCGGCTGGCCAGGTTGACGGTCTTCCCCCAGATGTCGTACTGCGGCTTCTTTGCGCCGATCACTCCTGCTACGACTGAGCCGTGAGCCATACCTGCAAAAGAATGTTGAAAAATTGTTGCTGCAAAATTGTTTAAATTGGCTGAGCATTTCAGACCCCTCTAAGGCCCGAGTCTTCAATTTAAAACCATTTCTGCTGATGTATTCCTGCTCCCCTGTGGTTTCATGTTGGCACAGTTCAGAAATGAGATCAGCTTTCTGTAAACACAATTTACACATTTCAACATCAATAGAATCTATCTATCTCTAAAAATACAATAAACAATAATTCACCCAGAAGAAAGAAAGGCATACCGAGAAATACATTTTTTTTGGCGGCCCTGATCTATATCTAAAATAAGTAACCATTAGAAATATAGGATATCAATATTGCCTTTTCCATTGTAATATTTTCTCCTTATTTTTCCTCTGCTATAAATAGTACGGTCATATATAAACATATGATTTAACTGTGGGCCTTTTCCTACAGCTGTGGTGCAGCATTACCCTTATTAAACATGAGAGTTTATTTAATGTTTGCATGCATTTTTGTGACTTCCTTGTGTGTTATTCCTCATATCCACACTCCTGGTGAGGTGAAACAATTCAAATAGCTTTCAAAATATGGCCGAAGTGGGAGTAAAATCTGAGCTAATGTCAATCATTCATTGAGACTTTCTTTTCAAGTAGAAATATGGATGCATTCATGAAAAGAAGGTACAGATATAAATTATAAAATGTGATTAAAACAATGGTTGAATTCCATTTGGTTGCTTTCTGTTGACAGCATCAAACAGAAATGCTGTCATTGTCCTACTACTTCCCATGGGCTCTATATAAAAATAGGCAAGGAGGACTGACATGGTATCAAGATCCCGTCTCTTGGTATTGATGTCTCGCCTTCTATCTGATGGCTGGAAAATGATGAGTTCGGGGGAAGGTGTGCTGCTTGTGGAGAGATTTTAGAGGTACGCGCAAGACACTGATACCCCGTCTCCACCTGCCAAAAACGATGTGTCAGCTCTCTTTAGAATCAAGTCTGCTCGGTGAAGATATCTGCTATTATTAAGATCATGGTCACTCCATGTGGGTTGACTGATTGCTCTGCAAAACACAGGCGCCGCCGTGTTACCTGTTCCCATATTGACAAACCGAGGCACATTGTCCACAACTTTGGGTAAAAATAATGATTTATAACTTCCAGCTGCAACGTGAGAGTGACCATAGACAGTTGAGATTTGTTTTCAATTGATCAACTGATTTTATAGATAAGGCTCTGAATCAAATTATATAATGAACTTTTATGACATAAAAAAAACAACAACTTCATGGACATTTAAAACTGTTCTGTTCAGCAAATGAGGGCAGCTTCGGAATAATTCTTCTCTCACCAATCCTCAGTTCAAAGTTGTTGAATGAGTGCTTGTTAATCTCCTGGATGCTCTCGTTGAGGGCGATGGCGAAGTCTGCCAGCGCACACAGGTGACCCCATTTATCTTCACATTGCTGTGGGAGTCAGAGGGGAAAAGCAGAAGAGTCTGAGTCAGCTGGACGTCAGGACTTGGCTGTGGTCGGGATGAGCTGAGCATCTGAGTGTTGGAGGGGAATACTAGCTCTGAAGTTTCAGCACATAATATCCTGTTTTGGGAAGTTGCAGACGTTGATTTTTGTGAGATTATTGTGGTTGCATTTTAATCAACTGAGTATTAGTCAAAGAACATATCCAACATATAAAAGAAAAATTATAATTGCTGCTCCAGTATCTACTAGCACGTAGCATTGTTGTAACTTATGAAAATATGAAAAACTAAAGTCAGTATGGCATAATATCTGATCAGCTTAGAACAAAACTGACAAAATGCACCACAAATGTGAAAACAGCCAGAGCGTCACTAGCGTAATCAGGATGACATGCTTTTTGATTGAAAAAGCTAATTCATGAATTGCCCATACTGAAAGAATTCTGATATGTTAAAGTGATTCAACATTCTTATTTTGAGAATTTGATAGTTAAATTGATAATGGTTCATCACCATAACATGTTTTTTTTTAAAAAAGGTCCTTCTTATGATATTTTATATGACCTTCATAGTGCTTTATATGAATCTCAGACAGATTATTTACTTTGTTGTTTTTGCTCACGCTCCCTTGATTTCTGTTTGTGTTTTCTGTTTATGATTTCTGCCCTGTGGCCATCAAGGCATAATTGAGACTGTCAATCAATAACATTTTTTCATCAGTTCTTTGTAAAATTTCTTTGAAAAAAGCATGAAAACACATAAAACCTTTTTATCATAGCTTCACTCAAAACATACAAGCGTAATCTCTCTTTGAAAGCAGCAGTTTAATCATTAGCGCATCATCACAATAACAATAGGTAAAATGTGTGCGTTCATACTTATGTAGAGTATACAGCCAGAAAAAAGATCAAAATCCTTTAAAATCACATTAGGTCCAGAGAAGTTACAATTCATTTCTTAGTTTTGAATGCATCAATTTCAGAAATTATTCTTTCTTTTGTTTTTTTAACGTTTATGCCAATAAAGAAATAAAATAGATATTTTTACATTTCCAAGTATACCGTTTACACACTTGTCTGCATCTGAGTTCTTTTGGCATCTTTTTATAGTCACTCTAAATACATTCCTTCAGGCTAAATACATTTCTTCGGGTGCTGTATATCATAAGATCAATATATGCTAATCATACTTGAATGGAGGCATTAATACACACCAACGAAAGAGATGGAGTCGATTCAATTGCTACATGTCGATAAGTCTGAATTCATAGTTTTTGGTCTGACCTGCTTTTCAGGTGACAGTCCAGAGACGGCCATGTACGTGCTCCCAATCGTCTTGATCTTCTCGATGTCCTGGAAACGGTCTTCACCGAGCAACTGTGATGCACAGACAGAATGTTTCCTGAAATGATCTCGTAAAAACTAGTTGATAGTACTGATAATCCAGAAATGAGGTGTGAGTAAATAGTACAACTTAAAGAAGAGACATAATATGGATACAATTTCACAGCACTGCTTTGAAAAGCAGTTGGCTACATTCTTAATGTGCATATAATTAACCGAGGAGGGAATTTAAGATTTCTGTCTACTGCTGCAAATGTCTTTGCCCTCACTCACTCTCTCTCTCTCTCTCTCTCTCTCTCTGGAGAACTCCTTGCTGGAGAAAAGAAAAGGTCTGCTCCTGGTTTGAGGGAGACGTATTTGAAAGTGAAGAGGGTGGCCCGAGGCAGCGGAGCCCAGCTGGTGTCTGTCTGTCTCTGCTCTTATTTACTATGAAACTCGTTTCACTTCGGACGCGCTGTCAGGGCCATGGGTTCCTCAGACTTCAGTCTGTCCATGGGGAACTAAAATGTGCTGGAGTTTGAGGAAACTTTAACTATTGTGCTAACTGAAACTGAACCCAGACCGACAAATATGGATTAGTGCCCCTGCAATACAAAGATATGTATTATTTAAACATCTTATCTTGATAAAGACTTGACTGGTTTGTTGAGTGTATACATGTTTACATTTTCTTGACCTTCGAAAAGTAGGATAATGATCTCAAAGCTTGCAAATCATTCTATAACACAAGGGAAATTAACCCTGGAAGAAAGTTAATATCTAGATTCATATTAATGGTGTTCTTGATGGAAAATAAATACCCAGAATGTTTTGTATATGCAGTGTTTGGAGAAATTAATGTCTTGTGGAGGGCAGCTTCTGTTTTGTCGGCCTTTTGCATTAATCAGTCCTGAAGTGCTCCGAGGAATGAGATGGAAGTTTAATCAAAAAGTGGAGATGGCGACATCGGCGTCGGTCCCCTGCATGTTGGGAAAGTTTAAGTTGTGAAGGAGAAGCGGGCGCACTTCAAAGGTCTGCAGTCTCACCTCGTCAAAGTCGGCAATAATTTCGTTGAGGAGCCTGAGGCACTCCACTCCTTGGTTATTCATCTCAGTCTGGGAGTAGAAGTCGGCAAAGCCCGGGATGGAGGCAAACATCACACCCACAGAGTCGTAGGACTGTGAGTACAGCTCCTGTGGCAACACACATCACAGAGGGAAGACTTTTAGACACATTTCTCTCACAAGAGAAGCAAAAACACTAATTGTGTGCTGCTTTTAGGTATGTTATTTATTAAATCAATAAATGAATTTGTTTATTGGTGGTTTATTTGTCTTCACTTTGGGAGATATACAGTATATATGTTTTCCATGATTCATCCCTCCACCTTCTATATGACTTCTTTTAAACTGATGAAGAGAGGAAACATCCTGGACCGGTCCATCACAGGCCAAACACACAGTATGCCTCCCAGCCCAACATGGACTCAAAGAGAGGATTTCCTCACTTTGAGGGTAAAATACAAACTCTGAGCATTTTGCATTTCCCTTAAAACATTTCACATACTGACACTGCAGCTTCGAAAATGTTTCGATGCTCTCTTCACATCAGATTCCAATACATTTGATTTGGTAGAAGCCAATACAACAATGGTGCATTACATAATTTTCACCACTGGGGAGCAATGTTGGAACATGACCAAGCATCCCAGTCACTCCTAACAAGCAGCCTCATGCAGTAATTCACTGTGTCACTATTGGGATCTTTTAATAATAATTTGATAAACACAACGTCCAGTCAGAGTTCAACATCACTTGTTAATAATATAGCATGGTCCCCCTCTCTCTCTCTCTCTCTCTCTCTCTCTCTCCTTGTATTCCGCTTGACTTTTAATTTAATGTAATTGTACACTCACCTTTTACTTTTTCCTGACATCATTGCTGATATTATGCACAGTAATAAACCCAGTCAAATACCACAGCTACTAAGTTAAACTAGGGTATAGTTTAATTACTTGGTATTTCACTGTGTCTGCTCAGAAGCTCATCAGTCAGACGCATAGTATTGACGTCTTCTGGAATGTGAAGTGCCTTTAATATGGTTTAAGTTAATTGTGCAAACACATCCACACATTTTGTCCACTGTTTAAGCCAATCCCAAGCCCTTACTGCATTTCCTTTTCTTGATTGCACTTCAGGATCTATAAGAAGCTGAAAAATGACTGTGATTCAAACAGTGTTTAGATTTGGTGGCAGGAGAGCACAATGCTGTTGTCTTGAAGAGTGCAACCAGACGGCTGTTCCCTCCAATACTCCTGTAGCATAGTCAAAATAAAGTCGGGTTTATTCAAAATTCATCCTAGCAACACAGCTGGTTTGCAAATTATACAAATATTGCACCAATACATTACTGCTGTTTAAAAAGAATAGGCATACATATTAATTAAAGTAATCAATTTGGCTCTCAAATATAAATTTAAATACAAGTAACAATACAAAATGTTTCCTCAATTTGTTTTGTACAGGTTTATAGATGATGCTGTTTGACTTTTTTTTATTGTCTGGTTTTGATCCATTTTAATATACTTTAATCTTCAAGGGTCAAGTTAGCTAATAGCCTGGTTTTTAATGAATATTATTGCTAAAATCAATTGACAAACTAGCATTTACTTTGACAAATTTCTATAATTAACCCTTTTCATACTACATTAACTGCATTCATGCTCAGTTTGTGGCTGTTGAATTTCCAAAAATGTGCAATGTGTAAATGTTTTTGGCCCTTTTTCCAAGATAATTGAATCATTTATGGAATTCACTGTTACTGCTTTTGCCAATATTCAGAAGCCTATGTTATAAATATGTAGCATTCTGGTTAATTTTGTTTGATATTGGAGGTTAATGGCTGGTTTCATTTTACAAAACTCAATTTCTTTCTGTGCATTTTGATTTCGCTGTAAATCAAACAGAAGAGAAGTGCGTGTGCTCAGAGTGAAATCACCGCAGGTCTGCTCTATGTTCATCTCAGTCAACCTCCTGTGTGTGTCTGCATGTACTTCACAGCAGATGTATTCTAACTCGGGTGGTGAAAAAGGCACAGTTGTATTTCCTAAAAGTACATTTAGATATTTTCTTCGCTTCTTGGTGCTATAATGAAACTTTGCATGAGTGAGGCACCATCATGTGAGTCATTGGAGAACAATTTCCTCACAATGCCAGATGTCCTGTAGCATGAACAACATGTACCGAGTAAATAATGCCTTTTTCACAAACAGCGGGCGAGAACACTTGTAACCATGACAACTGTACATTACCACTCCCCCCCCCCCTAAAAAAAAAAATGCCTCAACTGAATTCTCTAACCGGAGAAAACTCGACTGACGTTTCTTAGAAGCTAAGAAAAGAAACCCAAATATAGTCACTTTATTATTTCCCAAACCTCTTTAATGTTGTGAAAATCTCTTAATCACCCACCATGTGTATCTTAATGAAGATACAATATACAACCTGGTTAATAATGCAACTAGCGATTCAGACCCAAACCGGCCTAATGGATGCATTTTTAATCGTGTCCTTTTTAATTAGGAACACGCATGGGAGCAGAATGAGATCAGCTCTCCTCATCTGACATTCATAATTCATCCGATGCTTGACCTTTGTTTTGGAGGCTAAAGATGAGACGATAACACAGGTGACTGACAGCGACAAATGAGAAGCACCTTGAATGTACCATCTGACTGCTGACCATTCCTCATTAATAAAGCACTGAAGTGGGAAAATGCAGAGAAGAAATTAAGGAGCCATTTCTATCCGAGTACAATTTCTCGCGAAATCCTCGCATCTTTTAACCTGAATTACAGCAGCTTAAGAGAGAAGACGTTATTAAGCAGCTTTTAAAGTGGACATTTGATAAGTTTTAGGATTATCTCGTAAATCTTGATGATTAGCCTATTCAGCTGCTTGAGGTAACCAGGATGTGTACCTGGAAACAGCTCATAAGTCTAAATAAAAGCAGTTGTTTGTCTGTTAGTCTGATGGCCAATGTGTAACATTTGTACACTGAAATATCTCGATATCTAGATTAATTAGATTTCTCAGTAATGGAAGTGCACATGTGCAACATTAGGAGTCATGTCTGTAAATGCCTGAGTCTTGTCTTAATTGTTTTGGGAACGCTGACTATTCAACACAGATATGAATGAATTTCACTTATAAAGTAATTTTCAGCAGTCAATGGCTGAGAGTAACTTGGGGGTTATTGTCTTGTTCAAGGTCCCTTTGACATTTGGATATGGCGAGATGAGGGATCGAACCTACAACCTTATGATTGAATAGTAAATCACCATAAAATGTGTAATTCTATGGAGTTATTGCAGTGAAGTCATGAGTTAATGGATGTGTGATTTTCTTTGCTTTAGCCACAGTTGTCTGCACAGTGACCCACACAGAGACAAGCCAGAGACACATCTGAAACATCAATGTTTAAATAACTGCATAGAACCTACTGGAATGTCTGTCATTCATTTGTATTTTCTGGATCTGTGTGTGAGTTTGTGGAGGGATTGTTCACTTTATCTGACGTAGCATTTCATGCATCTGTGGTTTATATCCGAGTTTGTTTGACGGAGATGGAGTTTAAATAGGTTTCATGATTCAGATTTTTAGTAAACGTGTATAGAATAAATGATAAACCAAGAAAAAAAATGGTTGTGTGGGATAGTTAAATAAATGAAACCGCTTTAGTAATATTTGTTTGCAATGGTACTGTTGAAGAGTGGTATTGGCATTGTCTTCAATCTTGATGAATACATTTGGTAAACTGATTGTTAAAATTATTAATGTTTATTGAGTATGTTTTGTTGCTGTTGTTATGTCTTACTGTCATTAATAGTTTAATTTTCATTAAACTTTTAGATAGATAAATAAATGAATAACGTTTAAAAAAAGATTTCAGTTAATTGTCTCGATGCAGTTGAATGATTTAGTTAGCATTTTGGTTCTTTTTCTCAAAGGTTATTAACCTATTATTGGCAGGTTATCGTTATGATTCTATGTTTTATCAAAGGAATAAGGACAGGTGTTCCTCAGAGACCCTGCTGTGTAGAGTTTGCATGTTCTTTCTTTGTTGTTGTATTTTATTTTTATTTTGTATTTTAAATACAACAACAAACATATCACAGATTGAATTAGGTTGTTTAACTTGCCTGGCGGTCTGTCTTCAGTTCCTGTAAATTTCAATATCGTGAGGATAAAAGTTGTCTGGATCGACTGAAACTCCTTAGAACGTCCACATGTAAGAGTAAATAAAGGTTTTGGAAATGTGTCTACTTTGTAGCTGCAGGGAAATTAAGACTGCTGACTGACAGCATGTTATCAAAATCAAATCAACTATGTCCCACCCTTCCAAAAAGATAAAAAAAAAAAAAAGAAGATCGCTGGCTCAAAAAAGATTTGCGTCTGAATGAACCGCCCAGCCAATTCACTCTCTGTACAGTCTTTGAAAAGCAATTACACAACCTTTTCTTTCCTTTGCAGCGTTGGAAAAGCGAGGCTCCGGGGACAAAACTGGAATGAATGCAAGGGCACTAATTATGGAGCAGGTCTGAGGTGGAAATGAGGTGAGGCAAACAGATGTCTGAGGTTTCACAACGCAAGCTTCAGAGTTCTTCTTATGTTACATGTGACCCATGACTTTTCTGCGTTGCTTACCCAAAATATTTGTCTTTGTTCATATTAGTAGCTTAAAAAGGAGCTCACACAGTTCTTTTCTATTATCATGTGCTGTAATAAAGAGATAGGACTCAGAAACAGAAGCAAGTGAATGATTTCAATGAAAAATGATTTCACTAATAAAACCAAATGTTTTAACCATCCATCATAGTGTACTGACCCACTTCTTGCTTTAGGCTGTATTCACATAACTCAAATTAACTGTAAAACGTCTCATTGGCATCCCAAATAAATAGCTGCAGGTACTCTGGTTTCCTCCCGCAATCCAGAAACATGCATTTTATGTTAATCGGTGGCCCTAAAAATTGCCCCTCGGTTTGAGTGTGTGGTTGTCTGTCTTTGTCCTGTGATAGACTGGCGCCCTGTCCAGGGTATATCCTGTCTTCGCTCATCAGTAAGCTAAAACTGGACTGTCAAACTTTGGCTCAACACTTTGGTCTTCGATAAATGCTCCATATTGCTGATGAAAATGTTCTTTAAGCGTAATAACATGAGATTTATTCCAACCAAGATCTCAAAATCATCACTTGTGCTCAGATTCAAGACGTCGCTAATCTTAAAGTAAGAAAATGAAGTTACGTGATCACGTTGGAAGCTATTCTCAGCAGGTTTAACCGAGTCTGTGTGGAAGCTCGAAAAAGAAGCGACAAAAAAATGTGTGTCTGGGTGTTGCGCCGACCTCATTGTCTCGGTCCTTCTCCAGGAAGTGTCGGGCCACGTGGCTGGGCAGGATGTTCCTCAACATGTTCTCATTGTGCTCTCGCAGCTCCTTCATCTCGTTGATCTCCTCTTTGGCCTGGACACGCCACAGAAAATCCAGCCGTGCCGTGTATTCCAGCTGAGGACAGGAAGGAGATTGTAAAAGGGTATAACAAAATACATGGTTTACCTGCATATCACTACATTATTGCACTCTTCATTCCGGGCTTTCCGCAGTATTTCATTATTATATCACTTGATTTTAATAAGCAATTGCAATATTAATTAATTGCATTGGAAGTCTGCAACTGTTATTTGCAATCAGTTTATTTAAATGTCACTTGATGACTTTAAGAAACTCCGGTTATTTGCATTCATAGTACAATTAGATCCATCATAACCAAGGTCCAAAAGACACAGACTAATCTATGTTGCTGTTTTTTCTCACCAATAATTTGTCTCATCCTGTTTTGTTTTTTTTCTTACAGCAGTCACTCCTGAAATCATCTCATTATGTCACAACATCATTAAAATTTGATTTGAGGAGGAGCCCTGAGGTCGAGTGTGAAACGTGAAGAAATTCTATAAAATTCTGCAGCTGTGATTAATCCTGCTGAATGATGAATACATTTTCAAGGTTGTATTTTTGTGTTGTTCTTTGTCACCACAAGGTTATTTTGAACCAGCATTTCAGTACCTTTATTTTTTCATCAATCAGGTACCTTCCAGTGAAACCTAATTTACAATTTATTAATTTTTGAGTCCAGCTAATTGAATATCTAGGATTGAATCAATTGATGGGTTCCAGTGCCTTCCCGGTTATAAAGAGTATATATATATAAAGATGAAGAAATGCTGCTTGTTGCACAAAAATATGTTTCTATTCTATGAGCTCCAGGCAGTGATTTGCTTATTTAATGGATTATTTGTTATTGTTCATGGGAAAATAAGGCACAACATATTAGTTCAAGCAGATATTTCCTGGAGAGACGTCCTGTTTTACTGATGTTACGGCATCACTGGAGGTTGTTTAGTCGACACAGAGATAAAAAAACTGTCCCAAAAAAACAGGTTCTGCTTCAGGGAAGTATTACATCATTGCGAGCACACAGAATATATGTAGGAAGCACAAAATGAATTTGATGTCAGAACCTAGTCCAAGATTACAGTGTTCTTTATGTACGGGGGATATAATGTATGTGCTGAGGGCACAGAGCAGGTGGCTCGACCCAAACTGCTAAAAAGACTCATCACAAGACCAATTCACAGCCTACTAACACATAAAACACAGACAACATTTTTTTTTCTCACTAGAAATGATCAGGCTCCACAACAATGAGTGAGATTCTTATTCTTTCTTCTTAGTCTTCCATCCCCAACATCTCTTGCTTCGTATAGCCACCATTTCTCCTCTGCACAAACAACGAGAGGCCCAGAGCAGATCCTTGATGAACCCCACCCTGATGCAGTTAACGCTGTCTCACTGTGATGAAGTAATTAACTCAGGGTGATCAAAGATCCAGCCCAGCAAACCACCAATCAAATACATTAAACAGCTATATGGGAGGGTTTTTACATTTGACAGTATTTTGTACCAGAAGGGTTTCGTTCAAATTGGCTTTATGTAAAGATTGCAGTCATTTTCAGGAGTAAAATATAGGCGTTTTCATCACGTATAATTTGCACAACAAAGAAACACTTTAAAGTTTAAATATACATGTTATTTTACTGGTTTGGCCCACTCAAGATGAAATTGGGCTGAGTGTGGACACTGAACTAAAATATGTTTGACATACCAACATTAAATAAACATTGAAAATAAAATCCTTTAAGTCTGCAAAGAGCGGACTGAACAAAAACTTACATTACAGTGTTAATTTGGCCATACATATTCAATAAAAGTATTTATCAGACATTGCTTAAGCTACACTTAAGTCACCAGTTATATGTGCTAATACTGATTTTGACTCTTTCACTTTTTTCTCAAGGCCATAATACATAACATGTCCAAACATTAATTTTTTTCTTCCTACTCCATTCAAACTGTTCACACAGACTGAAAGCCATCACAGGCCTTTGAAAAATCCTCAATTACTTGAAAAGTCAAACCAAATTCAAGGAAAACTCTGTTGTTTATATCATTAAGATGATGGAAAAGGCCAAGCTGCGGCTCTGCAATGAGCTGCTAAATTAAAAAAAAAAAAATCTGTTAAAAACTGGATCAATTATGTAACATGAGGAGAGCTCGATCAATCAGACAGGGCAAAAGGGATTCCAATAACCAACACAAATTACTTTTTTGAATGAACAATTAATACAAAGTCATTTGAATAAATTAGAGCCCAACAAAAGTCAGTACCAGTTAGTTTGTACTCGCAGAAGAAAGAAAAATGAAAGAAAAAAAAAAATCAGTTTTATTAAAATTAATTTCCAGGGCAGACAGATAAGCCTGTGAGGATTTAAAGGACTCTCAGTGGCTTTTGACGGAAGCAGTTTTGTGATTAATCGTGGTATCAATTAGTCGCCTAATCGTATGAGTGGGTACAAAAACTTCTCACTTTGTGTTTTTCCAATTAAGGATGCAAAGCCTGTGGGGCCCGTTTGGCGGCGGGATAATGAGCTGGTGGCCGGTAAAAAAATAGGTTGCTCACTCGTTAACCAGCGTGACCTCTTCAGTTCACAGACAGCTTCTCCGAGGAAATACAGAGGTGGGAAAAAAAAAACCCCAACCATTTCACCACTACTAATCAGTACTAATCAACATTTCAAAACAATTCTTACACATTAGTGTTGTCCTCACCCTCACCTGACTGCATTTACAGCACATAAGTCTACTTGTGCAGTAATATGTTGAATATTGAATATATATATAGATTTGAAAAAAGTGTAAAATATGAATTAACATTAACATTTTCTTCACATCTACTTGATAGAAGTGAATGGCTTTTTCCTCGCTACATTAATCTGATAAATGCACTGGCTTCTCACATGTATTTTACAGATTACAGTATAAGAAGTTTTATGGACATTGAAATGTGCGTGGCATTATTTTATTACAAGATAATAATAACAATAATATTATTATGGAAAAAAATTGCATAATATTACTGAAAATGAAACACAGATCACCATTAAAGAGAAAAAAAGCGTTTAAGGGCCTATAATTGTGACAAAAAATTACTTGTGCATGCCTTAGAATTTACTTTCAAATCTAGCTTAGGTGTCACAAATTTAGCTTTCTTGCCGTGACACAAATTGAAGAATTTTCCTTCACCTGGACGAGGAATGGCACCAAAGACCAAATCAGATGAGCTGGATAGGACAGACTCGCCAGAAGTGAGCCTGCAAGTCAGACCAAGCGCAAAATCCATCCATCCATCCATCCATCCATCCAACACTCAAACACTCAAACACACTTACATTGACACTTATGGGCAATCTATACTTGCCAATTAACCTCAAATCCATATTTTTTACTTTTTTCTTTAGTCCTGGGACAAAAACCCATGTATGTATAGGGAGAACAACCAAACTCCACACATAAATGCTCCCAAGCCCAGACTGGAACTGAGCATATTCTCGTTGTGGGGCAAGAGAGCTTCTAACTACATCATCGTGAATAATAGGTTTTAAATATTGCTCTGAATAAATCTTGTCCGTGGCATCCTCGTTGAGTTGAGTTGAGTTCAGACAGCTGAACATTTACAATTATACCACAAACACCCTGACTTCAAAACCTACATGTCTCCATCAGACTAAATGCAAATCAGCTGAATACGAACTTTTGTTGTTTCTTTCTTTCTTTCTTTTTTTTTAAGAAACGGCTGTCTAATGCAACCTGCTGTGAGAAAAAAGAAAAGTGCTCTCTCCCGTCCATTAAGTGTTGTGAACAGAGACGATTTAGAGGCAGTCACACAGTTTATCATACCATTAACACCATTCAATAAAAAGCTGCATCACATTTTCTGAATCGGACCCTCCTGATGGGAGGAAACTGTCTCTTATGGATGCACTCTCCCACTGCCTGATGCTTCTCACACAAACAGCTTTTCGCAGCAGTGAGTGTTTTGCTCCTCATGCTGCGAGCTGTCATTGTCTCCGCTTTGTCAAACTAGTGGTCGAATTGACCCAGGGAAAATCAATATGCCACTGGATGACTTCAAATACGACGGCTTTCTACTTTCATGAGGCTACAAAAGACCTTCAATTACGGCCGTCTCCCCCATCTGTGACTGCCGCCGAGCCGCCTGATCAAAGGTTGCCATAGAGAGAGAATGAAAGCGGTGCGCTGATACCAGTTTCCATCAGGCTGCTGACTCCAACTGCTTCTATACAAAAATGGCATGTATAATGTATCAGATGTGTAAATGAAGTGGTTTGTTTCTGCTTTTGCTTCGTGTTTACGGAAGACAAATCCACACATCCGAACAAGATCCTTTTCTCCAGCATTACAAATGCAGTTCCCAATATTTGGGGATTGTAAACAACTCTAAAGTATCCCTGCACCTGTTTGTCACAGCTTGAATGTACACTGAGCACTTCAACAAAGAGGGAGTTTCTTTTCTTCCAGCTTTACAGTTGAGCTCATTCAGGAGGCCTGCGGTGTGAAAATCCTCCACTGTATTACAAAAAAGTCTCATCGTCTTTATGCTTATATATATATATAAAAAAAACAAAAACCCTGCTGAGAACTATTTTAAGATGGACGTTTTGTATATGTTTTACCATCAGCTGCTTTAAACCTTTCTCTGCAACTCTGAATCATCATCAGCAGAGGTTAAACAAGTAATCAACCAGTTATTTATGTTCAGATGGTCATGAAAGTAAAAAGTTCAATCCCCAAAACTATATAACTGCTACAGTTGCCAATATTACTCTCCAATATTCGTGTTTGAAATATGTCACCTGTTTCTCAGATTGTACCACCACAGTCACTAGTGCAATATCTCGAATATTGTAATGGCATGATTGTCATGACCAGTGATGCCAGCAACGCGTTACTGTCATATGACCACTTTTTTAAGTACCGAGTAATCTACACACATTACTAGTTCCAAACCAGTAAACAGATTAAAGTCACTTCTCCAAGTCACTGTGTGTTACTATTGCAGAGTCCTGCAGGAAGAGTTTCTTGTCTGTAAAGCTGCTTTATTACTGAACAGAACCGGGCCGCTGATATAAATGTGATGTTTTAGCCATCAAGAGAATTTTTCACATTCTTTCAACGATGTGAACAAGCAAAAAAGACACCACAGCACTTGAGCATTAAAGTGGTCAGACATTTAATAAACAAGGGGTGTGTGTGGAAAAGACGAATATCATGTGATCATTTTTCAGTATTTACAATTGAGGGTCACAGAGGCTCGTCTCAGTATTTTGCCTTGAAACATCACTGAGTGCTTACAGCTCTGTGATATGATTTAAGAGAACAGGCGAAGTCCCGGGGGCCCTGAGGTCTCATCTTCATCCTATTATCACACCAATGCCTCTGGCACCACTTGGTTACTTGCTGTGGAAAAATGTGACTGCAAAGGGCATGACCTTCAATATTACGGGGTAAGACAGAAATTTACCAGAGAATTTGGATGATATCATTAATATCGCTGCAGGTTGGGAGCACAGAGTGAGGCCAGAACCCACTCTGAAGCATCTGTACCGATGCGTTTGGTCAGAAAGCAAGAGGAGCTGTCTCACTGAGTGCTGTCAATGCTGGTTGAGGAAAACTGTGGCTGAGTGTTACGTTAAAGGCGCGGTATTCTTGAACTCCCGTGGTGTATGGGGAGCGTAGGATGTATCCATTGCACTACAGATTTAAGCACAAACGCAGCCACGCAGAGCGGCTGCAGCTGTGCTCACAGCCAGTGGCCACATACTGTCAGAGCAGTGGACGAAACTGAGTAACAAGTGTGATTATGTGCGGAGCATGTCACTTAATTTGAAGTGTTTCTATCTAGATCTGATCAACAATTTATCAGCTTAGGCATGAAGAGCAGGGTAAAACCAAAATTACAGCAAGAAAATGCTATAGTAGTCACGACAAAAGACAAAAAAAAACTTCTACTCTGAGAACAATGCTGACATAATGCATCAATACTGCATATATATTATAAGTTAGTGTCAATATAGCTGCAAGTGTAAGATTGCTGTTCATTACCCGAGACTGCTAACAAACAATAATTTCAATTGATTTTATGATATTTAGTGTTGGACACATTTTTGTACAGAAATACACATACGAATACCCCAAAAAATGCTTGTTACCAAGCATTATTCTAGAATTTTTAAGATATATGTTTATATAAACTGTTACTAATAATGCTCCTCATGCATCAAATCTTATATGTTGTTCATTTTTTTTCATGCAAAATCTTTTATATATGTTTATTTTTTGTCAATATTATTTGTCAATAATCCTGCTGTGCGCTAAAATGAAATTGCCTTGAAATTTCATTTTGATGCAAATCTACATCTATCGCTACGTCTGTGTCTTTGTCTATGTTTAAGTCTTTGTCTATGTCTATATTTAAATGAATCGCCTAAGTACTGCTGCTCTTCATTGCGAAGTGGTATTAAGCTATGTTTAAAATCAGATCAGCTGTCACTTCTTCTTCTTCTGTTATTTAGACCCCAACTTAGCTGCTAGCACTAATTAGATAGTTGCATAGCAACAAGGACGATGCCCAGAGTTTTTCTGATTCATGTTCCTATTCACATCTTTACATTATTCATTACATAAATGGAATCAGACGATTTCTCTTCCTCACAAATATTTCTTGGAATTGTGTTGACTTTGATGAAAGATGGTGGGAGGCTGACAAGATCTGTTGCAAACAGTCAGAAATATTAAGGATTCAAGCAAGCAACCAGCTATGTGGACGTGAACCCTTTCTCCAATCTCCAATAGCGAACACACTCACTCTGACCAAGACACAAAAACAGGAAGCTTCAAAGTGAAAGCCACGGGAGGGTTCCCAGGGGGGGCTCTTGATTGTGGATCTTATTAAAGTTTTCTTTGAAATGTGAAAATCAAACCTTGACAAGCAATCTCTGAGCAGTGAACTATGTCTCCCTCATCTGGACCCGAAACTGGGAACCAATTATATGGAGCAGGCATGGACAAGTCGTTCCTAAACACAGATCTGTCACACAGTCTATACTGTAAAATTATAATCCTTCAAAACAAGTATGAACTACGTACCATGTTGAAAAAAAGAAAGAAAAGAGCTGCATTATGTGCATCTTGGACACTTGATTCATAATGCTTCACTGACCCCTGGCAGGACAGCCAAAGGGCAGCATGTGGTCAGATTTGATTTAGAGCATGAGTGGCCATGTGGTAAGAACCTGGCTTTCAGCTCAAACCTACCAAAAAATAAAAATACAATCTAATGCTAGATGCTTCACCTCCTTCTGAGTGAGTTTTCTCTCTCTCTTTATTGAAAACAAAAATAAATTTCGAATCATTTTTTCGTATCTCTGGAAAAGTAAAACACAGCTATATCTTTGACTACGAGTGGATTTTATTTCACTCACTTTTTTTGTTACAAATCCTCTTGAATGATACTAAACCTCTTCAGTTGGGGAGGACCTACACAGTCTTTAATCTATAAAAACTTTCCAAGTTGACAAAGCTTTTCTTACCTGCTGGCCGTGGTAAAACACTGCGAGGAGGAACATGGCCATCAGGAGCAGAGATGTCTCTTTGGTTCCCAGGAAGTTTCTGTGAGAGAGGAAAGAGAGAGGAAGCCCGAGATTATGACCATTGCTTTCTTAACTAACAATGATTAATTCTTTTGAGGGAAAACATGAGCAAAGTGCGGAAAACGAAACTAATCAAATTTTGATCGTGATTGAAAAAAAAGAGAAATCCCTCGATGCCTCTGCTGAGATATAAGACAGGTCAAGTTGTGCAGTGTTGTTCAGGCTGATCTGATGCAAGCTGAAGCTAAACAGATATTCTGCTCCCAGCACTGTATAAGAGGCGCACTTTTACACCAAATGGAAAACAAGAGATAATTTGTAGTCACCGCAAAGGCTCAGCTTGTGACAATAAAAAGCAGTTTCACGTTTTTAGCATTCAGTGAAGCGAGATGAAAACAAAACACACAACCACCCTGCTTCAAAGGCTCCTGCTACTCACACAGAGTTCGTTTAAAATCAAGGTCATTTCAAAGGCTCTGACGTTAAGTGAACAGAGCAGCTTAAATTAGCTCGCTCCAAAATGTCATGTGATGTAAATGAGCTCATACCGGCACATAACACATTATACATAATTGCTAATGGGCTTATATATTTATACATTTTGCTGCTTGAGCAGCCTCAATGTGCTCATTCACTCACACAATCATACACACATACACAAGCTCAAGGATCAAACCACCAAGATTTTACAAGCAGTAGATTTAGAGATGCTCATCTCATAGTGGCTCTTATCATATTTCTAAATCACTAGCTCTTAAAAAGATGAAAATCTAATGGGAATGTTACCTTCTATCACATCCAGCTTTAATAAAGGTTATCAGGAAGCTTGAACAGTGGAGCTAAGGAAATGTGTCCTTGTGTAGTCCCTTAAAAAGTAGATTGATAGTTATTAGATAATTTCCTGCATACTGGAAGCCATCAAAATGTCACATCTCTGAATGACAGAATACATTGGAAGAACACAGGAACTGCTTTGGTCAAATTATAAGAAGCCCAAGCATTCCGAAATGTCAACCTATAGTTTACAGAGTAACTCATGCAAACGCACGCATGCATGCACATGCTAATGCATTGACTGTTGACAAAAACTTCAGCAACTTCCTGCAAGACGGTAATCAAACCACTTTGGGATGTTGGAAGACAAACCAAAGTATAAATCGTAGCATGTTTGCTAAAAAAACAAACAAAAAAACAAACGTACGAGGTGTACAGGTACAGAAACCACAACATTCATCCTAAAAGCATTTTTGGAGCCTTTGTTGCATCGTTATTGATGCTTTTTTGTTTTGCTAAACTACCATGTTTATTTTAGTGGCAGTTAAGTAATACAGGTATTTTTAGAATTGGGTTAAAATAAACCATTTTTGTCACTGCAATGTTACATTGAGCTGGACGTTCCTAGGAGTCATCATCTTGAATATACAGATGAAGAAAGCCTTTGACTTGTCGATAAATATGTTGTTTAGTCTAAAAAATGTTATGTTATATACATACAAAGATGTACCGATGAAAAGAATGTCTGGTAGTGCAGACAATCAATTCCTCATCATAAAAACCATATTTGTTCAAACACAATGCATTTATTTATCTGTGCTATTTCTTTAACTTGTGTGTGACAAAAGAGTGAAACTTTTGTAGTGGACAGAAAGCAAAGCTGCACTTCCTCCTCCAGAGGGCTTTTCACACTGACCTTTTATCGTGTTCTCCAGAAGGACTTTGAGAAATTAATCTGACCCTCTCTGCTCCCTGTGGATATCTCCTGTATGGAAAACCTTTGCTCCAAGGCTTCTTCCCCTTTTTTTTCTAATAGGTTTTTTTTTTTCGTGGTTATTTTCTCAGGATGTACTGAAGCAATGTCACTGTAAAAGTCCCGTACGTTCACAGAGAACTTGCACCCCTAATCTCCACTAAGATGAGTTTCCTCACATTAGAAATAATAGCGATCAGGGGGAAAAAAAGGTCAATGTGGTTAACGCTCTTGACTTTGAGGAGGAAGAGGTCATGAAACTTTAAAGGGTTGACATGTAGGAAGCAGTGATGGAGAGACACTAATGTACCTTCACTTTATATATGTCAACTAGAATAAACTACACTCACCTTTTCCTGCATTAGTAATAAAACTTTTCTTGAAATTGCAGGACTGAGCACTGAATGAAGAAGGATGAAGCACCTGCTACATATCAAACCTCCGTCATGGGCGGCTGCTCCCAAGTGAAGGCGTCTACAGCATTAAACATTCATCAGATGGACCGTATAGCTCTCTGAGTGGCGCGGCCACCTGGTGAACCAGTCACTGTGAAGCACTCACTCTGTGTTGTGGTGGACCGTGTCGTATCGAACAAACAGCGAGGTGTAGAAGGCTTCGGTCAGGAGAGAGTAGATGGCGATCATCACAAGCAGCACAGCCAGCTTCAAGACAGAGTTCAACCTCAAGAACACCGCACATGTCACCATGGCCAGAACCCCCGTGAAGACGAAGTACTGAAACGAAAAACAAAGATGTGCTAAACCTAAATTATACACATAAAATTAATAAGTTAAGCTTCATGCAAAACAGTAATGTAAACACATGGAACTAAGATTACAGCATTATATCAATTTAGCATAACAGTATAATGATTCAAAGTACATTTTAAATTAACCAATCAAGAAATTCCCTTGGGGATAAATAATGTGTTTCTATTCTATTCTATTCTATTCTAGTCCACCAGATGAATTGTTGATAAGTACAAGTCAAATTATTTTCCAGGGAAAAGAATTATACAATGAGAACAATAATAAAAGAATAAATGGACACAAATTGAATAATCAATAAAATTGAGAGCAAAGTAATTTTGAGGAGACAAACAAGATAAAATTCTGAAACAAACAGTTGTTAAAAGTTAAAATATTAATATGACATAAGGAAAATCAAAAAAATTATAAAAGCCCAGACAATATTGAAAGAGATGCAATTTGAAATAAAATAAAATGTTCAAATAGACAATAAAATACAATTAGCAACACCACCATTAAGCATAATGTATGTCTGCTTGACTGTTCAGTTTAATAACTTTGGCAAAACAAATGAACAACAACTGAAAGACCTACAGTATTTCCTAATACTGTGTGTATATTACAGCCTCGTTTATCTTGAAAATGTAGTCTATAACGTAAGCCTCTTAACAGAATGCTTTTGTCTGAGCCTCATTCTCACCTTTTATACTCAACATTCAGAGACCAAGGCATTTAGTAATCAATTCAGCTTCAATGGAAATAACCGTCATGACATCACTCTGACATCATGAGCTCCTCCAGCCACAGACGATATTATACAACATGGAGCAGCAATAAACCTGTGATGGGATGTCCTTTTATTACCTTGACTAAAGGCGTCTGAGTTGGCGCGAGTATTTTTTTTTAGCTGTGTCTAATCTAATATTCCAGTCTGATATTGTCCCTCCTGCACAAAAAAAAGTAAATCATTCTTCTTTATGGATCTAAAAACAGACCTTATTCGGAGCACAAGAGCCTTTCTGACTCTGGGGAGGAAATAAGTTTATGATGTATACATGCAACAATTCATGACTCAACCCGAGCCCGAAGCTGTAAAAATGTGACTCGCTTATTGAGACCATCAATCAGCTCTATATTGTGTGAGCAAAAAAACAAACAAACAAAAAAAGAAAAAAAAACACATAATGGATATTTCTATCACGACTTTCTGATGGCTCCATCAGTCGCTGTTGTGTGAGGTGAAACTTCCCTCTGGGTGCGAGCAGATGTCGAGGATATTTAATTCATCATTTTGTCGCTGTCACAGAAGTTGGAAGGAAAAAAAAACAACAAAAAACTAAACAAAAAACTAAACAGATGGACCTGACTGCAAAATTGAGACACCTCACTTGGTCCATACCTCTGGGTAGAAGCAGATGTCGGGGATGGAGGCTGACTCGTTGTACGTCTCGTTCCTTAAAGTGGTGGACTTGTCAAAGTCGCACCACAGCTGTAAAAGCCCAACAGGGAGGATTATAATTGTTGTACAGTATTAAACTCTTGTTGGATCAGCAGAAGAGAAAAAAAAACACATTTTTATCAGCTTTTCTTCTTTTCTTTATATTAAAATGCTATTATTTACTGGTCCGGCCCTGGTGTGGTGAGTTTGATACCCCTGTAAATTGGATTTTTTTTTTTTTAATCTATCATCTGCTTCACTTTTCTTCCTCTTTTCTTCAGACGGCAAATATCCAGTTCCATGCAAACTGATGGAAAGTGTAAGTCATAGTGTTTTTTTAGTTTTCCATGTTTGCCTTGCACATTGCCAGTGCCCTTTCTTCCATTAAGTTCCATTTTCTCAGAAAGTCCAGCCTCTGGGTTTTCTTTTTTCCAGATACAATCAAAAGCATGTTTTAAGCTGATTATCAGCTTGGTTAATGTAATTTAGTTCAATAATTTACATGTTTAAAATGAAAACAGGGCTAAAGAACGGAGCAGCTTTATCAAGAAAATTGCAGTCAATGGGCTCACACTCCCAAACACCTTTTGAAATAACATCAATGTTGCTAGAAACTGACTATAACAGTCTCACTTGTTGTCATGATATCACATTTTTCAACCTCGTTTATTTAGTTATCCAAGAATGAACATTGAAATAAATTGAAAGTGATTTCACAACCATTAAACTTAATGTATGCCTGACAAAGATTTTTTTTCTTAGTTTTTTTTTTTAAAATATCATTGCCATAAAAATGAAATGAAGAAAAACCAATAATGTTCCCTAATAAGTATTTTGTTTGTATTCCAGCCTCATTTATCGTGTTCCTCCATGCCTTGGAGCGCTATTATTGCCCAATTACTAATAAAAAAACATGAATAGTCTGTGTAAAGGACATTTCCTTTATTATTATAAACAGACACTGCCCTCAGATAGCAGACAAACAAATTAATTCATACATCATTAAAAACAGCCTCTGACAAGTGTCTGTTTAAGGGATTCAACTAGATGCCATACTGGTTAGCAGTTAATGGAAACAACTTGAATAATGGCAACTAGCAAAAACGAGAAGAGGGAGTTGTTCTCAACCAAACTCTACTGGCAACAGAAATGGATGAAAGTACATTTATAGAGATATATTTAAGAGAAGCGCACACAAAAATTATTCATTAGGGATGTCATTGATTAGTGGTCTTAGGCCCCGTTTACACAACAATGTTTCAGATGAAAATGCATTGTTCCAGTGTTTTCGTTCTAGGTTCTAGGGTGTGTTCTAGGGTGAAAGGAATACATCGAGCCTGATCATGTGGTGCTTTTGTCTGTTGTCTGAGGGTGCTTTTTCATATTTCCATTTGACTAGCCTCATTAGGCATATTGTTTGCCAGGAGCATCTCTATTGACTATAATTCTATGTAACGTCGAAATTAACTTACTATATTGATCATGGCTGCCAGGAAATTGATGAGGATGGAGACGAAGATGATGACATTTCGCGCTGCATAGGTCTCATTTATCCAACAGCAAGCTTTCCGAAGGACCAGAGGCAGACACTTGTAGTCCTCCGCTGTCGTAACTAGGACCAGGCAGGAATGAAGGACGATGAGGACCGAGAACTGAATCACCATGGTTACCATTCTGCAAAAAAACAAAAGTAGAAATGATAACATTGTAGCAGTGAGATCATGTATGTAGAGATGGATTTTCCTACTCATCAAATCATACAGGGCGCCATGAATGTGGGATATTTTCTTAATTTTTTTTGTTGAAGAAACCAAATGGTCTTTTTTTTTTAAAACATTGGAAGTGATATGTGATGACCTGTCATTTCCAAAGTCTCCCCAAACAAGGAGCAGAAATCTGAATTGATTTGGCATGCTTAACACTACTCCCATGTGTATGGTTTTGTTACAAAAACAGACAATAGAACCCTCTATTAGCCCCACATGAAAACTGCATTGTTTTCAACATTTCTGCTGTTTACGTGGAAACGGACAGCGTTTTCAAAATGTTGTATTGTAAACCTGAGACTTTTCTGAAATGAAAACGTAAAAACAATGTTGTCTCATTGGAAACATTGTTGTGTAAGCGGATCCGAGACTCTTGAGAAACCACAACAGTTTGCTGAGGTATAAAGATTTTAAACAACAAGAGGGCATGCTGGCACTTTAATGTCCATATACAGGCTTTTTATTCACCGAGTGAGTTTTCTTACCTGGCAGAGGGAAGGAGGCTTTGGATGGTTGTGATGAAGATGAGCACGATGAAGGCGCACACCAAGTTGGACTTGAAAACCTCATCTCTCATCTGTGAGTACTGTGCCACGAAAGCAAAAGAAAAAAAAGAAAAAAACAAAAAGAAACAGAAAAAAGAAGAAGAAAAAAGAAGCAGGAGTGGGAGAAGGGGGGAGATGGGGAAACAAGTTTTCAGACAAATGGAGGAGACTCAACACACCCAAAATGCACTTGTTAAACACACTAATGCACTGGCACGGATGCATGCGACGGTTCAACCACAAGCGTTAGAGAGAGAGACTGGAGCTGGTGAGTTAGCTGGGGGTCCTGGGGAAGGTGCAAAGCTGACAAGCACAATGCTGTTAGCTGAGTCGGGGACACAAACGGAGCACGCTGCGTCAAAATGGGAAAACAACAAAGCTACACTCGCGGCTTCAAAAGGGCTAAAATATGAACGGAAATAGTATAAGATGAGTTTTCTTATTTCTCTACCACAGTTGGGTGATGTCACTTTAAGTCAATTGGTAAACTTATCAAAGTATATTGTTCAACACCTGACGAGATTCATCTTTATATCGGATCTTGCGTCTAATAAATGTTCATTGAAGGTTTTGACAGAATTTACATAAAAAGGCACCAGGGGGACCATCGGAAGTGGACTTGGGTTCGGGAGTTTGCATGTTCAGATTCCCACAGTGGACAGGTCACCACTGTGGATCCCTGAGCATAACCCCTGACACTCATCAGCTCCCCAATGTGGCATCCCACCACATCCAAGAATTAGTACATTAAATATGCAAAAAAACTTTTTTTTATAATTTTTTGCAGGGTGTTAATAATGTATGTTTAGTTAATTATTAGTTTAAAATATTTCTTGATGTTACTGGTTAGTAATGTCCAGTAATAGTGTATATACTTTAATACCAACAGCAATAGCAGCATAGTGTTCATACACTGTATACGTCCATGTGTATATTTCCTCTCTAGCAAATCCAGAAGTAATCCTTGTTTTAACCTAATGTAGCAGTTTCCCCTTTTCAGAAAATTAGACTATCATTGTAGGAGGTAAAAATGGGAAATTTGAACAATGACAAAATGTTGAAAGCCTGAAGAAATTCTGCAGAAAAGCTTATTTTGTTCAGCCGATGAAAGATTTCTTTTTTGTCTCCTCAAGGAGGTTTTTTTTGTTTGTATAGTCATCTAAAGAAGAAACTGTGTTTGATGATGTGGGCATTAGCATTTCCTAAAGTGTTCTGATTCAAGACTACCCATTGAGTCACTGGACTGGGCTAACTGCCTGACTCATCCCAGTCTCAGACTTTTCTCCCCCGTGACCCCCGCTGCCCCGTCCTTGCTCTGTCTTTCTCAAAGGGTGCTGGGAAATTAGCAAGAGGATGCTTCATGTTTCGTCACAACTTCAACAAATTAAAAAAAAAAAAAAAAAAGAAGAAACAAACAAAAAAAAAAGAGATGAGGAAAGCCAAAAGCAAATCACTGCACATTGACTGACCGAGGAAATAAAGAGGGAATCAAAAAGTACAACAAAAAAAAACAGTTTTTGAAAGAGTTTTTGAAGATGGCGGTGGGATTTGGGAGGGAAAAAACACAACTGTGAAGTAGAAAGTGAAAAGGCCAACTCAATGTTCAAAGATGAGCTTATTCATGGAGCAACAAAAAAAAGGAGAAAAGGGATTCAAAGCTACAGAAGTGCACCGCATTCAGCTACAAAAAACCCTGGTCAGACATGGTTTATTGCCACCATTACCTCATTTCTTTGTGATGATTATTTAATTATAAAGAAAATTACATATTTTTGTCATACTGTGGGCTACTTGTTGTTAGTGGTGTTTCAAATTCTCATATAAACTTCGATTGATCGCGCACTGATTGTAAATATATTTTCAATAGTTTTACTAACAGATAAACACATTCTCTTTAGAAACACATAAAAAAACAAACTTTATTTATTAGAAATTTCAAAACCCCATCTGCCAGCATAGAAATCTAGAGACGTCAAATCAAAACAGTGGGATATGAATGCAGTGCGCTCCCATAAAAACAAAAAGAAGAAAAACGTTTTTTTTTTCCACAAGACTGCAAAAGGGAAACAGGTCCATTGCATGGATGGGAGGGGGGGGGGGGGTCATGAGTAAACTGAAGGGGCTTTGGACTTGACAAACTTTCACGTTTGGCTGCTTATTTTTATTTTTGATTTCACAGTCCATGTCAACACTTTTAATATTCAGATAAAAGAATTTGTAAAAGTAGAATGATTTTCTGTAACTCTTGATGCATAATTAGTTTCGAGTCTGAAGAGTGTCATTGGCATATATATAGAAGTAATTACACGACTTTGGAAAAGCTGTGTTGCGTCTTGAGTGTCAATTATTTCGCAGCGGCGCTCAGAACCACTGAAAAGAGAACTTTTTGACAATGGCTTGCGAGTTGGAATCTTTTAAAAATGCTCCAACTCTGTCCCCGTGGAAACGATGGAACACGCAACTTCTTGAAAATGCTCCAACTCCATCGCTATGGAAATGGGGAGGGGGGAGGGGCTTTTCTGAAAAGCTGCTACTGCGCACCACGGCTGTGGTAACTTGTTTTTCTGCAAATGCGAGAGTAGATGGACAATAACAACAACCTGTCACCAGTAATAGCAATTCAACTTTGTCATCTATCCATATGAATGTCTGTGTACTCGCCATTGTTGATGTTTACAGCATATTGTTCTTTGCATGTATGTTTGTCTGGTTTCATTAAAAGAACAAACAAAAAAACGCCCACTTGACGGCCAACATGAAAACTACATTATTACTGTTGTTTAAACGTAAAAAGGAGTTTTACTGGAAACGTTGTTGTGTGAAGTGGGCCTAATTCATACAGCCATTACTTAATAAACAAACAAAAAAAACAAACATCTGAAACCTTCAATTTTGATCTGAAGGAGCACAGCTTTACTCAGCAAAACATCAAAGTTAAAGCTTCAAATATTTCCAAATAATCGCACTAACCTGGCCAAACAACTGTAGACTACATTTGAAAAATCATTATTACTTGTCTATTTTTGTTTTTGTTTTTTTTACATGAAAGTCACAGAATCAAATGTGAAAAATACTAAATGTCACCTTATTTCAAGTAAAACAAAAAGAAGCTAAAAGTTTTTAATGGAATGGAAAGAGAATTACATAGATTACATAGATTAAGTAGACACGCCTCAGACTCTGTCCAAATAAAAGAGAATATTAACCTTGATCTTGATCAGTAGCAGCATTATTTCCATTATTTAAAAAAAAAAAAAAAAAGATTCCTGGTGACTTATACAAATAAAGTAATACAAACAATTTTTACAAGTCAAGTGCCTTTAGCTTACTCATGATGGGACAAAATAATTGTTGGTCATTGTTTTGCTTCTGAAAATCTTCATCTAGGAATAGATATGAAGAGGGAGAGAGAAATAAAAAAAAAAAAAAAAAACAGTGATCTGTCTAAAACCCCAGCTACCTTCTCTTCCAGGCTGGAGTCTTTAAACATCAGTGAGAAAGGCTTGATATGCTCTCTTCTCAACTTATCGCCACTCCGTAAGTCGATGGCGCTCTCTATTCGCTTGTTAATTTCCTCAGGACCAGAGTGGACATGCAAAGCTTGTGCGAGATGGTTTGGTAGCAGATTTATCGAATTTCTCGTTAGGGCAGCCAGAGTCTAGAGGGAAAGCACATGCACATAGAATGAACCTGCTTGTCCCCCCCCTTTTTTTTTTTTTTTGTTTCATTCAAGATACAAATGAAAAAAAAAAAAGAACAGACACAGTTACATTCATTACATACACGAAAGTGAAAACCAAAATTAAGGAAGAGGAAGAAAAAGGGAAGCTCAAAATGCAACGTTTGGCCGTCAGACGGCACGGAGCAAGTCATGCATCTCCCATTCACTCTCGTAGCATGTTCACATTGCAATGTTAGTGGTGGCAAAGCTTGCAATTATGTACACATAACAAAGCTGCAATTTATGTGATTTTAAAAAAAAGACCGCAGATGAAAACGCACAAAAAATTATGGAAATTAAAAATGATGAAGCATGAAATGGGGGACAGTTAAAAAAAAAAAAAGTGAAAGAGTATAGCCAGACAATGTCTGGGGAAATGAGGTCGAATGTACAAAATGAACGGGGCAATTTTAAACCTCTTAGAGCAACCTTTGAAATATTCCTGGAAAATTAATATATTAAAAATGCACCAGCTTGTGAAAACTGAAAAAAGTACTGTTGTAAAGAGCAAATGAATGGCACAGGGGTCTGTCTTCACAAGAAGCTCCTCGGGCTTTAATTTACCACTTCACCACTTCCCTTCTCTCAATTCTGCAAAAACAAACTGAAGGCTGAAACCTGCCTCAAATTTTTACAAACTGCTATGAAGCCCTCATGAGAGGACTTTCCTGTGAACTACTTCATTCTCCATAAAAAGGCATCTGCCTGGTAAGGGGACTCATTTTCATACCGGGAACACGGTATCCGTTAATTGTCGAGAAACTGTTGACAGAGTCTCATATGACTGGAGTTTGTTGATTTCAGGAGAAAAACAAAAAAAAACCCCAACAAAAATGTGGAGAGAAAACAGAAAACAGTCTCTGAAAGTGTGTGTGACGTGCAGAGTTTTTAAGTACATGTGGAAAAGAAATGATATTGCTGGAATCTTTCGATGGTTTGTATTGTTTATCAGTCGAGTCTTCCTCAGCTTCATTGGAAGGGAGATTGAGATCACCTGTTGGCTGGTCGTAGAGCTCTGCCAGCCAATCAGCAGCACGGGGTATAAAAGGGACAATGGGAAACTGCTTGGAAAGTTTTCTTTTGTCTTTGCAGAGGCTGTGAAGAGAGACCTGTTTTTGATTTGTAACCATAAAGTGCTGCTGTTGAGTGAAATTCGGATTTAAATAAATGTTTTGGTCAATACTACTGGAAAATCCAGGATGCATTTGGATCTGCCAGACCAGCCCTCAGGGTGTCACTGGGGAGTTGTAAATTAAATGAAAACTGGTGTGCATGATGCACGTAATATTTGCAATGTTATCATTGTCTTAAATATATTTAAATGGTCAATTGTGTCACAGTAAAGGACCAGTAATACATTAGTTCTACATGGTGCCCGACACTTTTGTGAGCAAAGTAAATCATTTTACACATTTGGTTCACACTAGGAACAAAGAACGTTCTAAATTCTTTTTATAAAAACAGTGATACAAACTGCTTTTTATCAAGAGATTTTTTTTTTGGGGGGGGGGTTAAAACTGGTCAACTGAAGCCTCTTTATTAGTTTCCACCTCTGATGACACTATGGATTCCATTCCAATCCTTTAAAACCATTTATGTGAAAAGCAATATGCAAGGTACCAATACAAAGTAAAAAAAAAAAAAAAACAACTATTGAAAATCTCCATAAGGCCACAATAATACAAAGAATATTGTGGCTCATTTGTATTCCATATACTTCAGAAATGAAAAAGCTTCTCAAATGAAGGTTTCACTGATCTAATGAATGAATACAAATATAATGAATCTTTCACCTTTGATATCTTAGTGAGGCTGCATTCATAAAGCTTTGATTCTATTTAGCTTGACAGGCAGGATAAGTACAGAGCTCCTGCTTGGTACCATCAGAGCCCAACATTAAAGTTTTAACATGAGAATTGATTTCAAAACACATCTGAATATCAGAATTTATTTATTTATTTTTCATCCAGCATTTGGTGAACATAAAGCACTTTATCATCAAATGTTACTCGTACAAAGTAAGTTGGGTGACCAACCGAGTTGGTCGACAAAGTTATGTTTTCATCTGCATGTATTTATTTTTGGTTTTCAGTTGGGGAAGCTATGCGCTCAACCGAGTGCCCATTCTACTTGTATATTCATTCACATTCTCAGCATGCGTTAGTTGAATTCTGATCGTAACATCTGAAACCTTAAAAATATTTGCCACTGCAGCTCCGTTATCACCACACCAAATCAGATGTTTCGATGAGTATTCCCGATAGTTCTCTGTCAGGGTTTTATACATTAGTTAATTGATCTAACAAAAGTCTCGTTTTCACGAAAACGTTTCAAGTTCTCACAAAAGTTTTCAGCCACATTTTGAAAACGGAAAAGGCAGAAATGCTGAAAACAATGTCGTTTTCATATTGGGTCACTAGTTGGAGCAGTTGTTTGATTTTGTAATGAAACCACACACGTGCGCAGAGAACAATAAGTTATAAACATTGATGATGACTTACACTTGGAAGTTGGATTGCTGTTCCGGGTGAATCTAAACTATAAAACTACGAGGGCTAAGGTTTGGGAGCCGTGTCACTTTAGTATGCTGTTCCCACCCCCAAAAATCAATTTATTTCCCACTGAGAACTTTATTCTCTTTTAGATTATTTCAGTTATGCTAAACTCATTAATGTGGAGTACATTTGGTGGGAGGTGAGCTCCCCGAGGACGCCACGTTCACTGAAAACAAGCAAGTAAAGGTAGCAAAGGTCATATGTGAGACTTGGAGTTACTTCCTCACAGTCACTGACATTCGCTCTGTATCATTACCAGCCAGTCAACGCAGCCACATTGCAACTTTGCCCAAATTACCCTTTGGAGTTTCTGTGACCTATAGCGCTTGCAGTCATTAAATCACCTAAGAGAGGAGATGTACAGAAATGCAATATATTTTCCACTAATTTCACGCAAATGAGTCTCTCATCTCTTGATTCATTCATTGCATGAAGGCATAAGATCTATCACACTCAGATACCTCATTATACATTCATTTTTAGTCTCTGAATTAATTGATGTTCTCAGGAAAATCTTAATTGCTGAGTTTTTTCATTCTAACGTGCCTGTTTTTCATAATCACTCGCATCACCATGTGTAAATGTACATCTAATCAGAGCTGTAGGAATGAAAGAAAAAACACTGCTTTACATTTGTTTTTCGAACAGGAATTTGCTTGATTATATTCTTATTTTGGTGTCTTCCTATCATTAGCTTGTCATTGGCTTTAAACTAACATTTTTATTGTATTTTTTTCTTCTGTATTATACAGGTGTCTAAAAATAAACAACCACGCTTACATCTAAAAATATTTTGTTGTAACGGTACTACAGAATATATGAGACAATAATGTGATCTAAATGATATATAGAAGCAACATTTTGTCTACATATTAAACAGAGTCTTAATTGGATTGGAGTTTGCACACAGTACGCAGGAATGATGGAGAACTGAACTAGCCTGAACTTGAACTCGGCAGAATCTTGTCTTGCATTAGAATGAAAACATGTGGCCTGCATGTCAAGTGATTAATATACTGTATCATGAGCAGCTGGAGCAATTGCAGGCTTCATTTTAATGACGACAATCGGTTGGCATTTAGTTCAACGAAAGAGCAGCAGCTACTCTTAAATAAACCATTTTCCAGACCAAGTTCTGGGAGTGACCTCAACAGCTATATATAGTTTATTTATTTATAAAAAAAAAAAAAATTTAAATGAGAAAACTCTTTTTGAGAGAATATAGCCACATTTGTGTTGTGAAACAGCAAGTATTTTGTCGCTTAGATTAGAAATCTGCAGAATCAGCCGGCTGTGGAGGCTTCACTGGAGTCATTATAGGTTTTTTTTTAAAGTTTGAATTGTTGGTCTGGAAGCATATGCATCAGAAATATATATATTTTTTAAATTGTACTCTTACAAGTCAATTCAATTCAACTTTATTTATATAACACCACAGTCATTATTAGGTGCTCTAAACAGAGAAACCCAACAAATCCACAATTTGGTAGAATTTTTTGAAGATGCTCTGGTTTCATCTCCCTGTGGATGTATGAAAACACAACTTTTAGAAAATGCTCTGTCGCCATAGAAATAGGGAAAACTAAAACTTCTCAAAACACTCTGAGTCCGACTCCGGAGGAATGGGAGAAATCTTTTCTGAAAGACTGCTACTGCGCATGTGTAGTACAATGGCTCAGTCCACATTCTCCTGGGACTTGATAGTTTTATAGATACAATTACAAACCCAACTTCATTGACTGTCCATACAGATGTACATGTACTCATTGTTAATGTTTATAGCGTGCCATTTTCATGTATGTTTGGTTTCCTTACAAAAACAACCAATCGCACCCACTCGTGGTCCAACATGAGAGCCACATCACTTTCAAAATGTTGTAGAGAAAACATGGAACTTTTCTGAAATAAAAACGCAAAAACAATGCGCTTTCACATGAAACGTCCTGTAAACGGGGCCGAAAAAACAAACGCGTGCTGTCCGGAACAATGGGCACTTTGAGTTGAAGTTGTCACTTGAAATTGAGTCAGGCGAGACCTTTATACAGCAGCAGTGCCACTCAGTCACTCTTGTGCAGACTCTGCTTTCATTAATGTGAAATGGCAGCGTAAGTACCCGGGCTATTTTGGAGGCATTGTTGAACAATGGATGGGACTTGGGACAGATCATCCTTATTTCTGGTTTGTGCATCACACTTGCCCAAGAAATAAAATACAATGGTTGAATTAAATGTGTACACATGGGAAGATCACATGGAGCCAAATGTCAGTTCTGCTGTCTGTTCGTCCACCCCAGCCTCCTTATAATACTGCCATCTGACTTCCTCATTTGCTTTTATTGTGATTTATCGACTTGTAAGAGTCGACTTCTATCACTTGGATAAAACACTGGTTTCTACTTGCAGGAGAATATAAACCTCAGTAAACTGGTCTTCTCTGATTAGGGCTATTAAGCACTTTAATATCGCGGAAGTGTGTGTTTTTCAGTGGCTCTCTGTGCTATCTGCAGCTCTGATGTTAAATTGTCAGCTTTGGGCTATTGGAATTTTGATATTCAGTTCAAGTTGATGAGCAAACATGGTTGAGTTGACATCATAATAAATCAGGTCAAATCATGCTTACAGGAACAACTCTCCATTTTTGGAAAAACACATTATTCACTCTTTTGCTTATAGCTGAAAGCAAAGAAGAATGCTTCCCTCGTGTCTATGGGTCAAATGTAAAGCTGATGCCTGAAGACTGTGTGTTTCACTTGGCATAAAAGATCTAAATAACTGTGTCAGTTTAACAACATTGCGTACTTGTCCAGTGCTGCTTAACACTTTTATTTCACAATCTTTGCTCAAACATAAAATACACAGATAATTATCAATAGACTGAGTTGAAGTAACCGATGAACATCTTTGAAAAAAATGGAGAATTTCTCACTTTTTTAGGTTTCTCACAGTGCTCATATCAGAATTTGTCATACCTGAACCTATTGTCACATAAATCAAAATGTTAAGTATTGTGGAGAATATTACATCATAATTAAATATTCACTGTCAGGGATTTCCTTTATTAAGCAAAGATGTCACAAACAAGATGCTTTTTAAACTTTTTTTTTTTTTTTTTTTTTTACAAATTCATTAACCTCCTTTCTCTGTCTACAATTCAGCCGATGAAAATCTGACTTCCTGGCTTTAAATAAAAAAGAAACTATATTGTATAGTATAAGAGCCCCTTTTGTAAAGAACAGACTTCCCAGAAAATAGCTCTGCATCAAAAGATGGGGATGTAAGCCTTTATAGACCACTTTATAACCTCAACAAGTTACTTGCCCTCATCCCTCGATTCATAATACAAGGCCTCAGAAGGGGCAAGGATATGAGATGTGCTACCATGATTGCTTTTGGCGTGCACATCCCCAAGGAAGCGCACAGCCTAAAGGGCACATGCCTCCATCTCTGGCATTTCTTTCTACTAGCTTCTACAGTGTTTCCTAAAGCAGTGTCTGACTATGGGGGCAGCGAGATACAGCTACATGTTTAATGTATATTAATAACCGAACACATAAACTGTTGGAAATGCCAACATGTAATGCCATGAAAAGGGCAAGTGGAGGTGGGGAGAGTGCTAACATTTGACAGCATGACCACATGCAGTAATGTCAATAGGATTTTCATGTGCTAGATATCTCACATGTCGAGTTGTGTGACAGATTAACTAGTGTGTTCCAGCCAGAAAGTCTAATTTACTACAAAATGTCTTGTTTGGAACTGGTGCTCTTCAGAGGATTTCAACGAGGCAGTTATATAACCCCCACACATGCATCACGCCACTGGAAAGACCAGGGCAAAACAGATGGATCAGCACTTTTGCGCTCTATATTATTAATGACAAGGGGCCTATAACTCTTGGAACGATGTCATGTGCAGAGAAACTAGTAGTTTCAAGTCAGCTGCAGCCCAGCACATGATGAATGGTTAAAGATGCACCTGTCCTTTCCCCTAATACCAAATGGCTATAAGTAACCTACTCTACAGGATTAAGCAGGTACAGCTGATGGTTGAGCAGGTAGATATCAAACACACTTTGACGTTGAATCGGTAAATGCTGTTTTTCCACTTGAGTGCTTTTAAACAGGTGGTGGAGAGAAAAAGCACTATTTTACTCTTAGGTTGTTGGGATCTGACATGTTCAGCCACATAATTTCAAATGAAGGACTCACAAAGCATCAGACCTTGAGAACAAAGGATGTTCTATAAGTGAATGACTGATTGAATTCAAACAGTTGCTTCTTATTGGTTGACCAGGCATAACTCATGGACGCCAACCCAGATCTTCACCATCCATTCATGTTTTCACTCTGGATTTTATAGCAGTTAGTTAACAGGAGCAACCAAATGTTTGGATTACGCATCTTGGGTCACAGTTCTTAGTTTGCCGGATAAGTGAATGATAGTGAAAGAGTGTCTATCTGACACTCTGAAGATCAGAGCCGGTAGTTTTTGTCCCTGCAGACATTGAGATGGACTCAACAAGGTCCAGTGGTCACAAGGCAGTGGTGCCATAGAGGTTAGAGGAGTGGGCTAGGGAATCAGAGATTCTCAGGTTTGAATGCCGTGACTGCAGCTTACTGATGTGGGTCCCTGAACTAGGCCCTTGACTGCACTGCACCGCTGTTCGTAGCGTGCATAGTTAAGATTAACTCTGAACAGGATGGGTTGAATGCAGAGACCTAATCCCTTCAAGGGGAATAATAAAGTATGATTTCTTTCTTTTTTCCTGCTCCCAAGTCAACAGGATAACTGACTCTCTGCCAAGCCAAGGACAAGCAGGCTACGTTGCATCAACGATTCAACAATGCAAAGGATGCGTTTCTTGCTTCGAGCAGGCAAATTATGAGAGTTATTGTTTGTTAAACTGCAACTTTGCTATTCATGTAATGTGCCACTGAGTTTGTCAAACCTATTGATTACTGTGAGTAGAAGATGTTTGTTTATCTAAAATGTGAAAAAATATATTGTATTTGTGTGTTGACTATATTCTTGTACTGAGGACAACGAGGAGCAGCAGAGAGTGAGTCCAGTTCATCTGCAGTCCTCTGAGGAAAAGAAAGTGATGATTGTGTCCACATACAATGCGTCACTTTGTGAACAATAGATTCAAACTGCAATTGTTTTGATCTGAGACCATGACCACTGGATTGAAGATGGACACCAGTTCATGTATTGACTACTGAGGATGGACATCATAGTCACGTTTGGGGGTAACCTTAGAATAAAAAAAACAAAAACATTTTTACTCAAAAGAGATGGGATAATCGACATGGTTTCATATTGTCTGTGCACCAACCTTGACTAAATACTAAACCTAGAACCTAATATTTTGGTTCTAAAACATTTCTTGATTATTATTAATTTTTTTTTTTTTCTCTTCTCATTTTGAGTTTGTTTATTGAGCATGTCAAAGGCCCACACAACTACTATACAGCATTAATCAACATAGAAAACAAACATGAAAATGAAACCTTTTTGGGGGCGGTTAGTATTCACAGTACAGGTACATTAAGTAACTGGGTCTTTTAAGGAAACACACAAACTCCTTTGAGGTGAAAGCACTGTGACAGTGCTGTGCATCATGGGAGCCAGCAGGTACACAGTGAAGCATGAAAGAGGTAAAGACAGAGCCATTCAGCCAGTGCAGACTTCCCACAGAGAGCTGGAGGTAAGAGTCCAGGGCTGGGACTCACCATACAGCCACTCAGGAGTGGTCTTGATACATTTTCTGGGTTTGATAAAAGCAATAAGTCTCACATAGATGATAGTTCCCATAATCCCTCTGATGGGCATGACATGATGTCATGTTTCCAGTGTTTTCAATTGTACATGACTGCATGACAAGTCTATATATTCTCAATATTAATTCAAGAATGCTACTAGCACAGATATCTTACCAATTTGCTTGTGCTTATTAGGTATTATATTAATCTTTGTTAAACGTGGTCATGTGGTCACATATTGTGTTGGTGTTCATTGTTTCTTTAAAAGCTTGTTCAAACTTGCCATCAATCCATCTATTCTTCCCTACTGCTTCAACTGACTTGAGGTCATGTGGGGCTGAATCCAATCCCAATCGACTATAGAGGGAACTTTGTTACCAGAGATTGTTTACATTTTTAGAAATCAGTCTTCCCCCAATTCACCACAAAGAGATGAGAAAACACATATGATTTTATATTTATATTTCACACTTTTACACCGTTGGTATGTATTTGCCTCTGCAGGCTGTTCCCTTATGTTTAATGTCAATTTACAAATTTACTAGAGGGCTGCAGAAGAGTGGCATCATTAGTTTCATCAAATCTTGAGAAAAAAATATGAACAGACATAGTGGATCTATACTTAATTAAATTGAACAATGTAGCCGAGATGGTAAGTTTTGCAGGTAAGACGGCCCGGATGCAGTTTGAAATGTCTACAGAAAAATGTTTCTCGCAACAGTGAAACTAAATTAAAAGCCAAAGAGGGAAATAAAAAACCAGATTCAGAATATAGCAATGCAACTACCAAAACTAATCTACGAATCTAATGAAGGGGAACAACCAAGATTTTACCTTCATAAGAAGGACACAGCTGGGGTACCAGAAAATTATTCAAAAGAGACTGAAATGTACTGAAAACAATGGAAAGTGTAAAATAGGAAACAATAAGGTGTTTAACAAGTCAAAAATACCACAGGAATCCTTACGGCAGATAACACTGAGCACAAGCTGGGGATACACACACTAGCAAGAGTTCCTTCTTAACCCACAGATGCTGAAAACTGAATCCGACTAGCAGGATGGGCAGACAGGGACAGAAAACCACTGGAGAACTCCAACTCCAACTCCAAGTGGAGTCAAACGACTACATGAAAGATCCTTCAGAACTCCTCGGAGAAGCCTTTGATATACAAAGAACCCCCTTTCCAAACCACTGTCCTGACAGGCTTTCACTGTGGCACAAACAAAGATGTGGCACTTTTCAAAAATAACATTTCTCCCAATCCGAACGCAACGTCTACATCAAAAGCTATAAGCTCGACACGACCACCACAGAGGAGGAGGAGCTGCACACATACTCGCATATACACAAGGGGTAACATGGAGTTCAGAGTCAGCTTGTAGCTGCAAGATGCAAAAAAATAGAGGAAAACTGTGGCTTTGCATATTTGGCACAGCCAGAGAAGGGGGCGGGGGAATTTTATATTACACGTGACAATTCAAGACTTTGGATTTATTTTAGACATTGTTGATTGTTCATTAAAAAGTAAATTTTCACTATCTGAACAGCATGGAAATCTGAATCCTAAACAGAAATTATTGTCACCAACATTTAGAAGATATTTAGTAGCTTGAACAGGCAATTCCAGAATAACATAAGCAGATGATGTCTGCTTGAGGAAAGACATTGTGCTCTGCCATCACCTCACCATCCACTGCAGGTCCTTCCTGTTCTCCACTGTAGAGCCAGAGAAGCACACAGTGCAGCAGTAAGCCAGGAGGCTCTCTATGGCTGACCTACTGATGACTTGGTGGGGGGGCGATGAGAAAGATAAGCTTGTTTCAGCATCCTGAGGAAGTACAGTCTCTGCTGGGCCTCCGTTACATGATGAGACATGTTTGCAGCCAGATGAGGTCAACTGAGATGTAGATAGAAAGGACTCTATCGTCGAGAAAGGACTCGATTGTCTATGTACAAACATAGCTTTTGTGTTTTGAATGGGGTATCCAGCAAGTCAATCAGACCGATATCCTCTACTCCTTTTTATGTTTTCTCCCTGACATTGTATATTTAAATTGATTGTGTGTCTTCATGTTATCAGGCTCTGATTGATACTACAATGACTAAAATCCAAGCAAATGAGGAGCTCCGAAGAGATGAAAAAGGTGGGGTGATAAAGGGTCACAAATCATAAAAATTCTTACAACAACTTTTAGTACTACATTTTATACTAACCCATTTCTTCAAATAAGCAGCAGCTCTTTCCACAACAAAGTGTCAAGCAGCGAAAGAGCCAAAGGCTGTTTCTCACTGTTTCTCACAGTTTCACACATCAGGATTTTCCTCTCCATGAGGTGTAGATTACACCCCTACCAGCCATGTCCAGGGTTTAGACATAACCTGCCAAACTTTGATTATGAAACACAAAGATAACTGAGCTGGATCCCTCCAGTTTCTCTTGAGGAAACATGGTGACATTAAACAGCTGGAAACGGAGGCAGCAGCTTGTTTCTGGTGGAGGAAAACCCCAGTCCCAGCACAGGCAGCGTCTTTTTGGCTCTGGGCGTCCGCCAGCTCGTCTCCTTCGACCAATTTGCGGATGCAAATGTGTCGTGAATATGCGGCTTTAATCTCACTCCAGTCTGAGCTATTATGCACGATGACATGGCTTTGATTGTCAGGGGCAGCAGACACCTCGATGGATGACTTTGTCAATGAAATGTGGCTGTGTGGGCTTCAGACCAACATTTTTCTGGAATCGAGCCCAGGAAGGTGGATGAATAAATCTTTTGAACTGCTGCATTGAGAAATGTGCACACTGAACTAAAGCAAACATTCACACACAGCAGTGGGTGTATGCGTATGATAATTATGTAGATTGCTTCTTGTGGTCATGTCACATCCATCTATTTTATTCTTTCGATATGTCACAAGCCCGGATGGAATGAAGAAAACCATAGATGGTTTTGACTATACATGACGAAGGAAAAAATTAAAATCAGCCTTTATGGTAAAGGAGTAATGAATAACATTAAAGGTGACCACACATTTTGGGGAGCAAAATTTATAAATGCAGACCAATCTCTCTAGGAAGGGCCATAATACAAACATTTAATATTAAAACCCATTTAATATTTAAATTTTTAACACAGATAGGAATCGTGTGGCGGAAGGGGCGTGGTGCAATTTGCAGTGACCCAGGATAGGTTTAAGGAGACAAGGTGAAATGAAGGCCTTAAATAATCACCTGCAATCTCAGCTTGAGTGAAAATAAATAATAAACGGGAACTAATGAATGCCGATTCAGAGATTAGGATTGATCAGCATGAGGATGAAACTGGGCAGTAAATATATTGGACAAAAGATGTTGGACATGGAGGTGAAAAAAGGAGACCTGGGAGAGGATTTATGGATGGAGTGAAGAAGGTGGGAGAAACAGTAGTGGAGGCAGAGGAGAGGGCGAGATGGATGATCTGCTGTGAAGGTAATCTGAAAAACACAGTGACCAGGAAGTTGTTTCTCTCTGCAGATCTCCACCTACCTGCAGCTACAGCAGATACATCCATTTGGGTTTCTTTTAAAGAGTCCTCAAAGAAAACACTAACAATCAGTCTAAGTATACGAATATACTGTCCTGATATAAAGAACTTTTAGTAGAGTTGCAAGGAAATACAGATTAGAATGATTTCTATGCTGTATTCCAGAGGAAAACCTAGTAAGGCTGTGCATCCAAATACATAGAAAAATTTCAAATAGCCTCTCCCTCAGTCTTTTTCCAAGTGGTTCTTGACCAAAGAAGCTTAAAAATGAGCTTAGGTGTTCCAGACAATACATGAAAAATATCAACATGCCTCTCAAGAAAGCCGAGTTGCCATTGTTGTTGTTGTTGTTGCTAGCAAATGCAGATGAGCGAGGATGGAATGAGGAAGATGTTTGTATGGACAACACAATCAGAAGCTCGTCACTCTCAAAAAAAACCAGGCTGACAACACACAGAGACCCATTATCACGCTAACACATTCTCTCTCCAGAAAGCCGTACAATTGTTCCCAGGAAGATAAAAGAAAAAGAAACATAACACAAAGACAAAAATGACCATCAAACAGGCGAGATTTAGAAGATCCCATGCACTGCGAAAAACATCCCCATCCCGAAAGGCAATTTCATTCCGAGATAAGATTTAAAGTGTTATTTTTCACAAACTGGGTAGGATGAGATCGTGCCGCTGGTTTCAGGTTGTTTGGGCATTTTCCTAAATGGCTAAAACCTCCTAGAATAGGTCTGAGTGACAGTGTGTTTTCCAGGAATTCTTTCTTTTTTTTTTACCTTTATGAAACACACACTTCTAAATCAAAACAACACTTCAATCCTAATCCACAGAAAGAATTTGCAGTCAAGTTGGGTATTGCTTCACAGTGTGATAAAGTGCATAATATGAGTTCCAAGCAAAGGCGGGACTTACGTTCTGCTTCCCCACAATGTTGTCAAACGGCAGCTCGGGGCTCCACGAGGCCTCGTTGAAGGTGGTGCTGCTGGCCCGGCGGTCAACCGAGCTGGCCGCCTCCTTCATGATGTCCTCGGGGAGCGTGAGCAGACTCTCCTCCGGCTGCTTGATCAAGTAGGTCTCGATGTTGTGTCGACGGAGGAAGTCGTTGCGATCCTTCCCATGTCCTTCTTCCACCTCGTAGTCACCGTTCAAACAGTCCAAAGCAGCTTTGGAGATGTGGATCCTCCTAATAATAATAATAATAATAATAATAATAATAATAATAATGAAAAGCAATAGCGGAATAATCCCACAACAAACTACTGGCATTCATACATGTTGACAGTCATTTAAAGGTACTCAGGATAATGTGCTAGCAAACAGCTGCCTCCTTCCATGTGCTGCTGCTTAATCCTCTCACATGATGTTTATCTCTTCCTGATGAATGCAAATCCAGCATTGATTCTTTTTTTTTTTTTTGGTGGGGAGTTCTGCTTTGGTCTTCATGAAATCCCCAAATTATAAGCTGGTGTGGCTGCTGCATGTTCCTCCAACATGACATCTCCTGTTTGTTTATATACTGTGATGTTTGTCAGAGCTTATTCTATGAAACCAGCGGCCCTGAAAATGTCCACAAATGACATTAAAAACAAAAATCTGAGGATAAAAAAAGCTTGTTGGGATTGACAGTGGATTTGTGACATATAAAGGAACGGAAGGAAATATGTTAGCAGCTCGAAGGATTTTCTTAAGTTTTAAGAAAACTTGACTTACTCTGTACTTGATAGTTTGATTGTGGTTGGGTAAAATATACACTTTGAGAAAAATGTATTATTTCTTCTGGAAAATTGTGCGATTTAACATTAAAGTAGTGTTTTAGTTTTTGAGGTGTAATTGTGTTGTCTTATTTAATGTATTACCATATTATATGTATGCAGAGGTGGCAAGTGATATTAGAATTGTAGCCATATTTGCTTGGATTTACATTTTTTTTATCAATAAAACAGTTGGTAGTAAAAGTTATTGATACTGAAATATTGACAAATGCATGAATGATCAGCTTACATCAATAATGGTGATATTTCATGATTTCTTTTTCCTGTTTCAAACATAAAAGTCCTCCAAATATATGTATTTTTAATATATAAAGTTCACACAATATATTAAATGATTTTTTTGTTTTGTTTTTGTTCTGAAAATAACTTAGTTTTTGTTTTAATACTATGAAACAAGTTGACAACACATGTACATGTGACCCTTGTATATCACCACAATCACCAAAACATATTCAATATGTTTGAAAAATGAATTATGTGTCAATATATCGTAGTTTAAAATGAATGTTTATTCTAACTTTTGTACTATGGTCTTTTTTCCCCCCCAGAAGTATATGGACTCCTACTTATATAAATAATGTGAATACTTTCAGAAACTCTTTAAATATTAAGTTTTTGTAACCAGTGCAATTTAAAGTGGAACTAATAAAAGCTTCAATAAATTTGACTGGAAAAAAAAATTAAGATGGACACAGTATTTGAATTCAAATTTAAATCAGTTTGATTTATACGCCAATTCTTTTTAAATGATTGTGAGTGTGAATAGAAGTTAAATGACCAAATACACTTTATTTCTAACTGTATTTAAAACAATTGAAGTAATTTAACAAGTTAATCCAAGGAAAAACTTTTTAATTTTCTAAATGTTAGAAATTGCATACATGATTCAACAAACGTTGCTGAAAGAAAGCATGAAGCATGGATTAGTTTTATTTTAATTGTAGGGAGCTAGGTTTTTACAGTTTGCTTTAAATTGTACTGTTTTTGATGTATGTTACAATGAAAGAAATTAAATTAGTTACATCTTGTCCATTAAACGAGTGATTTCAGCAGAGAACACGAGTCAAAGTACACTGTGGCTCACAGAGAGTTAACCTTTTGAGGCCAAATAGGAGAATCCAATTCAAACATACATTATATAAGAGGAAATAACTTTGTGTGATTACAGAAAAATAGCTGACTGCTGTGTTTAACTGCCTCAAAAAGCATCATTTTAATTCACTTTCCATCCATTTCGCCACAAGCTCAACGCCTGTGCAGCACATATTGGTCACGTGTTGGTCAGTGCGTGTGTTGGGCTCTACTCACCCCGGGATTCCTCCAGACTCCAGTTTGTTGGCAATGTCCACGTCCCAGGACCAGACATCAAACTGCCATTTCCTGAGTCCCAGCACGCCGCACAGCACCGAGCCCGAGTGGATCCCGATTCGCATATCGATGTCGTGTTTCGTGCGTGATCTCACGTACCTGCGAGAAAATAAGACATGGACAGTAGAAGGCTGCTTGTAAGATCTTGAAAATGACATTGAAGCATTTGCTCAGATGGTAAAGTCATTCTATTGCTATGTGGTAGAAAACAACAAAATGATACATGGGTTTTGGTATTTGGTAAACAATTTGATTTGTGAAGTTGAGTTTCAAGTGTTTAAAATTGGCTTATTTAATTTCATAGGCAACTTTTTAAAAGTTTTCTTGTTGTTGGAGCCGATTATTATTATTATTATTATTATTATTATTATTTCTCATAGCTTTTAACTATTTGACATTAGATTATAATCTAAATGTTTGACTTTGCCTGATGTTCTTCTTGACCAATGATGTAATAATGGCAATAATGGAATAATTCCAATGTAGTAAAACACAATTTATTAGTCTCCCAATCCATTATCTTAACAACATTTTGCCAGTTATCTAATAAGCTATTATGTGATTGAAGTAGTATTAAAAAAATCTTTGCAGCCAATAATGGCATAACATAAATAAGCATAGTGGCTGGAATAGTCCTCATATTGATTCATTGAAGAGATTTACTGTGTGGCATTGTCAATAATGGTGGGAAAAATTTATTTTTACAATTGTATAACATTATAAACATTATTCCATTTAGAATGACCAACAGTATTATGTTAGTGGCATTTTTTTTACGTTATCAAAGCCAATAAGCCAATAAAACATCATTGCTTATTCGAGTCCTTCATGATGCATGCATGCTGCTCTAAACGCCTTTTAAGAACTTTCTTTTATAACTGGATATGTCTTCTATGGTGCAGTTTGGTGCTGTGGTGGTTCGTGCTCGGGCTTGGAAGTTTTTCTGTGTTAAGTTTGCATGTTCTCCCTGTGCATGTGTGGGTTTTTGCTGGGTTCCTCTCACAGCCCAATAACCCTGACTTGGTGATAGGTGTGAATGGAAGAAGCAATATAGAAGATGGATGGATGTTTTTCTATGATGTTATGAATAAAACTTTGCACTAACAATCCTAAAATTGGGGTTGTGGGTGTTGTGATATCAAGTGTACATGTTCTTGGGCCCTGCTTTGAAAGAATTTCAGGGGTAACCTGGAGTCACTCGGTGAAATACAGCATCTGTATGCATTTATTCAGCAAATTAATATACATGAAATTGACCTTTGAGAGAAACAGAGCAAGGATAACGCTGTCCGGGAAAACACTGTTCGCAAATCAGCCGCAAAACAAACACAATGCATTTCACGCGTATCAGCACCTCTTCAGCAAGCGGAGTGAGAAACTGTTTCAGCCGGCTTTTCACACTTGTTAATAAATTTGTTTCTTATTTCATACTTTATTATCCCCCAACACAATGAACACAGGACGAGCTGGGGCTGATAAGTCTGTGAGGAGCAGACGGGGCTGTCACGCCCATTCCTGCCTCCAGGTCTCATTTCATGCTTCATAACAGCAGTGGTGACGCATACGAGGTGAAAGGCATCCTGGGAGTTTTTTTGACAGGTGCTTAAAGTTGGTCGAGTGCTAAACGACACCTGGGGTGGAAATTAACTCAAACACACTGCGAGGAGGAGGAATAGGAGGACGACGTGATACTCCGTTGACTTGCGTTTTTCTTCTCCCTGGAGAATAGTTCTGGATTCAGTCGTGGAGGTAATGCATTAGCAGCATTACCTGGCAGGACTGTGACCATTCATTTCAATATTAACTGCTATTGTTCTTATAACTGACATATTTGACATCAAGCACATTTGATTGCCTTTCCTGTAAAAGTAATGGGTTACTATGCCCTCGTTAACTAAATGTGTAAAGAAAAGTGATCAGCAGCGATTGCAACGTCAACAAACAAAATGTGTCACTTCCAATTGGTATCTTTAATTTAATACTTCACTTTGATGAGTTCATGCACAATTTATACGTTTCTGTCATAATTTCACTCTCCTGTGATGCATCTGCTTCTTCATGTATTTATCCCATTCTGATATGGAATTCACAGAAGATTTTCATTCTCATCTGCTTGAGTGGTTCTCTCAGGCCTGCCTCTGGTCCCCTTATGTATCAAAGAGCCTCATTTCCTAGAGATGTTCTGATCCAGTTGTTTAGCCCTCACAATTTGGCGCTTGTCATACTTTCTTAAATCCTTACACACGTCGAGTTTGAGGACCATGTATGCCTTTCCTCCCTGATCTATTTCAACCACTAACAGATATATAGATAACACACAGATAAACAGAGCTATTCATTTCACCAGTATGTCGACATAATGTTATGGCTGACCAGTATAAAATCCATTTTAAAATATGCACATTGTACACACTGGGAATCTTAACCTACTTTAATTCATCCAGCATCGAGCACCGGGATAATTAAAAATGTAATTTTATTGGACTGTATTAAGGACAGAAATGTTCTTTTCGAGCCGATCCAATTTCATGCTTTACACAAACTTAAGCCAATTCGCTTACCAGGCATATAACAAATCAGTAATATCTTTGTATTCAGTGGAGTGAAAACTGTTTCTGCTCATTAACAGTGCAATCAGAAAGATTAGCATGCATGACACACTTGTTAAAGTGCTGAGGTTCTTCTGCACTATAAAAAAATGGCCCCAAAAAAACATCCACTTGTATATTGATTTGGTTTCTTTCAGTGCCTTTTAAAATAAAATTAAGCAGTAGCTACAAACCTTTTATACTGTATTTGTGATGTTGAAGTTAGTTCTCTTAGTCAATACTGTTATATGGGAAAAGGCATCTATTAACTTTAAAGATATAAAACATGAATTTAACTAAAATCTTCACACAGAACGGCCTAACCTGGGTTCAAAACCCATGACATTTCCACTGTGAGGCTTGAGTGCGAATCACTACACTATAGTACAACTCTCAGTTTAGCAGATTGACTTAACAAAATACAATTATTTTTTTATTTTATAAACACCAGCCCTCCTCTCCTTCCTCAATACTACACTAAAATGGTTCAAGGAGAGAGAAATCTATTGAATATTATTAAAGCGTGTTCTTTTTTCCACTCGCTACATACCTCTTATTTCTCTTATGAACTGATGATCACACACAATCTGTAAAATCCCAGAGTGCCATTTGAAAAATATGATACCATCACTATCAAACTCTTTCTTCTACTGTCTGTTATGTGATCTGATACATTTGAACTCTGTTATTGAATGCATTATTTGTCAGTGATGTTCTCTAGAAGCAGCTGGAGGTACGTCTTCGCAAATATTGGAATTGTTTTCATTTCTGTTTCGACATCAAAGACCTTCTGTATGAGGTACAGTGAATGACAAGATGAAATTACAAGAGAAAAGATAAGAGCAGAGTTGTCCAAGGCCTCCGGGGTAAAACAAATATGTTTATTTTTGTAAATGATTGCTTTAATGTTGCAGTTAAGCAGCTTTGGTGTCAATGTGTCTTCATTTCAACCTATCTGCAGCAGAATACTGCTTTGCCACAAAGTTGGATGTGTGTTTCACGATGAAATCCAGTTCAAACTAAAAAGGAATTCATCAATACCTATAACTCCAGCACCCCGTGGTTTGATCCTTCACCCTCATGGATTGACAGTTCAGTTCAATGATCTGTTTGTCTTGTTTCCAAGTATTTGGCCAGAGGACTCCAAATCATGTCTCCAAATGGCTCCATTATGAATGAGCATTTGCAGATATCTGACATGTGTTTTTTTAAGTGCTCTTCAATGTGAGTCGTGCCCGTTTATCTGGAAATCCCAAAGCTTCTTATTTCCATACCATTATTTATGATATATATTGCTTGCCGCAGCAAGGTTTCTCTGCTTGTATTTTTTTTTTTTATGCAAAAGATGTAATACACTTTGAGAAGCAACAAGGTGAATACAGATGTCCTGCTGAATCACATTCTGGGAGTGGAAACATACGGGAACAAATGTTTCAGTCATTTATAAGGGAGACATAAAATATGCATGTTTTCATACAAATTCCTGATATATTTTTCTCAATCCTCCTCAATCTGCAACTGTCGGATATCCCATGTTTATTTTTGTTATCATCGCATCCATGAAGAATACCCACATAGAATCGGCAGGATTTCTGTATATTTATGTTCCTGTAATGCCGGGGAAGTTTCCAAAATGATCTTTCAAACAGCACTCAATAGACGGCTCATAACCAACATGCGAACTACATCAAACGCTATCAATTATGGAGACAAATCATGATGGATAGGTTAGGTACAAGAACATGTGGGAAATGAAAACAACAGATCACTGGATTCAGTTTCATGATTTGCCAGCGGCATTGTTCCTCCTCATTGCGACACTGATGCTGTCAACCCTCTCAGATGTCTGCGCTGCATTGAGAATGTGTGCACACAGAGGAGGAGCCTGGAGGGACAAGGTGACATGAAAGGGACAGGTGCATGCCGGCGCTCTGCAAACAACACAAAGCTAGTTATTGTAGTTTGGACAACTAAACCGCTAATCATCAGCAGTAGAACCATAGGTCATGGAGGTAATTAAATTATTTAATACCCCCTTTTAATGGTCCAAAACTGAATATTTGTACACACAAATATGACCATATCTGCATTAGCTGAATAGTTGTGCTCTCCTGAATAATAATATGACTGGGTGTGAGTGTCTGTTTGGGTTAAGTCATTGCAACTTGCATCACAGTCTCTCTGCGACTTATGGTTTGGATCTTGTGTGAGTTCATTTTAGCTCTTTAGCTCCTGTGAGCATCTGAGGAAAGTTTGTTCTATCAAGCTCACTTTACGACATTCAATGTTCCAAGCACATCTTGCTATTGTCTGGTACCTTTCTTTTCAGGACCTTTAAGATCTCTCTGTATCTGGATTCAAAATAAGTTGCCGAAACCAAGCCTGACTTCGACCCTGTGCATTTGGGTTCTCCATTCATTACTTTTCTTTGTTTGATTGAATTAAAAATCCAAAATCTGAGAACCAGTCGTAGAGTTTATGTAATTATAATATAAATGTTTCCTTCATCGTCTATATGTTATTATTCACTGTCTGTATGGTCATGGTGCTTTCCCATTGCAAATTAGGTTATGATGTAAATGTAAATGTAATTTATACATTAAGATGTAAATGCAATGTATAAATGACTTTTTTCTTGTGGTTCTTGACAAAGAAACACTGACGACTGTCACTCTTTCAGCCCTTTCATCTAGTTTATCAAAGGAAAGACACCACCAAAGCACCACTTTGAGACACTGGCGGCAGTCAGAAGGCCTTCAACTCTATGCATCAAAACCAACTTCTTCATGTTCTCCACACACAGGGGCCATACACATCCTTATCTGAATTCCAGCTATTTGGTCTGCTTTGCTCTCTTCATGAATACGTTCCCCGAAGCTCAGCTCCTCAGAACTGCAATAGGGAGTCCTCTGTGTAGTACTGCTCTCTGAAGTCTCCAAGACTTATTTCTTAAGTTAATCTTTAATCACTGTCAGCATCATCCTCCAGTACAGGATACCTTCCAGCTCCTCTACGACCTGGATCTCAACACAACATCTCCTAGTGAGAGCACAATCTTTTATCCAGCCTTGCCATGCTGGTGTTTTATGAGATTAAAATCATAACAGTATTAATTTTAATGTTAAGTAAGGAGAGGATGCTGTGAAGAAGTGAGACATTTTTCATTCTGTAATTGGTTTTGACGTAAAGCGTGTCACTTTAGTTGCAGATCTTTTTAAGGACAAACTTGAACAAGAAAGTGTTGAATCAGCATTTTATGCTACACCAAACGTCAGGGGCCAAACGATAAAAGCAAAGATCCTCTGACAGACACACAACGATCATAGCAGCAGGTGAAATGTCAATCGATATGCGATGGTTTGTGCCCTAGTGTTTTATCGACTGGATTACTTCCAGCGGCGCTGTTAAAAACGATGACCGACTGTAGTACAGGAGGTTACCTGATGGTTTTGATCATGCTGAGGCCCATCTCCACGCAGCAGTGGGCGTGATCCTGTCTGGGCTCAGGTAGGCCCGACACACAGTAGTAACAGTCTCCCAGGATCTTTATTCGTAGACAGTGGTGCTCCTGCAACACGACAATCAAAAGGCAAACAGGTGACCCCCTTTAAAGCCACTGAATTGTGAAAAAAAATCTATAATCAACAGGATAACAGAAACATTAAAAACATATCGAGTTATCTCTGCATTATTAATCCGGCTGTGAAATCCTGACTGACCAGGCGTGACGGTCTGAAATGCACTTCAATCTAATATCAGCCTGTTATACAGAGCCAATGTTGAATCAGATATTCACTCTGTTGTTTTTAATGAAATATTCATTCAGATGGTGGAGGATCTTTATTCAGCTTTCATGAATGCCGGCAGCCCAGCGCAGAAGAGATTAGCCATGGGCTCCAGAAAGAACACAAGTCTCATATGGGTTCGAAGATGTCCAATAACAAGAGAGGGCTTCATTATTATTTGTCAAACATAGAATAATACTTGACATTACAAAACAAATTATATGGCCACAACATTTCACCATAGAAAAAAAAAATTCTGGGAAAATACTGCAAATATCTTAAAAACACACTCCCATGAATACTGCAATTCCTTGACTGCATCATAAATTCTGAGGTTAAACAAAGTTCCTCTAACGGCTTTTAGAAAATATTAGGTCATTTTGGTTTGCTGCTCAATAAATAAAGAACTTGTTAATAGGTTAATATATATAAATATAGCTAAATAAGCCAAACTGAAATCTGGGACAGTTTAAACATTCACTTATGGAGAAGCTGTGAAATCCTTAAATGATGTGCCAATATTGTTATTTGGGTAGAAAATCCTGTTTACAAATATTCCTTTATAGGCTATGCTGATTATGTGCTATCATTGCTATTTATATTGATTTACAAAGACGCTAAAATCAGTGAATAAAGAGGGGATTTCATGTGGCTTGTATGTGTTTCTTTTCCAGTCAGACTTTTAAACAATTCACTTTATAAAACCCTAAAACAACTAATAGATACATGTGATACATGTTAACTGGCATCATTGTTAGAGCTAAGATAGAGCTCATAGAGTCACAAATTGACCATTTATGAAAGGTAAGGTACCTTCTGTAAAAATGTACCAATAGCAAGTTTAAATATCTGTATTTCTTCAAGAGTTACTTGAAAAAATGATTGCAATTGGACAGTGAAGAAAATAAAAAGCAAAACAAACTTGTCATTCTGGGGTCAAACCTTAAAAGAACTTACATGAGCGAGGCGGTCGAAGCGTGCAAAGAGTTCATTCAACATTCGGACCAGCTCCTGCGCCGACAGCGTTGTGGAGAGGTTTGTAAAACCTTTAACATCTGCGAAAAGAATGCTGAATAAAATACGGAAATGTCACTTTAATATCCAGGTCAGTCTTCCAAAAAGTAATTGCTTCAAGAATTTTTCATCTGTCTATTTTTTCATATACCCCCCATTCACACAACTTTTCAAGTGAAAGGGGCATCGTTTTTGCATTTTTGGTTTCAGAAATGTTTCATATCAGCAAAGCAACATTTTGAAAATGATGTACGTTCATACGGAAACGACAGAAACGACACACATGCACACAGAGAACAATACGCTGTCAACATTAACAGTGGCATGTACACGGACATTTTTATGGTCATTGGACCAAGTTGAATTGCTGTTACAGGAGACTCTCAACTGTAAAAATACCAAGTCATGACACTCTGGGGCCCGCCATTGTTGTTATTGTCGATCTACTCACACATGTGCAGAAGCACTATTTGCTATGGCTGTGGTGCACGTGTGAAGGCAGCATTTTCAAAAAGTTGTGTTTTCAGTGACTGCGAGCACAGTTGTCATGGAAACAGACATCCAAAGCACAACGCACGTTTTCTTTGAAAACTTGAAAATGTTGTCGCGGAAACTGGGCTTTAAGTTGATACAATTCTTTTGTAAATTTCACAGAAAATTTCCAAAGCAGTGAAAACTGCTTTCATTTCCGCAGACTAGTTTGATTAATAGGTCCTGCATGACCTGAAGGGAGGGTGATTTTAACCTGCGAGCACTGTGAAGTCTAGACATTTGATTTGAACCAAACCTGCGGCCTCACCTGACATTCTCGTAGCGGTGGATGTAGATTCTGTGGAACTGATGCTGGAGGTGTTCATCCTCTACATTTGTCATGTCGTTGATCATTTCCAAAACTACAAAACGTGGCAGGACTGATAACACCAGTCGCTCCTGAGGGGAGAGAAAAAAAAAAAGATTTGTTTTAGTTCTCGCATCTGGATTGCAATAAAAATGAAATGCTGTAAAACCATTTTGGTGATTACTGACCACAAAAAAAACCCTGAATGTTTTCTAAAAACTGCAAAAATAAAACAAAAAGCCTGCCAAGGGCAAGAAAAATTTGGTTTATTTGTTTGTTTTTTTTCCCCAATACAATGTTGCCAAATTTCCCAATTCTCGTCAATAATTCCTTTCAACTCATTTATTTTTCTTCTTCACGCCGGCAAATGATGGCTGTCTTGGAAGAAACATAGACTTAGAGAGATAAAAAATGGAAAACTGTGTAAGTAATTTAAAAAACTTCATAAACCATGTTTGATGTAATGTCGATTTAAGTGTTCAAGATTAAAGAAAAGATTAAAAAGTGAGTATTAAACAGGAGTGGAGAAAACAAACAGAAGCAAAGCTCGAGGAGAAAAAAAAAACCAAATTACATAAAAGCCTGTGAGACATGATTTAAAAGATGACTGACTCTGCCAACCTAAGCTCCTCGAGCCAGGATCCTCCAAATCTCTGAGCCCGGAGAAACAACACCAGAGGACAAGTTTTTCTTGTATTTCTTTTTTTGTTTGTTTGTGTGCTGTCGCAGTGCCACTTGGCAAAAGCAGAAACAGATTTGGAGTGGGAGAAAATTCAGCATTGCTCAGTATTTTGTTCACCAGATCTGCATTGGCTCAAAACAACTGCCTCCTTCAATACTGAACACATCAAAACCAACTTGAAATCATCACATTGAGTACAGTTACTCGCAGTAATCCAGCAGATTTGTCATACATTATGCTAAAATAATTACATGTCAAACGGAAAGGCTCCAAGTTACATCATTTTATTACATCCTCAACATAAAAGGAAAAAAGCTTCCACACTGTAGAAATTCAAGAGGTTTTTTATTTATTCTTGTCAGTTCAACTAAAAAATGCTACTGAACTTTAAAAGAACAATAAATTGACATAATTCTGCTCATAAGAGAAACAATACTTTTTTAAAAACAAGAATATACCAAGGAACCTTTTTGTTTCCACAACTTAATATGTAATAAACATTTTACTCTCTAATAATATAATAATAATAATAATAATAATAATAATACATAACATATCAATTAAAAACAAACTGAACTCATAGTAGAAAGTAAATGAGTGTCAGCTTCATTTTCAAAAATGAGCATCTTTCATTTATCTCCCGCTTAACGTCTCTCCTGAGCATGATGCCTCATTCGTGTGCATGTGATTATAACATTACTTTGACCATAAAGTTGCTTTTATCTTTCAAGTTGGAAGAAGACGCTCTATAATCTTGATTTGAGCTTATTGATTTGCTTTTTTAATTAATAAGAAGACGCAGAAATAAAGCTGAAATCACAGGTAGTGTGGATACAGGCCAGCTTTAACATCAGGAAGCTGTCAGGAAGACTTGCATGGCTGAGAGAGACAGTATGCCTGTGGATCATTACTTTTGTTGATTAGGAAAACGGCTGTGCAGTGGCTAACGATTCCATAATTGTAAATGACTTTTGAATCTTTTTTGAATATGTGTTATATATATATATATATATATATATATATATATATATCGCGTTCCCACAGATGAGCAGAAGCTTTCCTGTCTCTGGGTCTGATCTATTAAATGTTGCGTGCCGAAGTTGATCAACTAACCGGATGCTCTGAGGTTCGTATCTGCAAAGTAAAGTTCTCTATTTAGCCTATTGGTCTTTATTGATATAGAATATTAGGCCTGCCTCCCAATATTTCCGAAGTATCTGGAGCTGGTGAAACATGAGGTACGCACAATGAACAGTAACTTAATGATCATAGCAGGTGGTTCACCAGTCAGCTACAGTTGCTGGTTGTTGTGAACAAAAAAATCAGAGGTTTTAAAATTCTTCTTTTTCTTAAGCCCACTCTGAATTCTCTCATTGATTGAGATGGCAGCACTCTTCCTCAGACCACCTTGGCCATATAATGACCAAGAGCTGCAATTATGGAGATGCTTTGTCAGGTGTGGTAATGTTCTGGCACTAAAAGACTCTTCGCTTGCTTCAATGACAGCAGTGGAGATTGGTACATTGGGCAGTTATTTGAACAAGAAACTACTCATGACTTACTGCACAACTCCACGTTAGTGCACTGCTGCATCATAGTTGTAACGCAAACAAATTGAGAAAGCAAACCACAAAATTAATGTTCCCCTCTGAAGATACACAAATCCAAACAAGGGAACATAATGGTATGCAAAGGAGCACATATGACATGTTGCTTTAACACCATGAAGAGCCATTCATTCAGAGTCAGCCCAACATGCATGGTCCTGCTGTCACAAATCCTCAGGCAAGTAGTAATTGGCGACTAAATAGTCCCCGACCACAGTGAACACGACAACTTATACCCCACGTGCTTATCTCCATTATGAATCTAAAGAATAGTGAAGGAGTACACAGTAGAATGACACAATTTTTCTTTTTTTTTTTACCTGTTTATTTCATTGAGAAGTTTTCAAGTGAAAAATAAACAACCTCATATGCACTCAGTAAAGCTGCATGATGCTGTCTGAGAGCTCTCGAGAGCCTCTTCAAACCTTGAATGGGGGGGGGGGGGGGGGTCCTCTGTTCATTCACTCTGGATAAAAAGCAGCAGGGTCACTACTTTCTTTAGTTTCAATGACACACTTGTACTAGTGACAACAGCCTAAATCATAGCTGAACAAAACAATGTTGGTCTTACAAAAGCACTTATTCCCCTTCAAGCAATCAAAGCAATGAGCAACAGAGCAGATGGACGCATAAAAACTGTCCGAAGCAAACACGGTGGTATCGACAGTTTACTACCTCAGTGTGCATGTGTGGGCTCTCTCCAGCTATTCCGGTTTCCTACCCACAGTCCAAGAAACACATGTTTGACACTGATAGGTGGATCAAAGTGTTAATGTGAGTGTCGGCCTCTCACTGCATTTTTCATGTACAGGGCTCCTGTGTCTTTGCGCTTGGTCAACCGGGATGATGTGAACATGAAATGAATGCATGGATTACAATTTTATTTACTGGTATGATTCAATCTCAGTGACAAATATTAAAATTGAATTCCTCCTGATAGTTTAAGATTCCTTTTTAGAGTGTGTGTGTGTCTGGATCTGAAGCGTGACGAGACACCTCCAGCTATTCACTGTGGTCATGACCATCGGCAGTGCAAACCATGCAGGGATGTGTTGAAGAGCAGGTGTTTGAGTGGTTAAGCGCATCCTGCTGCTCTCAGCTCGGCTTTGTTGCCTCATATTAGTCTGCCGTTGTGTCGGTGTCTGCACAGGAAAGCGGGGCATCTCCAAATTAAGGTCTAGACAGACAACCACTGCAGCGGAGCGTTGCTAATGCTTCGGCTGCTGCGTCGCAACCAAACGCTCCGGGCTTTGGCGGTGGAGATTCACTGCAAGAAATGTGGATTTTCACAGTTATTTTAAATTCAGACTGAAAGTTGAAACTTCAAAGGAGCTTTGGCGCGTGATGTGTCTATGCCGCACAGTTACCTGCCAGCACCTTCCAGTGCTTGATCCCTCTCTCATGAGCCCTCCACAGTCACACTGTTCATGTATCTCTTCAGCTATATCACCCAAACCGCATCGTTTTCAACTTTACAGACACAGCACGTGCATTTGTTGCAGTTGTTTTTTTTGTTTTTTTTAAGGTTGCAGCTTCTCTATTGACTCGTTGGAGACTTCTTGCAGTGTAGACAAATAACATGGATTGCACATTGTTTTTGCTCCACTGGACATGGCCCCAGGTCTGGACAGCTGAGAGCCAGCGGACTCTGTCAGATTAGCTTTAAAAGTCATTAGCGCGGCTTGATGTCTGCCCAGAGCCAAAGCCCCACAACAGTACGCTGACAATGTCCATCTTCATTCAGATTCTTTCACCAGCTCTCCATTAAAAACAAATTTTTTTCCCTGGCAATGCTTCCATTGTTGGTTGTGATGAGCTATTAAATCAATGTTTGACGCGAAATCTTTTGAGGCCAAATAAAAATGTGTAATCATCATGATCAGAATTTGGAGATTGTTGCTCTTGAAAGTAGAAATCTCCCAAACTGAGTCTGTTTAGGAAAGGAGAAGCAGTGCTGTTGGAGAGTGTCTGCTGTGTTCACAGCAATGCAACACTATACTTCAATACATGACCACCCCCACTCCTAAAAAAAAAAGGCAGCATGATGTCCTCATGTGACCTCACTAAATGCCTGTCTACTATTCATTTACACAGAAAGGATTTTTTTGTTTAGTTTTAGTTAGATTAAGAGGCCAGACAGCATATTTCTCACCACCCCTACAGAATATATATCAAAAATAACTGACAGTATGAAAGTGCTAAACTATCTCTACATGAATACACTGTAATAGAACTGCATGTGTATTTTGAGACTCTGACTATGTCTCTTGTTTCAGGCTCCTTGACTTGACTGATGTAATTCACCTGTGCCTGAGTGTATGATTGTCTTCACCTGGTGGTGGTTGTATACGTTGGGCGTCTTCGGTGGGTTTGTCTGTGTTGGTCACCAGTGTCTCAGTCTGCACTCTGCATGTTTGGACTTTCCACTTTCTCACTGTTAAGCCCTGCGATGTCAAGGATTTTTTAATTTTTTTTAATTTTAGTTTTTTGGATTACGAGTATTTTATTTAATGTTAAATTATGTTAACTTATTCAATTTAATTTGGATGATGCAGACCAGAAAAATCCATATATATGAATTATGAGACAACTAATTTGTACAATTTTAAATATATATCTTTTGTTTCCTTCTTATTTGTTTTGACTGACTGAACTTTGTAAATGTTAACTTTGTGATACTGTAGACTGGGTAAGGAAGGAGATTGAGTTGTGACTGCACGGCTGCGTTATTGCTTTTGGGAACATGTTTGCGACACAATACTGGAACTCACAGACAAATTACTATTCTCAAATCAACATAACTATTCTTTCAACTCTGAATCTGATCTCCATTATAAAAAAAATTAAATAAATCATCATGCTCTTCGGTTTGACGTTTCACTGTCTAACACCAGCCAATCCTTATCCATACAAATCCCAAGTGTCACAGCATTTATCAGTGTCCACCCACTCACCACCACAAACATGTACCATGGACAACATCTATCTTTTATGCATTATTCTGATTTTAAAACTATGACATAACACAGACTGTTTCATCATGAATGAACAAGGACCACCTCCCCTTATTAAAAGTCCATGGTATAATCCATTCATCATTGACCTGACACACCACGGGATTGCTCTCTGCCATGAATAGTGAATGGTGCGGCCACAAGAGGTCACAATATTCACTGAGGTTGGTTACCTTTCACAGCTTTTTGAAATCAACATATTATCTTCAAAATGTCTTGAATGTAATGTAAATGTAATCAAAACAGCCTGCTGCACCTGAAAGCTGAGACAAATGAAAGCAGAAGGTTACAGGCTAATAAAATCAGAAGAACGGTGTAAGAGAGGCACAAGATCATTTTGTAGTGGTTAAACTGGAGTCTTTTTTTCTAAATTTATAGCCACCTGAGCCATTGTGGGCAATGAAAGAGCAATAAATTCTGTAGTGTCTCCTCACTGTAGATTTTTCCTCTAGGGTTCTAGTCACGCTGCAAAATAATACGATACTGTGTTCTCTGGGCATATATAAACAGAAGTGCAAAGACTGATTGGTTCACAATAGGATGTTCTGCTGTGAGTGTATGGGTGGGGCCTGACATAGTGATCATCAGAGCTGACGCCTTCCAGGAAACATGAACGCTGTAAAACGCTTCTCGGAGCCTCACTGTTCGTTGTCTGCATAAACAGAGCTCACAATCTTTAACTGTGTATGTGCCTGGTGGAGTGTCTGTGTGTGGTGGTGGGGGTATGTGCGTGCTCCATCGTGTGAGTACTTTTACTGTCTAATAGCTCTATTGCTGTGTTTGTGTATCTACTCCAGTGCCCATGTGACTGTGCTGTCCTGTTAGGTGTGATCACCACGCCGCTGCTCAGTGTGTGTGACAGCAGTGGATCGATGCAGCATCCATGTTATTCTCTTCCCGGGGGAGTCATTGGCCAAGCTGCTAACATACAGGACTGCTAACTGAAAACTATCAATTGTGTGGATGCTTTTATCAAAGGCAGCCCACAAGAGGATTCAGCACTGATCAGCGGGAAGGAAAAAAATATTAAGTCTTTACACAATTTGGTGTTGCATATCATGACTTTTAATGCTGCTGTGGTAATCTAGTAGTCACTGAAGGTCATTTAGAGGACACACTCAGACCTCATGAAGGCATTACACACTATTTCAAATTTGCAAAGCCCTCCAAACTCTTAAACTAATGGTCACAGAAACACCAGCTAATGGGATTAAAGTTAAAGTTAATATGTTCCAACTTGCATAACTCTGGGATTATGTGACTTCAAAGATTTTATATCTTTATCATGTGGCGCATATAAACAGATGCCACACACCAACAGCAGCACACATTTGCGACACATGCTCAGTTCTGATGGATTCAGCATCATCCACAGACGATGATCTTCGTCTTCAACACTCAAACAAGAAAGGAATAATGCCACTGCTTCAACTACTGCATGCGGAAGCTTTCTGAATCCCTGAGGAATCATTTGATATGTTCCCACTACAAGCAATTTAAACTCTAAGCGAGCAGTATGTGTCGTAGTCAAGTGGACTCACCTGTCTCTGGTTTTCTGTCTCTAACCGCAATCGAGCTTCGATGCATCGCCGCGTCTCCAGGAAGGCCTGACGCTGAGCCCGGTCAGACAGGTAACTGATGAAAATCCCAGCCGTGTTCATGCACATGAACAGCACAGCCTGAGCCGCGACCTGAAAAACACACAAACTGGGTGAGATCAAACCTAAAGCTCACTGGTGTGGACACATGCAATAACATTTGGAGTAAAAACCCGTCGTTTTTACGTTTTGTTGTCAGAAAAGCTTCACATTTATACTGCAATGTTGTGAAAAGGATGTCCGTTTACATGAAAATAGCAGAAATGCTAAAAAGTTGGCATGCTGGGCAGCTGCATGTGTCAGCGCTGTTGATTGTTTGTGTGAAACCACACAGATGCACATGCCTGCAAAGAATGATACCCTATCAATGTTAACAATGGCAAGAATGCGGATATTCACATGGACAGGTTGGATTGCTATTACAAGTGACACTCAATTATAAAATTACAAAATTCCAAGAGAATAAGGACTGGGATGCTGACATTGTTGTTGGTGTCCATTACTTGTGCCTGTGCAGAAGAACTATATACTACGGTTGGGTTCACATGTGCAGGAGCAGGTTTACAGAGAGGTTGTGTTTTCCCTGGAGACAGTGTCAGAACTTTTTGAAAATACTCCGTCTCCATCTGACTAAATGGGAAGGGGAGGGGGATGCAACTTTTTGAAAATACTCTATTTTCAGTGGAAGAACCACTTCTCCATAACATGTGGCTTTTCAGATAAGTGAAGTTGGTCCATGAATATTTCTTCTCAAGGCTGGACAACAAGCTTACCCTCCATCAACCCCTTGTCTCAGTGACGCCATACAGAGGGTTCACACAAAAGGCAATCTTTATTGAACGAAGACGGAATCCCAAAAATATTTTAGCGCAATGAGTAAAACATTTTATCATCAAGCACCAAAAATCTGGAAGAAGAGAGCAAAACTCAAGGATCACCAACAATTGAGCCGCCTTCTTTCTCTCCCTCCCCGCCTGTAAAGACCACTTCCAGACTTCCCGAGATTATCATGCACTTTTAGAGTACTTATGAAAAGTGCTCTGAACATTTTGGTTTGCAGATTTTATGACCATTGATTTTTCCCATCATTTCTATTTTTGTTTTTATGATAATTGATCAGCTTATTGCTGTAGCGCTTTGAGGCTTCTAAGTTTGAAGTGCACTAAAAATACAATGTATGATAAGTATTGTTGGTTTTAAAATGGATATTAAAGATTGGGGGATTGTTCAGGTTGTTCATGTGCAAAACTGAGGCTTGAAGGAGGACTTCATTAGCCATCATTAAGGTTGAATTACAACAATTTACTGGTATTTGGTATCAGTCAGATTTTAAATTCATAGTGACACTGTGTTTTAAAAACGATCAAACTGTATGAACAATTCAAAAATGAATAGATGGGAGACCTCTTGCAGCCACTGCTAATAAGAAAGCTGTTGTAATTGCTGGATGTGAACTAAATTCAAACTATGTGCAAGCTAGTTATTAATCTTGAGTATAATTGCCCCCCCCCCCCCCCTATAATGATCCAAGGTTGCCTGCAAGTCTTCATAGCAGAAATAATTTGATTTAACTTGAATAAATCGCACAGCTTTATGTATGGGAATACTAAACTACAGCATTTGTAAACAAACCCTTTCAGCATTAAATATTGGAGTAGTTGAAAGATGAAAAGCATTCCCCTCACTATGTATTGATTACAGGACTTCAGCACTCCTGTAGGCTTTATGGAGCCATTAAAATAAGATCTGAGCCCGATGCAGAGTGAAAGGAGTGCCTGTTTGCTGTGGCCCAAACGGATTTCTTTTCCCCCCTGATGAGTCAATGTGGCGCCACAGGCTGAAATGAAAAAACATTCATATTTGCTGTGTACATAAAGTTATGCTCATCTGTTATTATTAGCATTATTGCTGGATGGTGATTCATTGCTTTATTGTGTATGTTTTATTTACACTAAACAGATTTCATGGAGAAGTAGCCATTTGTACACCATCAAGCCCATTTTTACAGTTTGAGACACACATATTACAAACAGTGACCAGGTCTTGCCATATTCGTGGATGGAGATTAAAAACTGTATTAGCTGGTGGAACTCACTATGAAAGACTTTTTTGACAAAACAAATGGTGACATGAAGTTTATGTAATTAACTGAGGGGACAATACGGGGGCTGACCTCCTGTCAGGTTTAGTTCACAATAAATGTACAACAGGCTGAGTTTTCTCTAATAATCAATATACTAAGCTCTTTTTTTTTATCCCAAAAGACTGTGTACAAAAGATGGAGATGTTTGTAACATCCAATCCACAGTTTTGTATTCAGACTGATCTGAAATAAATGTGTGATTAGATTAAAAATTAATGTCAGAGGTGAGCGTGACGTCACTGACAAGCTTTCAAACAATGATGAGTCAGTGAGTCGAAACGCTGTGTAAAACGGAGATGAGAAGTCAGAGCAGATAAGAGAGCTGAGCCTAAAAGGAAAAAAAACGGGTCACGTATCAGCCTCGAGTGAGTGAGCATATACAGGAGACACTTAGGGTGTCTTCTTTCAAAGCCTCCCGACAGCCTGGTGCAATCACGAGTCCTGCACAATATGAAGTCCAGATCCGTCACAAGAAAGTCCACTTGTTACCACTGCAGGAGTTACACAATGTCATATATTGACACCAGTTACATTTGTTTGGGAATATATCAGCATAAAAGAAGAACAGAAATATTCAGAGGCAAAGTAACAACGTAATTATCAGGTTTGTTTGGTAACAAGATAAATCATACCAGGTCAAACTGCTCCCGTTGGCATTGCCATTAAATTGCTGTTTCTGCTCCATCTTAAATTACCTGCAGGCTTTTTTACTAGGGATGCTCAAATAAACACAAGGTTTGAATTGATGTTTTAACTAAATCAATAGTAAAGTTTAACTGAATGACAAACTGATTGTGTGGCTAAAAGATCAGAACTGGTGTGAACTCAATCAAATGTGTCTTCTACTTCAAACCATAAAGCTACATAAATACTGACAATACATGCTATCTTCCTAATTTGTGTTATCTATCTGTATGTGTGCATTAAAATGAAAAGCTAGTGTTACTATTTTCACATGAAACAAACGCATATTTTGTATTGATACATGAACATGTTGATAATGTAACGATAGAGTGGTTATGCATTCATGAGGAGCAACTCAGATCTGCAGTATTGGTTTGAGCAGAAAAAAAGAGAATCTGTTATTCTAGCTATTTCTTGTTTAGTTTGTTCGTTGTCAATGTGCATACATTTAACAACATTTAACTGTTTCACAATCAACACAGTGCCACGAGAATTCAGGACGCACCTCAGATACCCTAAGAAAACATGCAAGCGACTCAGGAACAACACGACTTCTTTAAAGGAGAGCTGTCCCGAGACTGAAAGCTTTCATCGTCAGCCACGAGCCTGCAAAACGAAGAGCGGCGCGAGCTGTTGAGCTGATGTAACACTCTGCAACAGCAGGGTCCTCCTCAGCTGCACGAGGGGATTCCGCCTGGCCGAGCTTCCTCCTTCCTGCCTCCTGGAGCTTCACATGATGCAAGTGTTATAAACAGGTTGGCTGAGAGTTCAGCGCGGCTCAGAGGAAACCCCTTAACAGCTTCCACCTTCGTGCATCACGCATGCCAGCAGTTTTTGGTCATTGCTGGTGAAAAATCACACTGTTTATCTATGCTACTCTCTTGGTGTGTGTGTGTACTGCCGGCAACAAGTCTGTACAGGTCCTGAGCATCTGCTCCCCTCGACATCACGTCTCTTTCAAAAGGTCACTTCTAATGGAATATTCCCCCACAAAAAAGTAAACCCTGTATGATGAAACTGTTCATCAATAAGACACACTTATATTCTTGGAAAGCGTGATCTCAAGCTTTTAGCGATGAGAGATAGAGACAAAACTGGATTACGAGCCAGAGGAAGTTGTGAATATCCTTCAAGGATATGTGCTACTAAAAATATTAAATCAGGGTACATGAGCCAACCTTTTAGTCCATTTCATGAGTTTGTCACCACTGATGGGATTTGGCAAGCATACTTGTATTCCAAACACTGGCATTAGACAGGAGTGTTATTATTTGTTTTGCTTAAAACGACCTCTGAATGAGCACTAACTGGTGTTCTTCCAGCAGCTCGGGCCTCGAGCTTCATCCAGCTCAAAGATCTAAGCAGACGGAACAAATCCATCTTTGTATCTCCACTCAAAGATTTCTGTTAAATTTCACTGTTTAAGGCAAATTTATTCACCTTAAAGTGCCACTAAAGCGTCCCCAAAAAGCACCACTGACACAAATGTGTTTTTAGAAGGTTTTAAAAGGTTTTAACTCTTCATCACTGTCATACGTTGCATGGGACACTTTCTATATGTTGTTCTGAGATTGGTTCTTCAATATCTACTATGTCTTTTCCAGGAAATATCACAAGTAAATAGTAGAGTTGGGGCAAGCTCTCAAAGACACTCCTCAAAAAGAACTCCTTTTAACCTTTGTCTTCCTGCTGGCTTAGAACTGGCTTCAAACCATGCGTTCAGTTATCCCATCAATTCCCTCGAAGGTACTTGCTTATACATTGCATTTACCGTACATGTTCCTTTCTTACTCAGGACTCAATGTCTTTAATATGTCCATCTTTTTTTTTTTTCTTTAAAAGCGTCTTGGACAAAGGCTAAGGCCCCAGTTACACAATATTTTCAAATGAAATAGAAAAAAATGTTGTTGTGTTTTGGTTGTCCGTTTAACGACAACAGTTCTCTGAGCCACTGAAAATGGCTCCCAAAGTGTAAGAAAAACACTCCAACTCTTTCTCTGTTAAAACAGGAAAAACACATCTTTTTCCATAATGCTGCCACTGCGCATGTCTGCCACAGCAATAGTGAATACATCTGCTCTTTAGTTCTTCATAGAAAATAGTTCTTCTGCACATGCATAGATCAACCACAGTAATAACAACAACAGACTGGCATGGCGTCCATAACAAACAGGGTCTTAAGCATGTGAGAATTTTTACTCCTCTTCCACAGTTGAAGTCTCACTGTCATGATTCACAATGTAAATCAAAGCCATTGCAATCAAATAACTTCCAACTCATTCCAATCCTTTCTGTAGACTGTATTGGCTTCATGCTTCTTTTTTTTTTTTGAAAGGAGAAAGTGCTTCGACTCCTACACTCGAGGCAGAATTGTGTCATTGCAGATAAAAACCTCAAACAGACAGTTGGGTGTCCTCTATCGCTGACAGAGAGGATCTGAAGTGGTGCGCTGCCGTTTGCCTTGGCTGTAAAATTGCTGCTTTGAGAGCACATTTGGAGAGGAAAAAAATGGAGCATGAAGAGGGGATTTTTTGGCGATTTCTGGTCTTCTTGACCTTGTGCTGTTTTACAGTGAGTCAGTTGTCGTTTTATGAGAGGGCTTTCCCCTCACCTGAATTTGTTTCTCCTTGACTTTCTGTATCATTTTTGGCATTAACTAACAGGAGGACCTGGTGATCAGAGAAAGTGGTTCACAAAAGGGCAGGGAAGCTCAGTCAGTTTGTCTGAATTACTGTCATGAATTAAAATGAAGATTGGAGCTTTCACTTTATCAATATCACACCCACTAAAGCACTTCTGTTTTCGACAGACGAAAAAAGTCGGAAACTATGTCACAGATTTAGATCTTTCAGTAATGAAGTTTAAAAACCAAATCTCACAAAAAACCAACAACTTTACATCAGATCATAAAATACAGGACAGTCGGCTCCAGCCTTGAGAAAACAGCAGTGAAAATGTTGAGCATCTATGACCGTACAACACACTTTCATACACTCAACGTGAATTGATAGATGTTATGTCTTCATGCATAAAGTCACAAAAACCATCAATTGGAAGTTGGAAATGCCTGTTAAAATCAGAACATCTCGTTCTCAAAGAGAAAGAGAAAATTGCAATATCTCAGAGAAGCAGCTCTGTGTGCCTCTTGTTGTGTTCTCTTTGCCTTTGCTGTAATTATCCTCATGCTGGCAGCTTCTCTACAGGCCTTTTGTTTAGTTCTACATCAACAAAATATTTTAATGTCAGGTGTCTGTTGGGCAGAAGATTGACACAGCATAAAAATGTTATCTGTGTAACTAGAGTTTGGAATAAGTATTTTTTAAATAATTTCTTATCTAATATCCACATTCTAACATCACACTCCTAGTATCCACATTCATTTCAGTTCAAACATGCTCAAGTTGCTCTGTCTTTGAGGAAGTAAACATAGTGAATCTATATATATTTTCAGAAAACACAAGCTGTTCATTTATGCATAAATATGCACTTAAGCTTTAAAGTGGCAAACGTTTCAGACATCCCCTCCAGGCATGGATCTTAGAATAACGTATTTTAATGTTTTCAATCAAAAGTTGAGTTGAAATTTTTTTTTTTTTTTTGCCTCCACCCAAAGTCCATCCTGAACGTTGAAATGCTTGACTCGACTTGCATAAAAAGGTAGAAAAGCTTCCAAATTCATTACAAGACACCTTGAACTCAGATCAAAGTTGAGCTCAGAGAAACTTCCCTCTTCCAACAGATGAATAGGAAAAATATCATACCCTGCATATCCACACTGCAGTATCTTGCGCTGTGAAGCTTAAAACACACAAGGGAAGAGGCATTTACCAAAACATATCTTTAATTTGAAGGGAACTTTACGTTTTTATTCAGTAAAACTGTTAAAATTTCTTCAGATGATATTATTAAGTCATTGGAGGCCGCCACCCACCTCCACTTAAAATACCGCTGCGAGGAAACCCTGTATGTTGCCATGTAAAAAATAAATAATAAAAAACATTTTTTAAAGCTGAAACTGTGTGGGAGTATCAAAGGATTTTTTTTTTTCTTTAAGCCACGCATGCATGTACACATATACGCAGAGCCATCTTTCAGCCAGTCGTGTCCCCCGAGGCTCCCCACTGTATCTCAGAGAGCCGAGGAGCCTCCCTGTGCAGCACGGTGTGTTACTGTGTGTTATTGTGAATCTCTCCCAGGACGCCGTCAGCACTGATTCAATTTCTCAGTTGGCCCCTCAAGGCCTCAGCTCCTCCTACAGAGACAAAAAAAAATTAAGCTGAGGCAGCTGTGGCGGCCTCCATGTTGTTTTGGAAAAGAGCAGCACCGGTTTGCCATAAAGGGCATCAGCATGGAGACCGCCGGTGCACTCATTAAAAGGAAATGCCAGTGATGTGGATGTTTTTAACAAGGCCTCATTAAGAACACTGGGCCAGGAAGAGGCTCTGCTTATAAACAGCTGCATGGAAAATAATCAGGCAAGGTTAATAATAGTAATAATTATCATAATGATTTCAATTTGATTCAACCGTGAGCAGTGGCATACAGCGTGACATGGAAAATAAACACGCGTTAGTAGGCAGTTACAACCTCCTCAGCAACACATGGACACATTGAGCACCAAAAGATTAGCCTTGAAGTGAAAACGGGTCCTTACCCAGGCTGTATTAATTACAATTCCCAGTACATGCACTGCTTTATTAACTGTTTTGATTTGAAATGTTGGTCTGCTGTGTACTGAGGACCACTTTGATTCTGAGAACTCAGTTATAGACATCAGAACGTGGATTCTCATTCGCAACTTAGTAAACTTGCGGAACTAAAAAACATAATCAAAGCACAAGAGAGTGAAGAGAGGCTGAGTAGATACAGACCTAATGAAATGTATGGAGCGCTGTACTACTTTAAATATTTGCAAACCACGTTGTACCTATTGTTGCTGTGTTTGTTTTGTTTTTATTACATTTGTTTTAAAAAATGATGAAAAAAAATAAGATTAAGAAAAATTTGAAGATTGTCGGTCGGTTGCTTGGTTGGATTCATCCACTGGTTGGCTGATTTTGTCTCTTGGTAATTCACTAATCCCACTTTCTCAGTTGCATTCCTTATAATTCCAGGATTCCAAGAGGAACATCTAACGGCTTCAGTACTAGCAGTCTCTTTTTCGTTGGCATCACCAAAACTATTTGACGACTCAAAAAAAACATGGCTGAAGGTCAGTGTTGCCTTTCTTTGTTCCTTGTTCACCTGGTAAATAAATTAAGCATCCATATTGCTTAGAGTTTGCTATTATGTTGCTGGGTAACAATGGCTTTTCAAAGTTGTGTATTAGATAGCTGGATATCACTCTGCACACAATTCAAATGGTTATTAACAACTATGCTACCGAGTGAGTCACTCCAGAGATGCTCTTGTACAAAAACATACCAAGAATTGATTTTAATGGGAACAGGAAGTGACTCAGTTTCTCTAACAACGAGGGATGTCATAGAATTTTTTTTTACAGCAACCAGTAATTTAGTCACTTAAAGGTATACTTGTAAGTTCTGGGAATTGTAAGAGGACAATATTTCTTAGTTGTTGCCATTCATTTGTTGTTTGTGTGAATTTTCTGAAACATTCCTGTGCATTTGTGCATCTCACAACTGAAACACACGGCGCATGTGCTTCTGGCGTGGTGAAACCAAATCAATCACTGGACTATGTTTAGTAGTTATGTACAAACCATACCAGTGAAACCAAGTGTTTGACTCAACACCATAGAAGTAAGCTTGTGGTTTTCAAACAAAGACCAATCTAAGAACTTTTTCAATCACCATCACTGATGTGACGTTTCAAGGAGGGGAACAAGATAGAACTTCACAGCAGCAGGGTAATTAGCCAGTGCGATGGCTTAGCTCAGAGAAATGAGAGAGTGGGCAGACGGCCAGATCAAGCTGAACACGCAGGAGTATCAATATTTCAACGCTATCACTTATCCTCAACACAAACTTCTCATGTTACATTAATGGCGGGGATGCTGCATCATTACATATGTAGTCTAACAGGCAGTCACAGCAACACCACCAGAGCTAAATGCTGCCAGGCTCCCTCCACTTAACCTGCTTTTAGACACAGGCTGTCAAAAGAAAGTCATATTTTTAATTTGTGCACGAACTGGAAAGCTTAAAAGCTACAGCTCTGCTTGTGGCTGACGAGCCCTGCAGAAGGTGCTGAAGTCGAACAAAGCGCACCAGGGGCACAACACTCCCCACCCTCCAGGATGCCCACACCAGGAGGAGCGTGGCCGGGGCCAACAGGATCATGAAGGATCTTCATCATCCCCACAACAATCTCAGAGTGCCTGCACTCTGGCTGACGCCTTCGCCTCATCAAGGCGTGAACAGAGAGCCTCAGGAAGAGTTTATTCCCTGAAGCTGTCAGGACTGAGAACTCTGACCTCCAGTCAGCCCCTCACAAACTGAAACAATAGACACATGGCTGGGGATACTTCAGTATTGCACATTTGTACATCGCACGGTCTGCACATTCTCTGTGTGGACACAGAGCCTCACTTTCACATAGCGGCTTCATTTTGTGTCGATATTTTATCATTTTTTTTGTGTTCATTTCAGTGTGCAGAGTCTCTTCATGTTTACCCTGTGTTCTTATGGACTGAAACAACATTGTCCGGCCTATTGAGTCCTCTCCTGAACCAAAAGTAACAACCGTTTAGGATAATTATATTTTATTCAACGTAGAGTCAAGAGCCTTTTTTGAGCATTTCTGAGAGACAGGTTATACAATTTGCCACAATCCTATTTCACAAATGACTGAATAGTTTGAAGGGTTCAATATGCCTCGGCTCTGAATGAGTAACAGATATGGTGTTTGTTTTGATCAATGTGTCAAAAGAAAAGTCAATGAAATACTTTTCTGTGAAACGTAGATTAAGTAGATTTATAGTATAGGAGCTTGTGCTTATATTTAGAAATATCTATAAAAAAGATCAAATAAACATTACGTGCACCAATGACAGACTGCAGTCACTGTAAGCTGCCGTTATTAACATAAACTCATTTATACTGTGAGAAACACACAAACAGAAATTGTGCAACATCCAGTGACGCAAGAGTGTGGTAATGTTTGACTGAGCCAAGCCACAGAAGCAACACTGTGAGGATTTTATGATGAAAGCAAATCTGATTATTCTTATATTAGCAGCGTTTAATTCGAGTTACCTCTGTGGATCACTTTTCATCCTCTACTCAGACGCTTCATTAGGTCTTTGCCTGGTACTGCTCGACTATGGGAACCTTTTCAGTGACATTTTCTCTCAAATATCCTGAAATCAAGAACTTTATCTCTCTCACGTTCTCGAGACTGCTCAGTTCTTCGCTCCAAATATGAATCCCACAACATGTGACCTATATGCAGCTCATTACCATGACAATTTCTGATGTCGCTCAGCGAAGAACAATAACTGTCACAGTTTTAAAGACATGACAGGGAGAGTGAAGGAAGGGACAACGCATGCAGCAGCACGGCTGATGTTTGGGAAGATGAATCGAGAAAACCCACACAGCTGTGACACCATCAGCCGCGACTGGAAAATCAAAAGAGAATTGCTTTTCATACCCAGAACACGTGTGAACAGTTTGTTAAACGTATCCCACTGCTAAATACTTTGAAATACAGCTATTTAGAGGAAATCAACATTAATCAAGTCAACCGAAAAAAGAAAACAAACCAAAAAAGATTTTGTATGTATAAAATCGGTGAAACACTACTAGAGCGAACACCCAACCAAATCTCATCACTGCATGTTAAATACTGCTAAATTAGGACCTTGGCAGTGAATTCACAAGTATTCAATCGCTGTACATGCAGGTGAATGTTCAAACAGTCAATACAGTGTATAGATTATGCAGTAAAGAGAGATAACAGTGTGATTTGGGAGTGAAATCTTGAACACCCCTCTTTGTCAGTGTGACAGCAGCTCTTCTTCTTCTTCTTCCTGGCTCTGCCAATATCACAGCCCGGCTGTTGCCTCATGTGTGAATTGAACTCACGGCTAAGTTGACAACAGAGCGTCTGCAGGAGAATTGTGCATATGAATGTGCGTGTGCATCTGTGTGACAGGCAGTGATTAAAAGTGACATGCTCACCAATATGTTCAAAAGGTGTTATCAGACACAAACCGATGACGGAGCGCTCCAATTCACTCTTCAAATCATCTCTATGCTAAATCTAAATTCAGATGATGTATTTTCAGTGCACAGTGTATGAATGTGCATTTTAATAAGCACGGAGGCGGCATGGGCCTGAAAAAAACACACAAAAAAACCCCCCAACCTTTTCTACACTTGAGAAAAAAAGGTAGATGTGCAGAAAATAAACAGAAACAAGAAAAATATACTTCTCATATATAAATTATGTATTCATCTATCGCAGTGTTTCAGTGCAGGTCCTGGACTAGCCCTGCAATGCATCTTTTTAAAAACCGAGAAGCGGTGACTGCCAGGTTGTGGTGGTTAGCATTTCGACTTTATAGTGTTAAGATTATATTTCAGGGCTTCTCTGTGTGGAGTTCTCCCTGTACATGCATGGGTTTTCTGCAGGTGTTGCAGGGAGAAACTGTTTCTCCCTATATGCTATATATTGGTAAATGGAGGGGTACTTTTTGCTCACCAGCTGATAGGCCCGTAACCTATTGGTACAGCTTTGTACCCGGCCGTATTGGGCGCAATCTTCTCATCACCACCTCACAGCTTTGAGAGACTCACAGACAGATTTCAGCATTACTGTAAATACAGATATCAGAAGAGAGATGAAAAGCACTCATATGGCAGCATATCGTCTGTGATTCAGCCTCCAAATCCCCGGTGTCAGCGTTCCATATGCTTGAATTTACTCTGTCCTCTACACCAATTAATTTCTATTGATCTATTCAAAAGGACATGGTAGGTATTAACTACCACAGTCCAGCCCTTCACATGTCTGTAGGTAATACGTTTCCCTCACAGTTACCTCTTCAGTAGAATATACGGTCTTCAGCTGTACTCAGTTGCGATTGGCTCCTACTCAACCGTGAGGATGATGGATGGATGCATAGTTGTTTGTTTTTTTTTGTCAGAGTTCTGCTAGGCCAATCCCTATAGGACTGACTGACACTAGCAATGGTTTGAAAGTTTGTAGAAAGAAATGTCAGTGTCTTTGGTGGATTCTCATGGAAATCAGACTCACAAGCTCAGTCTTGAACATTGCTCAAAATTATGCAGGGAAACAATGTTCTTGTGTTTAGTTTAGAAAAGAAATATGTGGCACAATAAAGGGAAATCCTTCCCTCAAGGACCTCTGACCTCTGACAAACCTTCTCTACGTCCAGCATGAGAAGCCATGCTGCTGCAGTTGCCTCTGCGGTTGGCCTTTTGGTGAGGCTTCTCCTGAGCATGTGATCCTGACATTTCCCCACAGCTCAGCCTGCAGCTCAGCTGCATGCCCGTCTCCTTAATGTCACTTTATGGATGTAACATCTCGCTTTTCCCTCTGAGCAAGAAGCAGGGAGCAGCCATTGTGGTGCACTCCGTCAGCTCTCCGCGTGGCTGTAAACAACCCTCATAGGTCGATGCCTGTGTGCGCCAAGTAGCTGAAATCTCATGCATACATTTGACTGATTTGTGGAGTTCGCAGGGCACACTGTGTCTTGTTCTGTTCCCTCACATAGACTTCCATCCTCCATCTGCTCTAAACTGTATTATACAGTAAGATCTAAAAATATGTTCTGTGAATGTCTTTTGTGGATATCTAAAGTAGGATTGTTCTTATACCATTATATTCAAGATACAATAATAATTAAGGGATTTTTAGCTCTGCATTTTACTTTCAAGTTTCCAATTTATATTGGTTATATATTAACAGTATAACAAAATAGATCTGTTGAGTCAACAAACTGACTCAGACATAGTTGTTTTGCTGAATTCCTCTCATGATATGAACTCCCGCCGCCCTGCATTTTCATTTATTTACATCTCTGTAGTGGCCACATATTTAAACACAACCCAAAATCATTTGTCAACCAAAAAATGTGCATCTCAACCAATCAATTAATTGCACTGTGTAACAAGTTATGTATAAACGCAATTACCAAAGGATGCATAAACTAATCATGCACACCACTATCTGTCCAAACATGCAGATATTTTGACACATGAAAGAAAAGTATCAAATCTTCATATGATAGAAACTTCTTATAATACTTAAAAATAAATATAAATATTATACTGCGATGTCCTGCAATGCACAACAACATTACCCAATCTACCAGAATTTAAATATTGATATGATGTTTTTCTTGATGGATTGCTTCTTACAATTGAACATTCATAACAATATTTACAATTTATAGCAACTAAAAGAGGCAAAACTATCTGTCGTGTTTGCTATTTTGTAATCGCTCGATCATTTCTCAAAACACTACCCAATCTTACATACTATAAAATTGTTTTGTGAAAAAGAAAATGGTACAAAAATGATCAACAATCCTCACTTGCCTGATAAACGTTTCAAAACAGTGTCAAACTGATTTTCTGACCATAGTTTGATGGATTATTGGTGTTTTAATAGAATCAGGTACTCATACTAGTGAATAAACTCGTTTAAAAAAAGAAAGGAAAAGAGGGAAAAAGAGAAAATTCAAAGATCTCTTGATGTTTGACACATTTTGCCGAGCGGGCAGTTATATTTGCTCTTGGAAGACAAGCTGAGGGTAATTCCCTGAACTGTCAGGGCGACGTTCCCTGAGGGCGGCTCGGCAGCTTGAGCAAAACAGCCCAGGGGAGTGGAGGGAAAATCTGTGATACAGTAGCCGCTGAAGACCGAGCCTCCCAGGAGAAGCTCGATACACGCACGCACCAGACAACAAGCCGTTATGAGCCATGAGAACATGTGCTGCACGGGCCCGTTTGTCCTGACACAGCAGCGGAGTGGTAACCCGGAGGCCTGCGGACGACAGCGGCTTCACATCTCAGCGAGCTGGAGTGAGCAACATGGACAGAATATGCAACAACTCTGTTCAACCTCTGTTGAATCCTAGTCTGCCTGCTGGGTGACGAAGAGCAGAAATACAACATAATAGGATAAAGGATAAATATTTAGGAATGGAGGAGAGACATTCATCAGAGGTTGTAATAAAGCCCAACAACTTTTCAATAATGTAATGAAATAGTCAAAGATTTTCACAGTCATGATTGAGAGAGAGTGTAAGTCTTCAATTAAAAAACACAACTGCTATCCGTTCCACCTTTTTACATGTTAACAGCACAAAACATGCAAAATGGGTTTTATTAGAATATTGGCTACAGTCGTTACATTTTGAAAGGATTTTTTAATGTTGCTTCATTCATGTAATAACTTATTATATTGTTGGCAAAATGTTTATTACAGTAATAAGTTAAATATCTTATTGAATGTTGCAAAGTTCGTTGTTACAGGGGATGGTAAGAGACCAAAAGCAGGGACCATTGAGGACTAAAATTCACTGAAAAAACACAATGATACAAGTATTTTTTTCAGTTCATTTCCCTTCTGTAGTCAAACATTAGCAAACCAAATATATGTCTATTTTGTGTTACCTTTGTATTCCTGTCTCATTATAAAATAATAACTGTTCACTTAACTCTGCCGCTACGAAAGCCTCTGAGAAATAAAAATAAATAAAGGTGTTAAAATACCTTCTAACTTCTCCACATGAGCTTGAGGTTAAGTGTTTTTTTTCCATGTCGAGAAAATGCTAACAAGCCATTCCGCGAATGACAATAAGAAACGACTTCATTGAGAAAGCACAGAAAATGTGAGTTAGAAAACTGACTGTGGCCTTTTGTGACTCCAGCTTCTATTCAGCAATGCAATCATACTGATTTTGTCCAATGTGCTAAAGGGCACAATAATCTCCATCGTGCTGAGTAAATATGTTTTGGGATTTGACACAGATGCAGTCCAGCAGACAACAACTTTCACTCCTGCAGTCACGAAACAAGTGGTTGTGATGAGGCCTCTGTTTTCACTGACACGGACACTTTCTCCACGCTAATGGTTTGTATCGCTGCAAGAATCTTATTTGACATGACAGATAGTCGTTGTGTAATACCAAAGTGTCAACCTGCACATGGCCTCAAGGCGACTTCGTGGTGAGCTTGGTGATTTCATTGACAAGTGTCAAGAGGTTCTCTTTGGGTTGAAGTTTGATTGCTTTCATAATATGAGATACATACATGTTTAACTCACTAGCAGACAAATTAAAAAAAAAAATCATTGTGAAGAAGCTCCATGGCATATTAAGACATAGACCACTTAAATAATATAAATGTCAATCATTTTGTAGTTCAATTTATGTCTGTTTTATTCCGATAGCTATTAGAAAATGTCTATTACATTTTCAAGAAATTTCAAAGGATTTCCCAATGACAACAGACTGTAACCGTCCAAAAATGTTGACCATTCCTTCTGAATATTTCTTCATAAATCTGGTAGTTGGAGCACTTTGTTGAGGGCACAAAACAACATGGAATGTACTACAGCGTCTCTCATGTGAGTCAACCTCATAACCACAGTGATACCGCAGCAGGGCCTTCCAGCTCTGAGAAGAATGGATTGTGTTGGTGTTATTGTGATGCAACTACTGCAAGCGATCTCAAAGTGTGGGAGGATTAGCCCGCCTGACAGAGCATAAACCCCATTGCACCCCTCCACCCCCGCAACTCTCAACAGCTGGTGAGATGTATAGGCAATGCAGAGCATACATCTTCTTAGAGGCTTTTGATTTTGAATCTGGCATGTCGATGTAGTCTGTAACTGCTGTTGCACTTATAGTGTTACGATGTCTGTATTTTCATTTGTGGCTCGGCTGATATAATGATAGTTTAACATGTGGACGGGACGGGGAATTGAACCTGCAACCTTCTAATTCAGAGATTATCATTGAGCAAGACAGTAAACCCCAGACTTCTCCTAAAATTTTAAAATAGACATATATTTGGCCACGGTTACTTAACTAGTCATAACAATCATATCGTAATAACAACTTGCATAGCAGTATAGAATATAATATACAGTATACATATATATACTAAATATACTCACTAAATACACTGATACATAGAGACGAAGCCTTTTGTCCAGCTTCTGCCTTCATTTCATACATAATTTGGTAGTTTTCGAGGATTACGGATGCGCGCAACATACAGAGAAATACCACTGTTCACCTGTGGGGGGCAGTGTTGTGCAATACGTGTGAATCTGTATGTGGATACAAGCATATCTATGACATTGCCTCACCTGAAACTTTAAAGGACTTTTGTGAACAGTTCGAGAAAAGTTTAAAGCGAAAGCCAACAACATGCAAGTCTCTCTATTGAACTTTTGACATGCCTGCACTAAACTATGTGCATGAAGGCAGCATATTTGGACTTTTACGATGTGTATCGTCACCACAATTAACTTGGATCACATGTTGGATCACACTTGGATGTACTAAAAAAAGTACATCCAAGCTATTTTAGCTGACTGTCGTGAGGTGAGGAAAATCTCCTCACAGTGAACATATTGTGGGTCCAGAGCAAGATATATAAAGTTTGCATGTTCTTCATGTGCATATGAGGGATTTCCCCCAGGAATTCCTCATATTTGGTGATATGACTGACTGAACATTTGTAATGTGCCCACAGGAAAGAAAGTCCTTTTTTTTCTTCTTTTTTTTTCATTTTCTGAATACCTGCGGTTCTCCACTTTTCAAACAGATAACAGTAATCCAACAGTAATCTCGTTAAACACTGACCCCAGTGGAGAGCGGCCAGCACTGCTGGCTGGAGCCCAGTGCTATGAATAGATTACCGCAGGGGAGGTAATCCCGTCAGAAATCATGCTCAATGTGAAGAATAAGCCGAAAATCACCCTCACTCTAAGCTTAAAACCTCACTCAATATGTTCTCAGTCTCAAACAGGACAAATGTTGTATATCAAACCCACTCCCATTCAGCGGGGGGGGGGGTAAACATGCAGGAGGAACTATGACAGATGTCTTCAACAGTAGAAAGTGTTGTGTTTTGGAAAATGAGGCTCGGTGAGCAAGAGAAGAGAAAATATCCTGCTTTTATCAATAAATTTTCTAGCCTGCATGGTTTACAAAGCTCCACGGCATCCTTTAGATCACAGCAATATTTCTTTGGAATCAATTACACTGAAGTTGAAGTGGAGCGCAGCACGTATTCACTAACTGATGACTTTTACAAGCAAAAAAAACCCCGGCTCATGAAAAGGACAGCCAGAATAAATATTTGCTTGATATAAACTGAGTAAATTCAAACAATACAAACAAAAGCAGGATATATAATTAAAACTAGTCAGGTTTCTTTCAGGGCTTTTTTTTTTTTAACCTGGGTTTTTGAAACAGGGAACATTAATAAGCAGAACATCAAATGTCACTTATACATCAGTTCAAAACTTGGTTTATATTTGTATCTGCATCGGATTACAGTTAAGGATGTTCAGCTTTTTGTTCACTGCAGCTGGAGATATTAGATTGTGAGATCAGAGTAGTGAACCCTATAAGCTCTATATCCCTGTAATTTGGTACAACATTGCTATGGTCACGAAGTGAAACAAAAAATCCTGACCAAAGCTCAACGGACCCAGATGAAAGAGTCCCACTGCACCGTACAAGTCACCATGAAAACACACAAACAATAAACCGTATTTTTTTAGCTATGTATTTCCAGCTTTCCAAGTGTCATTAAACATGTCAACATGTTCTTGATTTCCACATGCTGCTGGGTATGTCCTTCTTCTGTACATGTTTGTGCAATTTTGGAGTTGCATAGAGCTAAAACAAACCTGTTTTGGGATTATCGAGGAAAGCCAAACTCCAGTAATCAAATGCACGCAAAGGCAAACCATGAAATTTCCATCCAGGTGAAGTTTTGAGCACTATCAGGTGTATTTGCCTCACAGCATGGCAGGAAACCCTAACAACTACATTGCCATACAATCCTTCTCGACATCTATCTTCCACATTTATGTGTGTGAAGTGGGAAAGGCAACGACTGGAAATGAGTTTTCGATTGCATTTGATGCCAGATTGTTATTTTTACACCCAAACAGTGGGACATTTCCAAAATTAATCAGGCAAGGCAACACATGTAGTTCTTTGTTTGTTAAGAAAAAATTCTATAATTTTAGGACCCGATTAAGACAAAGATACATATATCCACTCTGCGGGTCTCAGTGTGTGCTCCCAGTGACTTCCTTAATATGTGCAATTGATTCAAGTTGTTGGCTGGTCAGTGCACTGTGCACTCCACTGTTAGTGATAATACTGCAGTACAAGTTCTGCTTCATCCAATAGTGGTCGCTTTTGTCTGGCTTCTTTGATTCGAGTCGATGTGACTGCACATAGTGTCTGACACCTGATCCCAACCCCGACCACAGTGAAGATGGACGGGTCTCGGTATTGACGCTGTGAAGCTTTGTCTCTATTGTCCTCATCTATCACGTATCTTCCTCAGCCAGCCGTTCACCCATTTGGGCTCAGTAGTCTTCTTGTTTGACCTCCAGAGACCTCTCAGTAGAGGTCCAGGTGTCGACCTGCTCCACACAGTGTCCGCCAGGAAAGAAAACGCCATGTGTGAACTAATCAATGTTCTCCCTTCCTTCAACAGTTTGACCCAACCTTCAGCTTTATTTCCGGAGAAACAAGGCAAAGAAGCAAGAAACGCTGGCTAATCCACTCATTATAAACACTGCCTAAATAACATCAGTTATTCAATACAAGATCATGAGTGTTCTGAGATCTTCATCATATCTGCTGTAATTCTTGATGCCTTCAGAAGATTTGAAAATGCTTTCTGTCCTGCCTGATTTTTCTCTCTTTTACTTGCATTACGTACAACAACTCCAACAACAGTTCAGCTCTTCAGATGAGTCATAAAGTGACTCATACTGCATGAATGAAAAATGTATTACTGTGGTGGTTCTGTATTTGATCCATCTTCAGTAAATACACTTGATACACTCTAAGTTCTATACCCTGCCTATTGATCTTCTCATCATTGCTTTTGGGAACTCTGTTAAGAGTTGGAAGACAGAGAGATAAAGAAGAGGGTGTGAAAACACAAAAGACATAAAAGAAAGACAAAACACAAATGGAATAAAAAGTTAGAATCAATCACACAATGACAGCTGACGAAGCTGGCTTCATGCAAAAAGATGTAAAACATTCACAAAACACATTAGAAAGCACACAAAAAAATGCATTGGTTTGCTGTTAAAACTTAAGAAGAAACATTTTGTTATTTTCCTATTATATTCACTGAATGGGGACACACTTTGATCGTTTTGTGATGATTTCAAGTCACCGAAAACCGACGGCAAATCTGATCCTGCTGCGGGAAAAACAAGCAAGAGAATTTTGTTTATTTGGTGATTTCATTTTTGTCGCCAACTATAAAAAAAATAAAATGATAATATTGACATGTCAAAAAGTGACTGAGCAATTTGTTTGGCTTCCAGTTGGTATTTAAAACCAATCTGATGGAGAAGCTTTTGCTGTGACACAAAGAAGGATCAAAATTCACCAGTCCCAATCATTTTTGCAGATTGACATTTCTACAAAGTGCCACAACAATGATATACATATTCTATTAAGCCATTACACCAAAGAAAAACAAAAAAGAAACTGTATCCAGGGGACATCATGTGAGCTCATTTCAAATGTGTAAATAATCATGATATTTGACATTTGTGTGATTTTTTTTCTCCCAATGAAAAGAAACAACTTAGATAATCGTGCAAAATCACTACGGTCAGTTCAAAATGTGTGATCAAGCAGTTATGTAATAGTTTTGACAAGCCTGAGCCTGGATGCCTGTTCTGTCCCTCTGAGTTAATCCTGTGATTGACTCGTGCCACAACTCTCACTCAATGTCAACATCTGTATCATCCGAAAAGTCGGATCATATTACACCGAGTCCAATGAGACCTTTGGAGAACCTGAATTCTTGCTTGCACTGTGTTTCATTTGAAACTCTTCTCCGGTTTCTTGTCAGCTACTAGATGTGAAATACAATTGCATTTTATTTGACAGTTTGTGATTAACTAAATGAAGAAAAAAATCAACTTTTACCAGAAAATAATAATAATACAAAAAATCCCCTACAGTTTAATATAGATAATTATGATTTCTCATGAAGTACCTAACTATAAGCAACAGATATTTATCAACAAAATATGGGTGAAAATTGAAAAATCAACATTTGTTTTATTGTTGTTACTACTTTTACATTATAGTAGTTTTTAATGTACTTAATTTTATAATACAAATTACCATTAAGTTGCTTTTTTATAACAAATAACAATAACTATATTTTCCGTCCCTTTGACTTTGAACCTTAATGCTTGTTTCTACTGACTCCAGCTGAAATTAATTCCAGTTTCTTAAAGAAGAAAAACACCACAGAAGTTCACACTGGTTTGTTTAAATCTAACACACACTGATCACACAGAAATCATTATTGAACGGTCCCTAAATTTGCAGAGCAAATATATCATGAAAGCACTGACAAAGCACATTTTGTTGATTCCCTCCTTGTGAAATGCTGCACGTGCACCTCCAAAAAGCCTAATGAGTTTCTCTGGGAGTTCACATCAGAAATTAGCTTTCCTATTATTTATGTGCCGATATACAACAGGCAATAATTAGGTTCTGTCAGCAATTCAGAGTGAGAGACACAAAGAGAGGCTTTCATTGAGATGAATGTCTGCCTGGCCAATAATGGAGGGAGGAGGAGGAGGAGGAGAAGGAGGGTGAAGTCTGAGTCAGCAATTGGCAAGAAAAGAGGAATGACTTGCAGGCAACTTTGGAGGTCGATCAACACTGCGAGCTGAAAAGACTCACCTGAAACTGACAAATTTCAAATATTAGATCAGATTTATTATGCTTCATAAAAGGATAAACAAATCAAGTCCTTCCATATTCCCAGATGATGAACCCCTGTGCTGAATAACTACACAAAGTGTGATCTATCTGTCCAGGACACTCCTTTGACATCTAAAGTCTACAAAAAGGTCTGAGAGCCCGAAGCAGAGAGCACAGAGGAGAGTAAATGAGCCGCTACCAGGTGTCTTGGTTTGACCATTTCAGAGCACAGACTGTAACTCCTCCAGACAGACTATTTCCTTTGGCTTTGTTGTAGAAGGAGCCGGAGGAATCAACAAGATAACAAACTGTGATAAAGGTCAACAACAGGGGAGGGATCCTACAAATGAGCACCTGAACTTTCTCTGTTTGTTCAACAGACCTGAAGGAAGCTAAAAATTACTGTGTTTTATATCATTATCATCTACGGAACCCGGGTGACAAAATTATCTCAATCAGATAGACTGAAGACCCATACTGTTGGTCCGCAACTGGCTAGCTTTGACACACCAGCTATGTGAAAACACTGCCACAATGTTTTGAAGGGAAAACTCATCTTTTTTGTATCTTTGTTTCAGAAAAAAGACCTGTCAGTTTAAACAAAAATGGCAGAAACATTGAAACTGATGTCGCTTTCATATTAAGTTACTCGTGGGTGCTATTGGTTGTTCTGTAATGAAACCACACACACGCACGCACGCACGCACGCACGCACGCACGCACGCACCCACACACACACACACACACACACACACACACACACACACACACACACACACACACACACACACACACACACACACACACACACACACACACACACACACACACACACACACACACACACACACGTGCTCCCAGAGAACAATATACTTTAAACATTAACAATGGTGTATGGGCAGACAAAGAAGTTGGATTGTTATTACGGTGAATGTCAACTATAAAAGTAGAGTCAGGACCACATGGACTGGGAGTCATGACAGTCTGAGAGCCGCCATTGTTCTTATTGTCAATCTATTTGCGCATGTATAAAAGAAAAATGTACTGCAGCTGTGCATATGCAGTAGCAGCATACTGCAAAAGTTGTGTTTTCCCCCTTTATGTTCGGATTATTTTCAAAAAATGTCAATCTTGTGTGGCATTTTTTTAAAAGTTGCATTTTCAGTGGCTCAGATCACTGTTGTTATCTAAACGAACACCTAAAATGGACACCCTGGACAGTTGGTCAGTCGATCACAGAGCAAAGTGACGTACATTCACCAATTAAACTTGAATACATGTTTGCTTTCGCCAAGGAAAGTTAGGGCAATGGTTATATTTTTGTCTGTGTATTTAGCTATTGGTTTGTATGTAGTATGTATGTATGTATTTTACCAATTTTTCACAAAAACTACTGACCCAAATTGTATGGAATCTTTAGGGATGATTTCTCATCAACCAAGGACCAATTCATAAGATTTTGGGATCAGGGAGAGGTAAAATATGCTGCACAAACAAATGTGGCATTGGCAAAGTTACGCGCTCTTCCAAGTGCCCGTTTTATTTGTGAACTGTGGGCGTACCCAGAGAATTTTCATGCTCAGATCTTCTTTTAAAGAAGGTTGAGCTCACCTGTAATTACTGCTGTCAATTCTTCAATTTTCCATCTCCATTTTAACATTCACTTATGACAGCGGAGTGAGCGTGAGAGACGATAAAAGCTTTTTTGTGTCTGAAGTCACTTTTGGAAATGCCTGGGAGGTCACTGCACTGAAATGTTGCTGAAAAACTCTGCTATTAAAAGCTCAAAAAGCTGCAGCTGATGGCCTTGATCCTTCATTAAATATTAAGAGTGGCTGAGTGCAGTGTCTGGTAACTGCAAGACTGTCCGAGTCCGACCGCATGAGGCTGGCAAGGTGGAGGAGGAGGAAGAAGAGAAGGAGCTGAGAGAGGGGTAGTCTGGGGGGCATAAAAGATGGAGTAACTGATTTGTTCTTCTGTGCCTCCTTGTCCCGTCTCCCTCCTCCTTTAAGACGGGATTTCTCATCGAGCTGATTCAGTCACTCACAGAGGGGAGATGCAGCGAGGCAAAACGCTGTCCACACGACAGCCACATTTTAAAGGTCACTACATCTTCAGACGACAGAAACTGTGTCAAGACCGATCTGGCTGCCCATCTCTGTCGAAGGATGTGAGGTTTGAGGAGGCAGATATTTTGTCCAGCAGCCTGTGAGTGCTGAGAACAGCTCAACCACGTGGAATTAAAGCAACACGGGAAAAACAAACAAGTCAATAATTTCTGTGAGGACACACTGAATTAATATTCCATTACCATCCTAAAAGTTGGCATTGAAGCTTTCAGCTGTCAGTGCTTTTGCTTTTTAGTTTTTATTGATCAACTGAAAAAACAAACAAAAACATGATAAATAAACTTTTAAGCCAATTTTTAAATGACAATTTTACTCCATTATATCCCCTGTATCAAAGCTGTGTGTAGTACTTTATTCATTCGGTTTATTACTGAAATTCAATTTATTACTGCTGCTTTTGGCACTAACCCATTATCACAACAAAGAGAAATAAACCCACACGCAGGAGCTTGTAAAAGACAGCTACTTCTTTTGTCACGTGCGATTTACATGGCCACAAGAGGAACTGCGGGTTATTTTAAGTGTTTGAACAAGTGATCAATTATGACATATTTTCTGTCATAATAATGATCAGACAAACTGGAAAGAGGGCAAAGCTGATGCAGCTTCTGCTGTGAAAGCGTTCCCACGAGCCTCTGCTGGCACCTGATGAATAACCGCCTCAATCATCAAGCATTCAAACACACATGCATATGCATGCATACGATTGAAAATACAGCGCAGTGTATGGGTGTTGGTTTTTTTTTAGGTTTTTTTTTTTATTTTTTATTTTTACTTGAAATTACACAAAAGAATACATTTGAATTAGTACATCAGATCATGACCAGGAATCAAAAAGTAAGATTCTGTCATAAAACGTGATCTGATTCCAGTTTGTTTGTGTTAATAAAAGGAGAAATAGACCAACGCCTTCAAAAATTATGATTGCAATCGGCTGCAAGTGTCGGCAAACAACAAAGCCTGGTGGATGTTAAAATGCACATTTCGTTTTTCTCTCCAGGCACGCTATAAAGCAAGAGATTGAAAATGTAGGCATGTTGTCGCCGTGCGAAACCCACACTTGGCTTTTTTTCTCCTCTATCTCCTCGGTGCAGCAGACGCTCAAGGTAAGCCGAGTTTGACCTTGAAAGAGGAAGCTGCAGCGAGCTTGAAGAGCAGATAATCGGCTGGAATGAAGCCCCCCACTTCCCTGCTGTGTGTGCAGGCACTCACAATTTGGGGGCACACACATTATGGGGGTTCAATCTATTCTGTGCAAAATCACGCGTGTGTGTGTGTGTGTGTATATGTGAGAGAGTGTGTGTGCATGCCTGTGTGAAGAGAGATAGTGCACATGTGAGTCAACAGAGAGAAAAACAGGGCTATTGACAGTTTTATCATGCTTTGAGCTACATGCAAACACTTCCCCAACACAAAAACACACACGTCATCACGTAGACTGACACACTCTGCCCAGAACCAGCTAATCTGTTATTTACTGATGCTTCTGTTCATTTAACAGCAAGTTAAGGCTAAATGACTTCCGCACAAAGGCAGTCATCAATACAGCAACGACTGGAAAACCAGAATCAGACGTGTTTGGAAGGAAAGGCATAGGTCAATATGGCAGCCTTCGACAGGCAGGACACAAAGGATGTGGGGCCAACAGGGGCCCAGAGAGGCTGTAAAGAGACGAAGGTGGATCGATGGAGGCTATTCTGAGTCTGACAGGAAGATTCAGACTCAGGGGTGACAGGAGACAAGAAATATGGAGGGAGAGTAAGTCTGGAAATGGTTCTGAAATGATAAAGCACAGAGGCCAAACAGGGACAGCAACAGCACTAGAACCTGTGAGGAGAGACAAGAAGAAGATTTCTACAGTACTTTTTACAGACAGACCCAAACAGCATTCAAAACAAAAGATAAAAGATGAATTTACATTTACAAAAGGAAAAAAATAGACTGTGCATTAAAAGTATAAGACTCAGACGGTAACCCAAAGCTTATCTTCGTGTGTGAGTCTGAAGCTGATGGTTAAATGAGAATATACAGAATAAGCCGACCGTGAGAAAAGAGGCAAAACGCTTGGGTCGAACCGCCACAAGGTTCAATCTTAAAGCAAGTACTTGAAATTGTGATCTCATTAAGGGACCGTGTCTTCCTGGCTATAAGATTCCGTTTTTTTTCCAGTTGTTTAGCTTTTCATGTGGTTTAGGTCTCGTTGACACGACATTGATTTTTAAGTGAAAACGCAAAGTTAGCGTTTATACAGCAACGTTTTGAAAGTGATGTTGTGAGCATGCCAGGCCACAAGTTGGTGCTGTTGGTCACTTTTTGTAATGAAAACCACACACATACATGCAGAGAACAGTGTGCTATACACATGAACAATGACGAGTACACGAGATTTGTATAAACAGTTGGCAAAGACAGATTGTTGCTTCTGTGACTGTCAACTACAAATCTACCAAGTCCCAGGAAAATGTGGACAGGGAGTCGTGACACTCTCCCGAACACCATTGTTCTTATTGTGTTAAGTGTTACATATGACCATCTAAGGATAGAAAAACAAACTTGTAACTGGACACACAATGAGTCAACACCTATTTTATTTTTACTCTTTGACCGAGAAACTGATGTGTTGCCCCGACATCTCCATTCTCTCTATTCTCTTCGCCCTTAAATCAACCCAATTAATAAGAACAGATGAGCACTGCTTGAATTCAGGATTTTTAAATTCACAGTGTGCCAAGTCTTCATAAACCCCAGGAGTGCAGTATGAGCTGTCCTAATCCGGCCTCTGCTGCGGCCTCCATCCAGCCACACTCGCATGTCATCGTAGCCGAATTAAGACAGAACATGCAAGGCGCTGATCTCGGAGTGTTTCCAGGTCGACTAATACTGACACGCAATGCTAAAATAATCCCTGCCACCCGCCGGGTTTCCAGCGAGCTAATACTTAATAATAATGACACGAGCTAAGACTTCTCGCAGCATGAGTGGAAGACAATTAATAGAATCTGCAGTCCTCTTCAGAAACGAACACTCGTACATGTCATCAACTTGTGCAAAATAGCAATTTAATTACTGTCGCATAAAGGAAGAGATCTGACAATGAGAGAAAACCAAAACTATGTTGATAAAAATGTTAACCACAAAAATAGACCAAGTGGTCCATTTTACAGGATACTGAAGCCAAACTGGCTGTCAAATCAGATATTGTCAAATCAGATCTTCTATATGTAAAATCTAAAAATCTGTTCAAAAGACCAGTTCTACATCAGTTTTCCCTGTAAATGTTATTTAAATGTCTTGGTGGCAGATTTGTCCTTAGGCTTTGAATTATCATTTCAGACAAACAAAGAAAAGAAAAAAAAATGGCATAACTACATGCAAACATATTACATCTAATCACTCAGAATGTAATCACAATCTTGTATGTCTGTGTTGTTCTCTTGTATGTCACCATGAAATCAGCCGCAATACCTTTCAGATGAATTAGTTTGCATTCATGAACTGGTTCATTTGATCCCTGGGAAATGCCACACTATCCAGCAGATCAGAGTATGAGCTGAAGTTCTACAAAGTCCAGGGGAACCAACTCAAAGCCATCAATGTCAAAAATAGAGCAAGATAGTTTGTTGATTCAGAAAACAGCACCGATTTGTTTAATATATGAGAATGCAGAACACTTGCAGAAGTCGCCTTTTTTCCTGATGTCCTGAGCTGTATTTCTTTCTCAATAACTAAAATTCCAATAATTTATATAGCCAGAATCAGCAAGTTATCCCAATTTCATATTACAAAATGATTTTCTTCAGTTACACATTCAAACACTCTTTATTCCTGTTCAGTCTGGGTTCATAATGTTAATTTTGACCCGTGTAATGCTGAGTCCCAGAATAAAACTCATTGATGGACGTTGTGGTGAACCCATGCTTCCAAATTGAGCCCAGCTGTAAACTACTGTCTTTATTCTGACTCACGAAGCATCAAGTGAGCACAGACACAACATTTCTGGAAATATTTTGGGACAACATATTTAGTTTTGTGCACTTTTTGTCTTTTTTTCTTGAACGTTTGATGAGTTTAATCTGGGTATTCTTTTGAAATACATGTTAAATGTTCCTATAAAGTAAAACAAATGTATCATATCAACAATTGAATGAATATCAATTATAAAGAAAACTGTTATGTGATCAGAGTATTGGGATTACAATTTACTCCAAACAGTAATTGAGACCAGTGACTGGAAAAGATTTTTAGGGACTCGAGTACGACTGCATCCATTAAATATCAGAGGCATTATTGATTAGTCTTAAAAGACTGTATTCTTGCTGTAAAAAGCAAAGTGGCAGCCTCTAAATCCGGCTAACAGCACTCTCTTTAAAGCTGTCGACCTTCAACCTTTCCTCAGAAATGTTCGCCGGTTCAGTGGCTATGAGCATCACGACACAGCTGAACGGTGCGAGGAGAAGCTGGGAAATTCCCCCAGAGCGACACAACAAGACCCACACAGTGCAGCGTACAGTCAGCTGCATCACATCTACAGTCATCTATGAGGCCACACCGAGGGTCAGTGGTGTCAACTGAGACTTCAGAGTGAAGCATGATGGGACTCTGCCTGACGTGGGGGGGGGGCCGATGAAGCGCTGTCCATCCCGTTCACGGACAAGGCAGAATGAGTCAACATTCCGAGCATGCTCAGTGTAATTTGGAAACATTTAGGCTGCACTGTGTAAGGTTTTCCACGGTATGTTTGGATACTACTGAACATGTCACAGTTGCATGACTGAACAGACATGACTCTGAGCTGCGGTGACAAATGTGCTTGAAATAAGCCATGACTCAAAACATTCATACAAAAGTGTCTTGAATGAGATGACATCATTTCTCTGTTTATTCGCCATGATATTCACAACTCCATCCATCCATCCATCCATCCATCCATCCATCCATCCATTCATCTTCATTACCATTTTATCAAATTCAGGGTTGCAGCTAACTACACCCTGTACAGGTCAGAAATGGGTCTCAGAGTGAACAATCACACATCTATATAAGCTCAACTGTGTGGTTTTTGACTGTCCAAAGAAACCAAAGCAGCTGGAGAAATCCTACATACAATGAGGGAACATGTATCATGAGCTTTATCCACTACACCACCGGGAAGTCCTGGCACTTAGTGAAAAACAATCTTGATATGAGCCTGTAACTAAATGATGTAAATTAATATCTGATCAAGTAATCAATTAGCCACAAACAAATCCACCAGGATTTTTCTGAATCATAAATGTGAAGTAATTCAAGATTTTTCAATCATATTTTGGGGGGGAAAATGCATTTTTGAGACACAATCAAGACATTTCATGATGATTCTCAAATTTTCCGAGACAATGGTTAACAATTTGTATATAATTTTGACAAATTAAAGGCTACAAAACTAGTGAATCAACTGAGAAAATGTTTGGTCTTTTGGCTGCTCCATTCATAAATTGCCACAGTGGATCATTGATCCGCTGTCTTAAAGATTACCGTAAATGTAAAGACATTTCCAAGATACCATAATTACAAGTATAAAAATGAATTGCTAAAATATTTTCCTTTCCTTCCTGATAAATCTGAAAAATGCAACATATCCATAATTCTCTCAACCAACAACCTAACTATTAGACAAGACGAAGGAGAAGACTGAGGTGGTTAGAACAGGTTGAATATGACTGGACATAAATTTGTGTTTAGATTGTCATTACAGTCTTAGTTTAATGTCTTTACAATTCTTTACAATGGAAACACATAATAATGTGAAATAAAAATGTGGCTGTTTGGAAACATTTGCTTTTCCAAACTGCCAATCACAAATCACTGCACGCCATCATTCATTGGCAGCAATCTTCTACAAGCACACTTTTCTGCTTCTTTGCAGTTTGTCCTTGAGCTGCTCCTCACTAAACAAATCAAGGAAGTGTTTTAAACCACACAGATGTATTAACTGACAATTCTTGGATCTATTCAGAAAGTGAATAAAAAATTCTGAATCTACACCACTGTAATCAGACCAGCGATCAGTTTTTTCTTTCTTTCGGAATAGCTGCATGACTTTTAATGCAATCAAACGATGTTTCGACAAAAGCCTTGATGTGGAGTGTACAGCAGTGGTTTCACCAAAACACTTTTAATCTTTACACCAAACAAGAAGAGAGTGACACTCAAGCAGCGCACTCCAGAATCTGTTCAATCACAAAGCACTTTTGTTAACTTATAACTCGCAGTAATGTCATTTCAACACAATGTAGTGTGGGATTACTGATACCCTGAACATCATCTGAGTGCTTCACATTAGTTTAATGAGTTCATAAAACACAATCTGTCTGCATGAATCAGGAATTAGTGTGCCGGCAGACGGCACTGTGCAAAATTCATACAAACAAACACTAAAGACTGAAGCCTGAAGAGATAACACAAGGGACATTAAATGAAACAAAAAAAACACTGTTTATTGTTGAATTTCCCTCCAAGAGACAAAGTTCAACAAGAGGCTACCAGTGCATTGCAGGGAAACTGCTCCATTACACACTCTTCAACAATTAGTACTTAGGAATGCATTACTGTAGTTCTTTGGTAATTATAATTTTTTTTTTTTATTGGGTTTTTTGTTGTTGTTTTGTTTTGGGGTTTGTTTGTTTGTTTGTTTGTTTGTTTGTTTGTTTGGGGGGGTCACCACATGTGCATTGTCACCATTCATCAAGAAAACTTCTATGCTGCTTCAGTTTAAAAAAAAAAATTAACTTTCATAGGTGAGAGTCCACCTGTGTGATCCTACTTCGTATACAGGTATGGGAAGAAAGAAAGAAAGAAAGAAAGAAAGAAAGAAAGAAAGAAAGAAAGAAAGAAAGAAAGAAAGAAAGAAAGAAAGAAAGAAAGAAAGAAAGAAAGAAAGAAAGAAAGAAAGAAAGAAAGAAAGAAGCCGAAACCATTCACCAGTAGGAGGTGCTAAGCTTGTTTGGCACCGCCGTGCAGTTCAGGACCGCTCTTACGCGTGCGCGCTTGTGCGTGTGCGTCTGTGTGTGTGTGTGTGTGTGTGTGTGTGTGTGTGTGTGTGTGTGTGTGTGTGTGTGTGTGTGTGTGCGCGTGTGTGTGTGTGAGCGCGCGAGCGAGCGAGCCTCTTCGCGTGCGCATATGCCCGGGCCTGTGCTCGCTGGACAGCTCCTGGTGCTGAAAGCACAGCAATCAGCAGTCAGCCGGGGCTGCTGTCATACCGGGACGACTGCTGCTCCGGACAAACGAAATTAGGTGTCGACACATGCTCCCGTCTGCGTGCGGTCGAGTTTACAAGGACTTTGCCACATAGAAATATGGTCCTCTTTATCAGGTTCAGTCACACAATAAAAAAAAAAGACACATGGAGGTGTGGATGAAAGTGAAAATAACTTGACATCAGCAGAAGCAAGAACTCTATCCTATGAGAAAATATCTGCATTTCACTAAAAAAGATAAAGGTTTATAAAGTAACGACAAGGAAAAGAAGAAGATGAAGCGGCCAGTCAAGCTGGAAATAGAGGGAAATTATAAATAGCGTGGAGAACAAGTAAAGTAGCTGGATGGAGGATGAGAGGAACAGGTGGCACAATCCATGTAGATAAAGAAGGGATAGAGAAGGGAATTGAAGAGCTCGAGAAGAAAGAGAGAAGGAGAAAATAAGTGTTTGTTGGTGTGAGATGAAAAGGTAAATCTGTTTGGAAAATATGCATAAAGTCATTGATAACAGATTAAAGACACAGCATTTAAAAACCAGCTGTAAAAAGAGCAGATAGAATCATGGAATAATTTACCTGGTTGGTGGAGAGCTGTGCATTCTGGGAGATGAGCAGCTGGACCAAGATGTGGAGCCCCGAGGTGAACAGGCCGGCCAAGATGGCCCAAGTGAGCGGCAGCGGCAACATGCTGTAGGTGGCGAACAGCGTGAAGAGGACGTATCCCACCCCGTCACCCAGCAGCCCGTAGCCAAGTCCGGCTGCCAGGATCTGCGTGGCCATGGCCACCCAGGTGACCACGCCGCTGTACTGCAGGTAGCTGTGCGACGTAGTGTCCTTACGCACCACCACTAAGGCACAAATGACAACTTCGATGCCCGTGAAGAAGCCCAGGAGCGTCCCTTTGATGGGGTCCATCGGGGAGGAGGCCAGGGTGAGGTGCAGCACCAACAGGGTGAGCTTAGTCACCACGTCCAGGATGTTCATCACCACCACCGACTTGCGCCTCTGGCCCAGAAAATACCGCTGGTACAGTCGCTCGAGGTCTCGGGACTTGAAGGCGTTCCGCAGCGTGGGGAAGATGACGCCCCGGTACGTGTATCCCCAGTTGAGGAAGAAGTCGGAGTTGCTCGGCGCGCAGTCGATCTGCAGGAAGCCGAGGTCGCTGCTGGCGCGCTCCGGGAACACTTTGGTCCCGCCGTTGTTGTGCCGGTCTCCCACCGAGGTCCGCCCAGCAGACTGCTTCCGCGCGCCCTGGCTCGGGTCGTAAGGCTCGTCCGGACCGATGCCCTTCACTCCGCCCTGCTCGTGGATGAACCGCTGTTCGGTGATGTGCCGCACCGCGGTCTGCCACAGCAGGCGTTTGGGGCGCGCGCTGCCGCTGCCGCTGCTGTTGCTGTTGTTGCTGCTACTCGGGGTCTTGTTGATAGTGTACAGCTCCTCGCTCGCGCTGGAGCACCGGACCTCGGACAGTTCCATCACGGCTTGTTGCTGCTGCTGTGCTTGTTTTCTTCTCCGGTGTGGATGCGTCCGTCTAGAGGAGGCTATCTCTCCCTTCCCCGGTTGCGGGTGAGCTCAGCGAATTTGGGGAGACGGCGTCCTGTCGTGCGCATTGAACCGGGGGCGCGTGCTTCTCTGGGTTGCGACAAGCGCTGCGCGGAGTAGAGCGCGGGTGGAGGTCATTGTCACGCGAATGATTCCACTGAAGAAGCAACACACAAATTTCACCCGAGTGGAAAACATCTCTAGGATTATCTGCGTGCCATCAGCATCATCACCATCATCAGTACAAGCCTTTAGGCTGAAAATCACCGGGCGGCAGCTCGGGCCACTGTGCGCCGGCCGTCCGCACCATCAGGCTGCCGCGGCGTCACAGAGAGCCGGGATCAGTCAAAAAAAAAGGCGGAGATTTGGATGCGGACGGTGTCAGGCGATCGATTTCTGTGCACAATTGATCTTTAGTTGAATCCCTTCACCCGTGCGTCTTTGGCACAGGTGCGTACGTCCACGTTGCCATTATTTTCCAATTGGCCCATGCCACTGCAGTGTAAAAGAAATAACCACATTTCATGTTAATTCCAGGCGTCTGCAACGTCCGTGCAAGATGTCACGAAAACAAAGACATCCAGTGAGGTCAACAGTAAAAAGAAAAAAAAAGACAAAAGAAAAAGAAAACGACCAAGAAAAATCCGCAAAAATACGTCTTTGAAAACACGCAGCAGTCTCGAGCCAGACGGGAAATTATCAACTTATTGTTCCGCGTGAGAGTCTGCAGACGGGCAGCGCGTGTTTTAACGCTCCATCCCGCGCCTCTACATCAGCGGTTTGGATGCAACACCTGTCTGTGCGCAGACACACATCCGTCCTCCGCTCAGTACTACTCGGAGGTGAGCTGGCTCCGTGGTGTAAATGATCGTCCTGTGTGCCCCCGTGCTGTGCGCGAGGATGAGAGTGGAGCCTCCTTCCTCCTCCTCCTCCTCCTCCAATCCCTCCTTCTCCGGTGAGCCGTCTCTCCGTGTGAGACCTCCCGGTTTCCCGTGGTCCGTCTCCTTGCTCGGCTTCTCCTCCTCTTCCTCTTCCTCTTCCTCCCGCTCCTCCTCCTCCTCCTCTTCAGGGGCTGGAAGGGTGGGCAGCGGCGGCAGCGGCAGCCGCGTGGAGTGGTGTGGATTTGCAGTGCGCGAGACTGTAGTCAGCGCGGAGTGGGTCAGCGCGGAGCGAGTCAGCTCCGCTCCGGTTTGACGTCACCGGCATCTCCATGTGCGCGCGCGTGCTCCACCTCTCCCCGTCTAATCCCACACTCCTCACTGTATTCCCATTTCTTCTTTTGCCTTTTGTCTTCACTTCCATCTGCCCGCTGGCTGTCCATTCCACCGTCTTCAGCGCGCTGCTTTTTTCTCCCCCAACAGACTTTTTACCCAAACTTACATGAGACTGAAACAGTCTCCTTTTTCTCTTGTTCAGTCTGATGGTACCGATCTGATGGAAGTCAATCTATCTGCCTCATCCTCTCTTTCTGTTTGTCGGCAGTGAATAATAATAATAATAATAATAATAATAATAATAATAATAATAATAATAATAATAATAATAATAATAATAATAATAATAATAATAAATGCATTTTTGGCTCCCTGCCTCACAGGTAGATTATTCCCAGTTTGAGAGTTGGGGTGCCTCTCTCCTAGGGGTTTGCATGTTGCTCATGTGCCACGTGTTGGTTTTCTGTTGGTACTCTGGTTTCTGTGACTATTTGTTTCTCCCTGTGTTGACACTGTATTGGGCTGGTGAATTGTCCAGGGAGCAACCCTGCCTTCATCCACAGTCAGCTGGGATTAACTCCAGGATTCTGCAATCCTGACCTGGTTGAAGCTATTTATTGCGGGATATAGTATGAGCATTCCATCACAAAAACTAAGTGAGCTTGGACGGATGGGCTGATGTGTAAACGGAACTGTGGACTTTCCCAGTGGAGATGCCTGTTTGTTGATGAACCATCCGTGTACTTCAGAATTACTGAATAACTTTCTATATTTGTATTCAGTAAAGCATGTATTTGCCTGCAGCACTTACACCGATATGCAGTGTCAGTAATCTTTAGTTTGAAGTTTATTCTGCCTCTGTATGTAAATCACCTTGGGTAAGATTACCAACTCAGGACTTTAAATAATTTTCTTTGTGCGGAAATTTGGGAATGAATGTAATCTGAGGCTTGCAGGCCCTCACATATTAACGAAAAGCCAAAATCCTGATAGAAATCATGAAAGGAGAACTCCCCGAAGATGTTTTTATAGTCATCCTTAACAGATCTGTAATCAGAATCCTGCCAGGGAGAAGCAAGTTGAGGCAAAATTAATTCAGATTCATTTCGAAAATCGTGAGAATGCCCAATATGAAGACAGAATATCAGAGGCACGAATGTGCATTGTAGCAACTCCTTTGTCCCCTGCTGTGTGCAAAGCATTCTGCCCCACTTTCTCTTATCGCAGCGAAGTAGCGCCAAGGCTTGTCAGAGTTCGCTGGACTCGAATTAGATCAGGTAAAATTATTCTCTCCTAAACCTTGAGGAGCCACACGAGGTCCTTATGAGGAGAAACAACCCCCACTTTGACTCACGCATGGCTCCGGGCGAGAGGAGGAAAGTTGCCTCATTGCTATTCAGTCTATTTTTACTCTCCTTTCGTCTGCTGTGTCTCTACTGTGACTCTTTTCTTGCTGATTCCCAGGAAAGGAGAATTACTGAAATCCTTCCCCAAACTGAATCTCGCCAAATGCTATCACACACCAAAAAGAGCTGGCCATTATTCATCCATGCCCTTTATTTGTCCTTTTTGAGTGGAATGTCAGTGCTGGTAGTGAGAAATATGCTGAAAATATAAAGCTGCAGCTCCTACAGCTTCATGAAGTTGAGGTGCGGCTCCCAAATTAAATTACACGTAAAACTCTCCAGTGTCAGTCTGACATTTTCAGCATGCTGGTATAGAGGACTAGTTATTGCTCAAAAATGTAAGGAATTATAATGAAATATAAAATAGCCGAGAAATGTAACAGATTTAATCAAATACAGAGCAGTCATACAAGTCTCAAATATGAGCTTATACACACAGGCACACAATAATCGGAGTCGTTTTAGCGTTTTCATTTTGGAAATCTTTTGCATTTAAACAGCAACGCTTTGAAAACGATGTCCATTTAAATGGAAAACAATATAGTTTTCACGTGATACAATTAGCAGGGGGGGGGGGGTTGTTTTTGTAATGAGGGAACTACAGCCACTGTGATGTCAATGTCTGTGAAAGGGAGATGTCAAGGAAATTGTGAGTGAGAGTCTTTGTGCTTGCTGCGTATGTTCACATTGACATCAGGATGAATTATGTTCTATACGGAAGAGCTCTCCATTGTTCAAGTACAAGGTCAAGGATGACGTCTCTTTGTTGTTTCTTACAAAGGATCATGTGGCTTCAGGACAGAACAGTCATCTTCAAGGTCGAGAATCAAGAATTGAGAATTCTTTTTAACGTAGAGTTACTTTATATAACGGCATCCAAACAGGTTAAATGGCAATTTCCAAACACATTTTATGAAATGATGTATTTCACAGCAAAGTGAGATGTAGTGCTGTGCTCGTTATGGTGTATTTTTGTCATTATATCTTCTCCTTATGTGCAAAGCATTGCCCTGCTGGGGCCTCACATCCTAACATGATTAATGCACACTTCAGCCAATTATGACACAAGGACTCATGCGCAGTGTCAGACACTTTTACACACATGTACTTGACAGTAAACATCACAGAAAGGTTCCTTTAATAGAGCAGCCCATGAAAACAACAAAAATGTGTTGCTTTAATTATGCAGCCAATGCTGATGAGTGTAAGTAGGGTTCAATAGAATATTCCGTCCTTGATTTAGACATGTTTGACATTGGGCCTTTTTAACAAACTTTAAGTTTTCAGTTCCTTCAATGGACATACTCTGGCTATGTAAAGAGAATTACTCTGAATGAATGACGAAGACATATTTCTGTGAATGTAAGTGCAATACTATCCATCTCAGGTAAAACCCCTCATTTATTTGCTCACCGTCACATTAAGACATGCATATATTATCTGAAGCGCATCAGTCAGAAAGGCCTGTCAACCGTCCAAATGTGACAGTTTTCTTCAGAAATGTAGCCGTTTGCCATTTCGCCCCAGACCTGCTCATTTCAGGGCGTCAACCCCCCTGACACATGTGACAGCTCATCGATTCCATGGGGCGGTAATTTGAGGGTTCAATGACGTGATGACAGGAAAAGAGAGACGGCTCGCCCTCTGTTCATATGCACATAGCTTAACCACGACACAATGCACATCAAGGACAAACGCCTCTTTTGCCTCTCGCCGAGCCATCACCTGACGTCGTGTTGGGGCTGCAGTCCTTGCACAGGCCGTGCCACGCGACGAGCTCCACACTTAAAAATAGGCCATACCTTCAATCGCAGAGGGAGTCATTTGAAGGTTATTAGCTCAGTGCCAGCTTTTATTGTGTGAACAGACATTGAAACATTAAGTTGTCACCACTCGACTTTAGGACAACAGCAAACACATTTTCAAGCTTGAATTCACTTCGGCCCATGTTTTCAAGAGAAAATGGGCAGCTTCTGTTGCGTTTTGGGTGTCTGTCCACACGACAACCATGCAGAGTCACTAAAAACACATGTTTTAGAAAAGACTCCGGCTCAGTCTATGAAACGTTAAGTGATTCTGTTCATTTATTTCAGGCTTTTGAAAGATGGATCTAGTTTTCAATTGCTAGGATCATCTTGCTGTCCAAAATGTTGTTTCGCATGCAACACTGTGGTAAGCCATCTTACCTTTAAATCAAAAATAACTCTTGTTGAAGTTTGCATGTACTTCCTGTGTGTGCATTCCCATCATAGTCCAAAATGATATTGTAGAAAGAAAGAAAAAAAGCCAGTGTGATTGTGTTATGTCTCACTGTTTCGGACTGGTGACTTGTCCATAATGTCTCCTGAATACCTTCCATAGTCCGCTTGTCTCCTGCACCCTACAACCCGGAAGCAATCTGGAAAATGGATGAATCACATGCTGACCTTCTGCAAGATCCCTGAAAACTAATGAAAAAAAAAAATTCCCATTGGCCTTTTTTTGTTTTTTTTGTTGAAGGAATGTGGATGATGACAACTTTTGGCAGGCGCACAAAAATCTGTCATCTCTACAGCACACAGATTTTAATACAGGAAAGCCAAATAGATTATGCAAAATGAGGCTATTGTCAAGTGCAGGCAAAAATAATATATCTTTAAAGGGCTAAAAACACAAGTGAGAGGAAAGACAGCTGTAAATATAATTGTCCCTGGAGTAAAATTCAACCTTTTTTTTTGTTTGTTTGTTTGTTTGACTTGACGGTTCAGTCTGAATCAGTGAATGTGCAGCAGGGTGTTTCTCAGCTAAACAGCACAGCAACAGACTGTGGCGCTGATGTCATCTGGAGCAGCTCCACAGACCATGAATAATGAACAACTGCTCCAAGATCAGCCGCAGCAGTTTGACTGGGATGATTCATAAGTGGAAGCCCTACATTCAAATTGAGATTTTTAGGATGAGAGAGATCCAACAAAACCTCTGTGAGTCAGCGGCTAATCTATTGATTCTATTGATTTATTGCTCGGCTTATAAAACAGCTGCTGGTGGTTTTGGCAGTCCGGGTCTTGATTCTTTGGTTGATAATTGGGCTTACATATATATCACTCGATAATTTTTTGTGCGTATGCAGAGCAGGCCAATACAAATGAGCATTCTCGGAGACTTACGATGCCAGAAAGCAAAATACCAAATCTTCTCAAAAACATACTTTTTTTTTTCTTTTTCTTTTTTTTTAAAGGAGCAGCCACATTTTATGTATTTCTTGATTTGAATCCCCCTGAAGAAAAAATGGCTCCAAACTTTCACACAATAAATAAGTTGTTTGAGGAAGATATTCTTGGGAAACTGGGGTTGCAGCAATATCTGTGCTGGATATTGGGTCTGATCCTGCACAGCGTACTTGTGAAAGTTTCCTCATACAAGTGCTATGTGACGTCATCTGTCAGCAACATCAGCAGAGGTTTGGAGATTCTCTAATATTATTGAATAATGACCAAAAAAAAAGGCAGACTGTACGTTATGATCTGCCAAAAATATCAAGAGGAGGCAAACAATAATTCATACATCAATGCCAGCAACTTAATTACAAGTAAAATTTGGACCAGCACAGTTAACTCAATGTCACTCATGTGTTCTGCTCAGTGGGTTCAGGAGCATTCTACTCTGAGCACTACATGCTAAAAGGTTTCAGGGTCCACCCGCCAGTGATGCTAGAAGATATAACTGATACACTCATTAACGTGTGTGTGTGTGTGTGTGTGTGTGTGTGGCACACAGCAATTCCAGTAATGTGTAATGGAGAAGCAGTAGTATATTGTAAACTGGAAGGCTGTTGAAGGTGCGTGTAGCGTCGATGAAGGGACCATAAATGAGGTTTAAAGGCGTTTAATCAAGACCCTTATCAGTACTCTATCGGTGAACAACAAAAGTTTCCTACTTGCCCTTTAAAAAAGTTGTATGTGCTTCCCTAATAGAAACAACTGGAGCTCAGGGATGGAATAGTGTGTGATCAGACGCTTTCACCTTTGCTTTGTCCTCAAAATGATCCAACATCACTCTAAGTGTTACTTCCTCAGGTCCCTGTGGTGTAAGTGAAGATTTCTACACAAAGCATATGCCCATACATCATTTGTCTAATCGTCCCGAGAGGTAGTTGAACCTCTAACCTTGCTGCAGTAATGCTTTCCTCTCCCCTGTTGATCTGAATACTTCCCTCTCTGTCATGTACAGACACTTTTTCCGCTCCTCTCCTCAGGCTATGGCCGCCCGCTGTGAAGGTCATTCACCACCTCATTTGTCAAACTGCGGCTGAAGCTACCTAGGTTACATACTCCACCACTTAGAATTTCCTTCCCACATGATGATTTATTCCACTTTGCTTATTTGTGTTTGTTCAAACCATGTTGTTGTTTGAGCAGCATGAGTAATAACCTTATTATTTCTTCTGCCAGGCTGGTTTATGGTCCATTTCTCCTGCAGAAGACAAGGTCTCTGAGGGCTGCTCTCTTACGAGCTGTGAAACTCAATACTAATATGTCTTGAGGGTGCGAACACACCAGCTAATCACTTGCTCAGGTCACAAGAAAAGACGATGCTATACTCTTCTTTAATTTTGTTGCATATATCAGTAATATTTAACAAGGTGATGCTGCAGTTGTCAAGCTTGTGAGAGTTGTAGTATCAATTGACAGTGGATATTTAGAGAAACTCTGGATGTTTGAGTTGTCAAGGTACCCAACCAGAACACCTCACACCAGACAAATGATGACTTTCTTCCATCAGATATCAAGATGATGAAAAAAAAACAATCAGCAATATAATCAATTGCTCTTTTACAGTTGATCAAAGCAGATGCTGCATTTTTATTTGCAGCATCATTTAATTTATATTTGGACAAAGCTAGACTGCTAGAAATAAAGTAATACGTTGTCTGATATCAGCTTTGGGCCACAGTTCTGGTTTAGTTGCCTACTGAAAAAACACAATTTTAGATTATACTTCAGTCTGGTTCAAGTTTCTCCAAAAGTTTGTTAGAGTGTCAGAAAACATGCTGTTTGGCCCATAAACTAATCCTAGTCTGTGGTACAAGACCAAGTTGAGGATGAAATGCCCAAAGTAATCAAATCAAATCAAATAGAATGTGGGCTAAATGAAGAAGAGCTTGAAAGCAGTGAAATACCTGCAACTACCATTAAATGCATTGGAATAAATATATTTTTTAAAAGCTTTAATTAAGCTATAATGAGCAGTTTGTCCTCCAGGCTGTATTCTAAGTATAGTAAAACACGGAATGAAAGGGATTTAAATTAAACCTTTAACAAGCTGAAAGTGAGCAGTAAATAGAGTGTTATTTGGCATTTATTCAGGACGCAGGTGAGCAAAACAAATAAATAAATAAAATAATTAGAAACTCTGAAATGCATGAGATGCATTTGTGTTTATGTACTAGAGTTGCTATCTTTTCGAGGTGGAGGTGTTACAGCCCTCAGGCCGCATGGCTTCGCCTCCACCTCTCTGTGTGTGTTTTTCACACTTTTTTGGGGGGTCAGAAGACTTTAATCAATGAAGTTTGAAGCTTGAAGACCTGTTCAGGGGGATTTCAGTTCACTTGTTTTGTGCACACCAGGTTTCACATGGAAGCACTCGCCCTTGTTCCAATGAACCACACTAACGTGAAGACAGTGAGTGTCCGACCACTTTCTGGTCCATTACTTAGATGAAGAGGACGCTTGTTTGTGCACTTAAATGCCATTAAAAATGACAATCCATCTGAGATGGTATGAGGGCTTTTTTTTATTTTTTTACATAATCCACTTACTACATTTGTAGTTTGATTAGAATAACCTCAATCTTAAATCCCTGATGTAAATTGAGCTGTCAAGTTTTAAAAGAAATTAAAGATGGGTGGATGGACAATTTATTTACCAATTTAGCTGAACTCATAGGTGACAGATTTCATATTTTCTGCAAAGGTAGAAGTACAAATATAACCCTGGTGAAAGTAGAAGTTCTAATTTAAGTGATTTAATTAAGTAAAGGTAAGACTGTTTATATTCTGAGAAGCACAAAAGTGAAGAAAAAAAAAATCCTTGTACTGCAAATATGTGGGAGGTGGTGGATGTATTATAATATATAACGCTTGTTTTGTTTTTTTTAATTAAGTTGTCACTATGAAATGTAGCAGCAAGAGACGAGAAACACAGTTATACACTATGAATAAAATGTTTTAAAACTGTGAATGTAAAGTATTGTAACAAAATAATTACATAGAAAGTACAGCATTGTGATTCATTACATTCATTAATACTTAAACAAAAGTCATGATATTTCCACACCCAATTAAACATTATATTCTAAAAAGAGAAAGATGTAGAATTGAAAAGTTCAACCCTGAAACTTTTTTCTTACTTTTTTACGATTGTGACCTACTTTTTAAGGAGTCATATTGAGTAAATTGACTTTCTCATGGTTTTCTAACAGTAATGCATACCCATGCCTAGGAATTATGGCCAAGAACTGAATAATGCCTGCCATCTGTCATATTTCTCTGTGGCTTGTTTCAATTTTTAGAAAGCGTGTTGCTCCAACAAGCCAATCATAAATCAAACCCTATATAGTGACACTGGGGTTTAGCCAATCCCAATCAAAGTAGGGCCTCCCTTTGCCCCTTCGACAATTAGGCAGCTCTGCTCGACCATATGGCACGAGAGGAAGTACCTCCTCCTCTTCCGAAGATAGGCGTGTGTGGGCGGAGCCAGTCCAGCTCACACAGACACAGCAGATTCTGAATACAGCTCATATAATCCAATATTCAAACGGCTGAAAATCAAGGAAAAGCAGGATTTGGGGCAATAAACTTTGAACACAATGTTTTTGGACCAACGAGACCCATGTGAATGTGTTGAAAAGCTGTATGATATGACTCCTTTAATAGAAATGAACACTTTCAAATGCAATTAAAATAAGATAGGGATCTGTTGGAAAGTGTCAAACTGATCAGAATAACACAGTTGGTCATTTCTTTCTTGAAACCACAGAATCAGAACCAAAATCAAATAGTCTTTATTGTCATTGTCAAAAACAATACAATTTTGAGTGCAGCCAATGCAAGTGTAATTCAAAAAAGCACTCATAAATACAAAAAGAAAAAAACAGACCCATACTAGAGACATCTTTCACTGGATTTCAGTAAAATGTAGCCTATTACACCTTTGAGTACTCCTTTCTTACACTATTCATATAATTTGCAGAAAACAACATCTTTGATATTACTGGATGCATTGGGTGCCTGTTTGCAAATTGTACTACATTACTATGGTTAATTTGTTCAAACATGTTTTTTAATGCATCAATCACAAGCCGTGAATTAGAGGAACCCTTTCAAAATGAAGTGTTACACTTTCTGATTACCATAACCAGGAGATGTACCAAACTTGTAGCTTATAACAACTATTTATCTGTGCATTTATTAATGTGTATCACATCATTATTAGTTTGGAACAAATTTTGAATAAAATCCTTGACCCACAAACTTAAATTATTTTTAATTTAAATCTGACCCGCAAGTGCCCACCAGACTGGTCTTCTGTTTACATGAAAATAATGGTTGTGAAAAGTGGTGTGAAAGATGCCTGGAGGATTGGCAAGGTGCATCTTTAAGAGATCCCCACATGGATTGTCAGATGACAACAATGCAAAGACTTCTGAGCTGTTTAAATGGTCCTTTTACTGTTATTTAAAGAAGTTTTCCCTGCAACCTCAGAGCTGTGTCAGTGCTCAGTGCACATTCAAACAGCTTTAAGATGCAGTACAGTAAATAAAGCGATAGGGTGGACCTAATTCGTGCAAAATTGACACATTTGGGTGTGAGTTGCTCGTATTTTCCACAGATTCTTTTTTGGGAAAGAGAGTTCCTCCCAGAGAATTGACTCTAATACAGCTCCAGTTTGAGCAAACCATAAGTGAACTGGCCATCTGCCAAGACTTAATGTCGGCCTGACGGAGCGGAGAGGTGGAAAAATAGCGCCAAAGCTCAGTCACCCTTCTCTAGTTAAATAAAGGTTAATAATTACACAGAGAAATGGTTCTGTCAGCACTTCTTTGCACCCTCAGATCCATCAGGGTTTAAACCTGTGCAACATAACAGTAGTAATGAAGTGTGTGGAATCTCAGCCGAGAAGAGGATCGACACACAGACTTTTTTTCATTACCCTGGGATTACCACTCATTGGCAGATGGAAAAAAGAGAAACAACAAAAGGAGGGGGGGGGGGCTTTATTTTGGCTCTGTGCAGTGCTGACTGAATTTCAATCTGGGTCAAATATGATCTAAGTGTAAACCTCCTTTTTATATCGCAGGGAAAATCTGGCTTGGATTTTTCACTGGTGCAAACCACTGAGGATGACAAATGAGTGTTTCAGACAGAGAATCAACATACGATGTACTTTAAAGAATGTACATTTATTGTAAATACTAGCAAGTTCCAGCCCTCGAACACCAGCCTGCTTATCAGACTACATCCTGATGACATAATCAAAGTCCTGCATTTTATGACATCGGCTCTTACACACGGTTTCTCAACCGCAAATCATGATTTATTGCCCTACTTGAACAAACTATTGCTGCATTATCAGGGGGGTATTTGTGGAAACAGCTGGCTGATTAAAACACTGTTAGCATAAGTGAAAGGCCACTGACAGTCAGTCCGATTCACGAAAACAAGATCAGATATACAGCATATATAGCTGTAGTAATATTATATGGGGCGAAGAGGATGAAGACAATTAAAGTGTACAAAACATGATAAAGTGTAATGAAGAATCTCGTCATATAAGTGAGAATAAAGCAAATTGTCTTCACTTTTGAAGCTCCTTGAAAAAAAAGTCTATTGGAGTGGGACAGAGCACATTAAACATGTGATAAAAGAAATAAGTGAGCCAGAGTGAGTGAGACAAAACCAGCTAATTTGGTTCTGTGAAATATGTTTCTGCTTGACAGTGATTTAGAACAAATTCACACGGTCAGACACCGATAGAGTGCATCGGCTATGCCCATTATCGGGGTTCATATTCTTGCCCAAAGATAATTCAAAACACATGAATATTTGGAACTCAACCTGCAAACAATGGAACTGCAGGACAAGCCACTACAGCTCCGGAATCACAGTCTCAGTAATGTCATTAAAAGGGCAGGTATTGGATTCAAAAGTCGTGTTTTCCTAAGGTTAACCAAGTGGTTTTATGACATGAATTCAATTAAACCTCCATGTAATTATCCTGCAGAGTGACCTACATGTTTGAAAATGAAAGATGTGTGACCAAGTTGAGGTACTGCAGGTTGTAACATGTACCACTTTTTCTCGTCTATATTTTTACTGACTTATTTATTTGTTCTGTATCCGTTGGTGTGATGAATAAAGGACTTGACTTGAATGTGATACAATAGGAACAACAGAGATACTCCAAAATAAAGGAAGTGAGGCATGCATATGAGAGAGAATAAATTAGGAACCTATCACATAAAAGAACTATCAACTCAAAACATATGTCTTTAATTCTGGACCATTTTTGCATCTGTATTTCCTTCCGTTCAGTAATTGTGGAGCCACGAGGAGCTTGAACTGTTTGTGTGAGGCTTTTTGGAGCTCAGTGTAATCCCAGCAGCTCTGCACTCTGCTGTGCAGTGACAGGATGCCGTCTCTGGATGTCGAGCAGATGTTAACGCAGCTCGGCTTTATCTCACCATCAGAGGCAGGCAGAGAAACGACAGGAGCTGAAGGAGCCTTATCATTGCAGACTCACACACATACATATGCAGTATCTTTTTCTCTTGCACACCCATGGTGTCACCCCTCCTCCCGTCATAGTCACCTGCAGTTCACATACCATCACCGAGGAGCCGCACAGCCATCAGCATGCTGCAGATGTGTGCATGTGCTTTAATGCATTTATGAGCATGCACACCTTAAATATGTGTTTAATGGGCATAATACTTTGCTGCACGTGGCTGCCCAAAGATATCTTGATATGAGAACATGCATGTAAATATGTACTGAAGTTACACATTACCACTTGTGTAACAAATAATTATGTATTCATACACACAGTGGAGCAAAGAGTGACAATATGAAGAAAACTTGACAATTCGCAAAGAATCAACCAATGGAAATAAAACTTTCTTTTCAGTTCCTGGACCTGATTTATTTTCATAATTATAAGATGGCAGACATCACTGCTGGTTACACTAAATCTGGCAAGTGGATCTTAATCCAACCTGGCCTCTGTTACTGGATCAGTGCAGTCTTGTTGAAAGGGGACTTTTGTCTGATATGAGACTGGAAAGTGAGCCTTGGCAGAGTTGAGATCTGATTGTCTGAAAGTCACAGCTCTTTCAAATCAAATCTAGTGCGACAGCAGCCAATATATAGTTTGATTTCAGTTGAGTGGAGGGGGGTCTGTCAGTGTTGCCTCTATTATACAATCATTGCTTCACAGGGAAATGTTGGGATTGTTATGAATTACACTCTCACCACTGTAAATCTGCATAGTTTTATCAATAAATGTAGGATAAAAAAAAAAAATCCTTTGGCATCACTTGGGATATGCCTTTATGTAATACTAGCCTTAAAGACAGGTTTATACGTTACTTATCCTGCCCAGTATTGACCTTTTCAGTATTGTATACAGTCCATTTCATCCATTTCTTTTCCAATCGTGCTACGTGGAGTCTATATATGTGTCCTACCTCTTCCGTTCAGAAGAGTTGTCCCATGGTCTTTAGCAACTGGTGGTGTTTTTCTCCAGATTGCTTTCTTGATTGCAAATAACAAAAACTTTACAAGATATTTTGAATTCTTGGGACAATTTCTTTAGGTATTTTCAAAAAAATTATAAAAAATAGGACAAAACAGCTACTGGGGAGTTCAATTATAAATATGTGTCCCCAAAAATTCTTATTCTCTGACCTTTTCTGACAGTTTCACCAGCACATGGTACATGCATGTAATTTCTTACTTTTTATTTTAAGTTCAATCAAAAATGAACCAGATTCTTCCAGGAGAATTTCCTGAAAATATATGAGTTGGTAGTCCAGTGGTGTGCTTCTGAAAGCTAATCCAATCCACATTTAGGACAAACACATTAGAAACATTGTTGTCATACTAAAATCCAGAAGCGTATCGCTGATGATAATAAAGAATCAATATTTATCACCTGCCTATTATTATGGCAATTCCCCTGTACGCCTGTACAAACTGTTTCAATACAGGATGATTTTGACATTCACTTGTAGATTAAACAGATAAGACACTGGTGAATATTAATCCAAATCAAACAGCATTGCTGTGAACTGGTTAGAAATCCAAGGGAAAGTTGTGGACTAAACTGGACATGTACTGTTGATTTAATTTTATTCATCTGTGATTAATAAAGTAACAATTATAACATCAAGGCACAACCTGGCGCTTTGCATAGAACGCAACAATCCCACACGAGGATGCATAGTCGACAAAACTCCTTTAGAGGAAAACTTTTCAGTACCAGACTCAGGGATGACTATGTCAGGTGGGAGTTAGGAGATAGAATAGTGACAAGAATATTAAGAAATCCAAACAAATTACATTTTTGGATTTGGTTCCCACATGAGGCACAGAATAATAACTTTCAGTTTCAAGGTACAGAGAGAGGACAGAAAGAAGAAAGCGCAGACTGCAGGAGATATGAGGCATATACTGTATAAGTTTGAAGAGTGAGAAAAGGAAAGGTTGTCACTGTAATAAACAGGATATCTCAGAAGTCTCAAACTCAGATATCTTTACGAGAAAAGGTGAAGGTGACCTGAATCAGCATGAACTATACAGTAAAGTTTTAGTCTTAAAAGTAGAAACTGTTTTCGCTTCCATAACTGAAACTGGAAGATGGTGAAAGCTCTGCTTCCCATTGTACTTTTAGAAACTTAAAAAGTTCAAATGAACAGCAGAAAAAATTATATGAGATATAATGAGACCTGGTTGTTTGAGTTTCAGAAAATATTTTCAAAATGTATTTGAGGTTTTCCAGGAAGTTAGGGATGATGGCTGTGTCTTAAGTTCAAAAACAGTCGCTTGAAGAAGACGTTGGTCGAACCTTTATGCTTTCTGTGTCTAGAAAAGGCTTTTGTGTTGTAACTCATATATCACAAGTATAATGCATGTCTTATCAAGTGTTTTATTATCTAACCACATCATTCTGGCACTGATCATAAATCTAATATCAATTGTTTTGGATACATCGTTTTCTTTTTTCATTAAATTAACTGAGCTTGAAGTTTTAAAATCCCCAAATCAGTCAAAAGTTTTTAAGTAAATCAAGAACCTCTTTGGGAATTTATACTTCTTCTCCTATTGGCTGAAATCCTCATATCCCTGCTCAAAAATGCGGATCCTTTCTGGACAAAACAACTGTTATGTTACTCTAAATACAGATAAAAAGCTAAATCAAGCTCCACAGATACACAAGCCCGCGTTACATCGTGGGGTGTGAGGTTGGACAACTGCACAATGGGTCCTCGGTAATCCATGGCCGTGTGTCCAAAGTATGAAAAATTACATAACCTAATAGAAAAAGAACACAAAACAAGCTGATCTGCTGTGGAAACACAGAAATCACCCTTGTGGTTTCCCCGAGTGATACGACTTCTTTAATCCTCAGTGCAAGATTAAAGAAGTCATTGAGATTTATTTTCCTGTGTTTTGCGCTCGGATGGACGGAGGGGAGCCGCCGAGGCCTCGGCCATCTCTGAAAGTGATTATGTTTGAGGGTAATGCGGTGGTTTGAGACGGTGCTGGCATCATATCTGAGAGGCAGCCTGAGGGGATGAGTCATCCACAGGACTTTCTTTCTCTCTTTTTTCTCCTCTCTCCATCCTCCTCCCATACAGGCTCTTCATTCCTCCAGTCTTTTGCTTGTAATCTGCTGCCCTCAGCTCCTCTGCTGTTTGGCTGTTGTTCTCATTGTTTGGCTTTCTCGCGGCTGCATTAATCATCTGTAATCATGTCCATAATCAGAGAATATTGGAGTTTGATCAATATTAAAATCTCATTGTCTTCCTGAGTTGAGAATGCTGAGGTACAGCAAACTTGAAATTAAGTCGATGATTATAGCTGTGATGTCATGCAGTGTCATTTGCATCATCACGTTGGATCCATTTGTCTCTTTCCGATTGTGTTCTTTGATTACACATCTCACCCAAACACCATCATTTGATCACTCAGGAGCAGGGATGGTTGTGATTCTTCATCCTAAAATGGTATGCAGCTCTTGTGGTTGAACGTAGCTTTATTGCAAATTTTCTGTAATCTGCCCACAAACAAACAAACAATAGCTTCATTCACAACATTGTTTGGGGGAAAAGCATTGGTCACATGCCCATGCCATGTTTGTCATTTTTGGAACATCCTTCAGAAACATCTGAGGTTGGCTTTAAACACTCCAGAGGAACAAATACCTTTGTTCATGGATCAGGGTCAAACTGTTACATGTAAAGGGTAATATTTATTTGAAGAAAGTCATCTAGGTATTCAGCTGCATTCACAGTGGAGATGGAATTTCTATTTCCTGTTTTGCAGTTGGTGTGAAAGGCAAAAAAAAAAAAGCTGCAACACTTTTGATTAACTTCAATTTACTGTGTCCAATATTCAACTGGAGGCTTCACACAAACACCCACAGCAGAGCAAACAAAACGCCTGACCTGACAATTCACCCCAGACTGTTATTTCTCTGTGCAGCTGAGCGTGCAAGGCACAGCCATGAAAAGAAAAGCAGCACGAGCACGCTCACCTAGTTAACTCTTTGAAAATGTTTAAGATGAGAGGGTTTGCAGAGGTAGCGCATGCACATCCTGTAATCTGCCCAGGTCAGGCACAGGAAGGGAGAATCAATGGGAGAAAATTGCAGAACATCGACACGCTAGAAAACAGCTCTCACCGTGGAGGGGAAATGCCACTGAGTACAGCCTGAAACAATATATACGCAGAACTTATCAACACAGTTGCACGAGTCACTAAACATTTGTACTTCTTCACCTCTCCTATTAAGGATGAATTGATGAAGTGCACATCTTTTATTATTGTAGGGGCTGAGGCAACTTCACTGTTTGACCACCAACACAAATGTAAATTGTAGCAGAGAGGTAATCAAGCTCCTGATGTGAATCAGGTGTGCTGCCTCACCTCTCTGCCCACGATGGAGGAGCCGCCATGGTCCTCCATGCTAACTACATCATTTTCAGCAATTCTGATGTTTCTGTTTGAACGGACATCATTTTCCAAAATCACAATAAAAGTTTTCCGTTCTCACTTAAAAACGTATAAATGAGAATAACACACAAATGACCATTGTCTTTCTGTTTTGTGTCAAACTTCATAATTTTTCTATTCGTATATTCTGCTCAGAAAAATGTAATTGAAGTTGAAGATGTGAAAAGAACTTGTGAGCAATGGTAAACTACAGTATCTCCTTCAGTTTGCAGTTAAGTATAAGGCAATGTCTCACTGTAAAAGCTTTCAGTATGGACAGCGTATGTAGAGGAGTCACTCTAGTGTGATTTATGAAAACAAGGCTGCCGGTGGCTGGTTGCCTGTATAATGATGTCGATCAGCGCCACCTTCACCTCTCTTTCCCATGGGTCACTGCCTTTTGCAGGCAACACAAATTACCGAGACACCAACCTCATCAACTTTAATACCTGTCGGAGGCTGTGTCTGTGGCCGCTTGCAGTCGTGTTTCATTTACCGTTTAAACAACAGGACTCTCTAGTTTGTAATCATTTGGTTCAATACAGCTCAGACTGACTGTGTCTAAATCCAATCAAGTACAAATCTAAAAGAGTTTTCTTTCATTTAGTCCCAGTCCTTCTTGTTGTTTCAAGTGCACGTTGCTCTGACGCTTTAGTATTTCACTTGTCTGTCAGTCGGTCAGAGCAGATTTTCTCTTGCTTGGGATAATCTGTTTCTCAGAAAGTGTGCACTTTATCTGCTCTTTACTCTGAATAAATCATCTTTCATTTTGCTGATCTGAGACATTCGCTTCAGAAGTCTTCGTTCTTACCATTGTTGAAATATTAAATATGTATATAAGCTGTGTCATCATTTCTAGTGCAATACTACCCACGAACCCAACAAGCAACCCATGAGACAAAAACCTGTGATAATTGACTCGCAACAATGGACATTTATTGTCTTGTCTGTTTTGAGGTTTATTTTAAGTCTCATGATGTCTCGTTTCAGCCCCTGTTTACATGCATAATTTAAATGTTTTTGTTTCAGAAAGGTTTTGCATTCATCGATTGGCCGCATGTGATCTGTGGATGGAATCCACAAATCAATTAAGGACAGCAAAGAAGACGCTAAAGAAAAAAAGACCTAAAATAATTCCAAGATGGGCATTAAAGACGGTTTTTCCTGTTTAAAAATGGGTTACATCTGGGTGCTCTGGCTTCGTCGTACAATTTAAAGACATGTCTGATTGTTTACTTGGCTCATAGGTGTGAGCATCTTTGTTTATCTGCGTTAGACTTTTGATAGACTGGCAAACCGTCCAAGGTATGTCCCGCCTTTCGTCTATTTTCTCCTGGGACATATTTTAGTTCCTGGCAACTCCAGTTTGGATAAACAGATATAAGACATACTGTAGATAGATAATTCCAAAATATTTTGACAGAAGAGACTTGGAAAAACGACAAACTTTAGAAACATAAAACTGATATTCTCTCAAAATAAAGATTGTTGTCATTATTGTTGCCAACTTGATAGCCTGACTGATTAATTTTCATGGGAATAAAGGGTCCTTAAAACATTAAAAATGCCATTAACAGCATCCAGATGTATTCCTGCAGTTGGTTTCAACATGTCACCTACAGCACCTGCAGACATTATAAATGTATTAGACTAGGGTCTGATTTTGCAGTCTGAGGCTAAGCCCACTGCAAAAACACATTTCTGTTTACGACATACATGAGCACAACCTGAGATTTATTTTTTTCTGTTGTTGCAACTTCCAAAATGTTTTCCTCAAGGCCAAACATGATTGAGGTGCTTTTCTGTAGCCATCCAAACCAGAGAAGCCAGCTGAAAGCATGACCTCATTTTGTAGATGATAAACAAAGACAGTTGTTCTATCATCATCTAGGCTGGTATTTTCAAGCCGTGGTCATCTGAGCATACAAAGCCAGGTCAAGACCTTTATAAGAAACCATAATTATTCAATAATGAAAGCACAAAATGTAAACATGTACCTCTAACCCCCCCAAAAAATGAAAAAACAAGGGAATCCAGAGTGAGGTCACCGAATAAGCATAACCATGAACTAGAAAGAGATTACTAAAAGTGGACGGTTGCCTAGAGGTAGATAATGAATGAATACTAGACACGGTGTGGACAGGCAACACAGTGAAGCTTCAACATTTGGCAGAGTTGAGGGAAAGGGAGGCCAGAGGACTTGAGGGTGCAGTCAGACAAGCACCCGAAACAAGAGAACTAAGGTTCAAAGATAGTACACAAGAACTGATAAGTTTGTTTTTTCTCCCAAGGACTTTGAGAAATGATGAGTGTCATTCTTTTCTCCAGCTAGTGCGAACCTGCCTCATGATTGTCTATAAGTCTGTTAAGGAAACTGCACACGAGATATTTAAATCTTGTTCGTAACCTACAATCTTTTTTTTCAAACCGACCTGCCAAACCATTTAGAAGCAGAGCTTCAAAAACAGCTTGTTTTCAACTCTCTTTATTATTTGACAGTTGGTCAGGTTAAGGAAGTTACAAGTTCCCTGTGTGTGAATACTGACTCACATCCCTGTGGTGAAAAATAGAGGTAGCGTTTGCACTAATCTACATGCTTGTACGTATGTAAGCGTATGATTGTTCACCCAAGTGTTGTTGAATTAAATAGATATGTTAAAGTAACCAAGTGAGCCTGTGTGCATACAGTTTTATTCATCTGTTCAGATTTGTGTGTGTGTGTGTGTGTGTGTGTGTGTGTGTGTGTGTGTGTGTGTGTGTGTGTGTGTGTGTGTGTGTGTGTGTGTGTGTGTGTGTGTGTGTGTGTGTGTGTGTGTGTGTGTGTGTGTGTGTGTGTGTGTGTGTGTGTGTGTGTGTAGAAGAAGCAAGTTAATGAGCAGCTATTTTCAGCCCTCTCCAGGACAGGATGTTGTATTTGCTGTGACTACTCTGCAGCGGGCGACACACATCAAATCAACACAGACAGAAATGGACCATTAATGAGCCTTCGAAATTCAGGCAGCAGTTCTGATATGTCCACAGGCACGATCACTCTGAACATGTGTGCGTGTGTGTGTGTGTGTGTGTGTGTGTGTGTGTGTGTGTGTGTGTGTGTGTGTGTGTGTGTGTGTGTGTGTGTGTGTGTGTGTGTGTGTGTGTGTGTGTGTGTGTGTGTGTGTTCGTGTGTTCAACTCCCTCTGTGGGGTCCAAAACCTGAGAGTACCATGCACTTGTATAGTCCAACCAAGACAAAAGCTTTGCACATTGAAACTGTTATGATCACAAGTTTCAGCTAAAGTTACACTTCAGTTAGTACCTAATAATTAATACACTGGCAATGCCATTACTAGTGTAATAGTGTCTGAGGTGAAGAAATGTGTTTGTATATTTGCCGTGATGTCTTACTCATGTTGTAGGCACCCATCAACATCAATCTGTTATCAAAGTTATGTTATAGAGGCTTTGTTCTTTAGTAGTCCTGTTAATGTAAATCTTAAAGGTATGGAGACAACTAAGGACATGTTAGACTATAGTAAAAGCTAGGTTAAGGCTATAGTGTTATTGTTATCTCAAGTCGTATTTACATTATGTTGTGACCTACTTTAGTTGTTTTTAGCTAAGTCACCACACCTGATTACATGGATGGTTTGGATTATATCAATCTGAGAATAAACACTGGCTCACCTGCTAAACTACCCGTAGTTCAAATGTGTCCTCTGTGGTGGATATTTGTAAACCTGGCTATCTCCCACCCACTGCATCTTACTGAAATAACTCATATTGGTATCTACAGACGACATATAAGGCTTTTCAATGGTACCAAAAATGTTTTCAGTATTCTGATTACCTTGTACATAATGGGGAATTTAAATAAAATTGGGATTGGATTTTTTCTCTCTCTCCTGGTAGTCAGGAGGTTAGCTACTGTCTCATTGAGACAATTTCTCTAGTCCATAAAGCGCTCAGGTCAAAATTATTTTTATTAGAAGCCGCCGGGTTTTGCCTGCCACGTCAAATAACATAAGGGGAGAGATACTTTGAGTTTTTAGGCCAGGATAATGACATTTTTTCAGTTTCCTCTGTGCTGATTAGATTATTTGGAACAATTCTGCAGGGGAAAGATTATAAACAAAATATGCTTCTGTAAAAAAAAATTACTTTTTTTTTGGCACAATGAAAGATATTGATTTTTCTAAATACCCTTAAAAGGAAAATGTCTAACATGTCTTAACCAGGTTAACATGTATTAAACCTGAATGTATTCCAAATTCTTTGTGATAGTAAAATGCCGAAGGATGAGTGTCCTAGTCGCCAGAGTCTTTTTCCTCTGCACCATGCTGGCCGCCCTGGGTGGTTGTAATTGGTCAATGTGCCATAGCTAATATTGTGATATTAGGCAGATATAATGTCTTCCTTCCTTCATATTCTCACTTTAGCCCATTGGCATGTTACAATTTGTCAATTCTCTAAACACTTGAAAGACATTCAGTCATCCAGTTCACATGCATTCTGACAGCCATACTCACACAGTAGTATGCTGCTGAAGATACCAAGAGTTGTATGTGTATGAATTACAATCACTTCTGTTGTACATCGTGTTAGAGTCATGCTGCACAACATGCACGTTTGTTTTTTGAAACCACAAACTCCGAAGCCACCTGCTGAAATACATTAGTTTTGCCCAACCCGATCATCCACCACACTGCAAAATAACAACAACAAACAAGCAAACAAACAAACTGAACAGAGAATTCTAAAAACCCATTGTGATTTTTCTTTATTTTTCTGCATGAAAATAATGTTTTATCTCAAGACAAGGTTGCAGTTTTTGCTCCATGTAATCAGCAAACTGAGAAAACAGAAGACAACTTTACTTCACATGATGAGTTATGTCATTGCCACTCCTTTTGTATACATTTCAATTCAGGTAATTTAGTTCTTGTCTTCATGAATCCAATCAGTAAAAAAGTGAAGAAAAAAATGCTGACAGCACCCTATAATCAATAAACCTCTGTACAATTGATGAGAAAATAAATTGAAAGTATTCAATGCCATCTGTGTATATGTTTACCAGTCTTTCCAGTGGCTTGTTCGAAACTCATTTCAAGCCTCATTTGAGGCTGAATTTCATTTTCAAACTGCAAGTTCAAAAGGTTGAGTGAGGGTGGCTGCACTGACACATCATGCTGGATATTTTTTGCAGCGTGGGACACGGCAAAGCGGTGCCAGCCCGGCATGGTCGGTGTCGTCGACCTCGCTCTGTGATTAAACTGACAGTTGGGATGTCGCAGAGCGCCAAAGCACTGCTATCGAAACTGTGAACTGGCTGCCATAATTAACGGCTTCGACTGCACAAGGAACAACGTGCCAGAGCAGCTGAGAGCGAATCAGACACACAGTCAGCAGCCTGAGAAATAAACTGTGAAGATGACACTGTTTTTGGCTCCCTGCAGGCCAAACTCACTTTATTTGCATTTGGGGGGGGGGGGGGGGGGGGGGGGGTCTTGGAGGTAGTAGTGATTCACAAACATGTTCTGATAAGAAAAATATGTTCCAGGTGGATGCTGACAAAACTAAAACGGCTGCAAACTACTTAGAATTTAACAGCAGGCTAATAATCTGAAGGTTTAGAGAAAGCTGATCACTTGCCGTGCTCTTCCATTGGCTTTATTGTATCATCATTAACGACAGAAGGTTTATTGATTCAGCCTGGCGGCGCTCAATAACTAACACTGCACACTCACTTCGACTGCCACACACCAAGCAGCTGGTCATGACTGAGGTGAGTGACTCCATTAACAAATCCCCTCGCTTGTGTTATGACATTTGCATTTGACTGTGCATAAAATGATTCTACAACAGTAGTAGTTTGAACTCTGTGAAATGGAGTGGGACAAGGCTTTTGAAGGGCAATTAAGGCCCTTGGTGTCGATGAGGACAGGTATATTTTGGCATGAATTATAAACCAATCAGCCATAAAATCAGGACCTGTGACAGGTGGCATGAATAACACTGATTATCACCTCATCAGGGCAGCTATTAAAGCTTCTGCAGTGGTCAGAATCTATCAAAAGGGGTCCACGGAAGGAAAAGCAATGATCAGCCAGCATGCTTACAGGAAGCCAAAGTTCATTTGTGGACATACGGGAAAAGCAATGAACCAACACGGCAAGATAAATCGATGCATATACTGCTTGATTTTCAAAATAGTTGTTTAAAAAACAAAAGTGTAAAACTGGACACATGATCGCTGATCTGCTGACAGGGTGCACTGACAATTCCGTTTGACAGACATGCAAGATAATAATACACACTGTCCATTTAGAACATTTGCACTCATGGATATGGAATATTGAATAGATCTCTCAGATTGCACAAAATCGTATAACATGCTCCATTTAAATGTTTCAGATGAAAACATGTCGTTTTACATTTACTTTCAGATCCATCCATCCATCCATCCATCCATCCATCAATCTGTTGGAGGAATCCAGAACTCACAGAGGAAACTCACAGAGAGATTGTGTAACCCCCCCCCCCCCCAGTGCAAAAACACATCTTTGAGGTGATTTGATGACTTTAACTTGAGCGAGTGAATCTCTCTGTGACTACCGTGTGACGGACTGGAACTGGTGACCTTTCCACGTTGTAGCCTGTCTTCTGCTTCAGCTCCAACCCACCGTGTTACTAAGTTGGATGAAGCAGTATAGATGGATGGATAACTTGGATTCGTAAAGGAAAGACGAGTGCATAAAAAAATTTAGAGGTGTTTAAGCGCCCATTAGACTGTAAATCAACATAATCAGCCGCATCATAACTTTTACTGTCTCTGTAAACACGCCCTGGGCTGGTGCTTCAGACACTGGTGGGGTTGAGTTGTGTCTTATTATGCTGCACACAGAGAACATAGTGTGTCCACCACTGAATAAATCTACACTCAGCAAGGTCACACCTGTAAATATTGTCTCTGGCCATGGAACAGTTTCCCAACCAGCTGTCACTGCAGAGTGTTGCACACACACACACACACACACACACACACACACACACACACACACACACACACACACACACACACACACACACACACACACACACACACACACACACAAACACAAACACACACACGCCTTTCAGGGACATTGATTTAGCATCCTGCTTGTACAAGCTTATTCAAAATGTAGTCATAGCTGATGGCTTAACACAAAAATATGCGTGTACATAGGGTGCATGCAACAACAGTAATATCTATATATACGCTTGCCCAATACTGTACAAATGTATAGAATGTGCTCTGTTGCTTGCTGTGGGTTTTGAATCACAGGCGGATGTGCTGGTTGCGGTTAACTGAAGTCACCTCACCAAATAATTTCTGTCAAGTAATGCGAAGCAGCTGACTGTGTCCTAATGCGGCTTTAATCACAGGTTTAATGAATTAAAATTGGATGTGGGTGCTTCACCAGTTCATCAGCTGCTTTCATTTCCTGTATGAGGACAGTGGTAGTGTTATCCTGAACGGCAGCTCTCACTCTCATCACGCAGTAGTCCAGTTTTGTGTTTATGTATACTTATCATTATGAATGGGGTTGAGTTGAATCATTCTCATTTACATTTCTGAGCCATGCATTTGTGGAATGAGCAGCAGAGCAGTAAAGAGCTCAGTATGTGGGTTGGCCCCCGTGCCAAACCGTTTATTCTGTTGTTGTTGTTTATTGCTTTGAGCCTCTGGTTCCTCCAGGTGCTGACAAGGTGCCAATCATGCAGGCAGTTTGATTGGTGGCTGATTAACTGCATCGCCACTATGTCTTGTTTCTTCAGACTTCAATCAACAATATAAGACCAAACAGGAACAGGCAGCAGAACACGCTGCTTACATTAGCATCAAATATTTTATGGACGCAACCAAAATAATCTGCCGCTCATACCACAAATACTAATTCTTCAGTTTCCTTACTTTCCATGCCATGATTATTTGGATGCAAATAAGCACTTGGTACATTTATAAAAAAAATTCGGAAACTACTGTATTACACGTTCAGAAGTTCATGGTTAGGAAAAAACTGGTACAATTCTTAAAACATTTTTTATTGTATTTTTGAATCAATAAATGATCGTATATGTTTACATATAATATCTGTGGAACACCTATATCGAATAAAAAAATTTGCATTTAATCTTTAAATATACAACAGTTTTTTTCCTCATTGCATTCAGTCACTTTTGCCATCAAAGAGAAGATTGCCAAATGGATGATATCTCATTTTTTTCTAGAGACAGCTGTCAAAGAGCTGAGAAGCTTTTTTTCTCTCCCAAATAAGTAAAGAAAGGATCTGCGGAGTAGAAAAGGTTTTACTTGTCTCTCGTGCACCACAGTGAGTTCTGCCCATGTGTCAAATAATAACAAGACAGTCAATCATTATTCTCTCAAAGTTCTTGGAAAAACGGCAAAAAAGCCTTCGGTGTTAGACTCATGCTGAATGTGAATGAGCGAGCGTGGCGAGTTATTGAGAGAGCAGGTAACGAACTGTGTCGATGGAGTGTCTAGACACCTGGCTCTAGTCTTGTGTAGACGGTGACCTGGCGCGTCTCTGTCAGGGAGCACACATCGGGGATTTGGCTCATTCAGTCTGTTTTATCAAAGCAGCCGGCAATACAGGACATTCATTAAAATTAATCATTATAAATGACACAAACAAAACATCACAATGTCTATAGACAACCAGCAGTCACTTACTACCTCACAGAAACCAATTTAGACTCCAATTACATATCAACATTTCAAGTAAAAACACTTTGTTTTTGTGATGTGTTTTATCAGAAAAGTCTTGCATTTTTTGCAATTATAGGGCAATGTTTTGAAAAAAAAAAAACATCTGTTTACTCAGAAACAAGCAAAAAAGCTGAAAATGCTTTCATATAGGCTTCTGGGGGAGGGGAACTGAAGCCACGTTTACACGTACCCAAGTTTTTACGGGTTTTACAGATTATCCCCTAAAATGCAAATAAGGTTTTCCATTTTCACTTGAAAAAGAAGTGTAAATGGGGCTAAATGTTTGTTTATTTGATCGCATAAATTGAGCCCTGAAAATCAAACTGCACATTGACATAATTAAGATCACGGCCCTTTCCTAATGAACTACAAATCAATGTTTAAAGTTCTGAAACTATGATGGCTGCTTTTATAAATCAATGGGGTCATATGTTCCACCAGTATGTGTTTGATCTTTTTGCAAGTTATTATTATCATAGACATATTTTTTGGTCAGACACACTAATATCAAACAGCTGTACTCTCTGATAAACCAAAGCAGTATGTCCAAGTCATTTACCCTGATTGATGCATTAGCAGAACTGATCCCATAATTCTGTTTAACACCCCAGTTATTTTTCAGGAATTGACAGGAATAGACTTCAGCCCCACCACATCTACTTACCCTGAGTAAACACTTCATAATAACCACCTTTGATTGACTCCCTATGTATGAAAAACTTTCCTGGGAATGTAAATACAATTGTGAATTTAGGGTTATGGTCAGATCAACATCGGTAAGCTTGTTAGCAGCAGGATCAACATCAGTAAGCTTGTTATCACACTATGAAATGTATTGATTTTTTTTGTGAGAAATCTCTAATAGATTGTATGATCACACTTGTAACTCACAGTAAAATAGGTTTTCCTTCATAATATAATGTGTTATATGTCCTGCAAATAATTATAAGACATACACCAAGGTATGCATGAGAAGTTGTTTGGGAAAAATAGATAGCGATTGAGAAGAGAGAAAAAGTGCTCTGTCATACATCTGTTTGATACAATTAAGGTTATCATCAATCAACAAACAAAATATGTGGGCTTGGCCTTGTGCTCCAGTAGCCAGGTCTATAAATGGCATTTGTGTACAGATTGTTTACAAGGTATACTCTCACACTCCTTTTCCAGCTATATACTGTATTCATGTACTGTATGTTTACAATATATAATCCAAGTGCCTTGATGATCGATGGATGGATGGATGGATGGATGGATGGATGGATGGATGGATGGATGGATGGATGTCACAGTCAAATACAAAAGAAAGAAATCAAAATACTGTATGACATACAGTATATAAACCATTGAACCTTTAAAGTCAAAGACAGACAAACCCATTTGTCAAACTGAATTAAATTCAAATGAACTTTGAAGTGCACAAGCTGAAATAGTTACGTTATTCTTTTCTGAGGTACATTAATGCCACATAGCAAACTCGAGCACATCCAGCATCATTGGCAAATACAGTGGAGTAAACCATCCAAGTTGATGTTTGATATTCGCAGTATAGAAATGCAACCAAGTGCCTGGCTGATTGATCTCACAAGGGATTTGGTGGAATGCAGTATGTGTTTCCAAATAGAGCCACGAACTTAAATAATGTATTGCCTACCATGTATACCAGGCTTTAGCAGTGGGGATCTACTATGCATTAGGTATTCATCTATAGGCTTTCAAGGGTCTGCAGGGTGAAAAAGTATTGGGAGATCCATCTGAAAGGCTTTTCCATTATTTTGCTGCACCATTCTCATCTTCCAGATGGTACGTTTTATTTTCCATTGGAAATACATTGACATCGTTCATCAGCAGGACCCTTATTATCCTGTCATATAGCTGCATTGATAGAAATTAGCCTGTGACGTACCTCTTCGATTTATCTATTGCTACCCACACTTTTCTACCCCCACTTTTTATCCATAGATCCCCAAGAAGCTTCCCAAGCTCAAAAGCAATGGTAGATCCATCTTTTACACTGCTGTCATTCTGCCGTTCCATCCCCACATGCCGGAGTCTACTCTTATATTTCATCTTTGGTAAAGTATTCATTCATATCTCATTTGAAGCGGAGGCTCATGTGTGAAAGAATGAGTATGTGACGAGAACGTGCTCACCTTATGCATACTTAATAGCTGACGTACGCTGATTTCCAGAGCCCAGGCTCCAGTAATAAGGCTGTGATTAGATAGAAAATTAGATTTATTTGGAAAGTGACGCTTTAGCATTGTAAGTGGTAAACAGTAACATCGATTGGTATTTTAAAAACTCTGTATAATGAATAAACAATATATGATTTTGTATCAACATTTCACCTTTCGAAGGGGACTGACACCATTGAAAGGTCACTCGCCCATTTCCAGGCTTACACATAGAAAGAGAGAGAAAGAAGGTCACATATGCATTTGTTTCATTCATTGCTGTTTTGGGGCTATGGGAAGGACCTGGGTACCTGAAGGAAATCCCAGAAGCTCTCCAATAAAATACAAACTCTATCGCTAATGTGTGAACGAAAAAGTTGCATGACTGCACTAACTAAATGCAAAACCTCAGTATTTACCTGTATTCTGTTCAACAGAATCAGCAACATCTCATTCAGCCATAGTGCAAGTGATGCATTGAATTTCTTCTGTAATTGTAGGGTTTGTGAGAGGCTGAAGTCACACTATGAGGTCCAGTAACAACCTTCTCAAATTCCTTATACTGTCATAACATCAATGAGGGATTTATTCAATCACAAGACAATTAACCTCTCCAGCCATGTGTGTGAAACTACCAATAATATGTTAAGGTTTTGGTCTCTGTTCTTCAGGCAGCACTGTTGATTTTAACAAAAGACTATTATGGCATGCCTGAGCTAGATGACAGCGTTGAGGATTGAGGATGACGCGTTTGCTGACATAGGCCATGGGTCAGTCGTCACACCGAAGGAGCAGAATCATTGGGACTCAGCCTGGCCTCCACAGGCTTCTGTTTCAATGAGACACAGGACGAAAACCTCAAATGGAAGGAACAGACTGAATAATAGAATTGATCCAATTATAAATCACATTGGATTATTTGTCCAGGGATTCTTTGGCCTCTGACAAGTTTCATACCACCCACGAACACTTCCTTTTAACTGGTTGTGCTTATTGTTATGGGGAATAGTGTGGTTTCATCACTCTCAATATTATCCAGCATTATTTTTTTAGACACAAAATAGAAATATATCCATCAGAAACATTGATTGAACTTTCTTTCTTAATTGTTCTTGTAAGGGTAATGGAAATCATACCATTTGTGTCTAAAAATAAGTTGTTCAAAATCTTCAGTAAAATGTAAATGGATAGAAAGCCCAGAAAATAAAATGCAGCAAAACAAGACTGACTCCAATATATCTTTTTTCAATAGTAGTAAATAGAACAGTTCACAATTCCCCATGCTAAAAAAAAAATAAGAACTACATTTTTTCACTTCACAGAGCAGAGTCCTGATTAGAAAGGTCAAAAATACAAAATTAGCATGAAAGTGATCCACACTGATAACATATAATGGATGTTTAGTAAACGGCTCAGTCAACATACCTTCTGACAAACCACTCAAAATGAAAAATAAATTCAGTATTGTCCAATAATAATCTTGTCCTTCTCTTCTTGACTCTTTGAACTAATATTAGGAACTAGAATGGGAGAAGCAATTTCTTGCTGAGTATTCAAGTTGATCCACCTTCCACAGACAAATCTCAACCAATTTTCAAAACCAAACTGCCTAATGGATGATTTAATTTCCTTGGAAATTCAATTCAATTCAATTCAATTCAATTCAATTCAATTCAATTCAATTCTATTCTATTCTATTCTATTCTATTCTATTCAGTTTGGTTCACGGTGCACAACTGCAAGAAAACCATTTGACTTCATCCTATTCCATGAGAACTTTGCAACTCTGTTTGAACTGAATACACAGCTCTCAGAAGCTCTTTTTCCCATTAAATATTGATGTTGTTTCTCCACAAGTAAAATATAGTGTTGTGTTATTTGGTGTGGTAAATCACATGTAACTGCATGTTCAGCTGTTTGCTGAAGCAGCAAAACTTGAGCTTTCATCCCATGTTTCAAGCCAGTAAATGACACAGAGGTCAACATGAGCTGGCGCATCAAGGAAAATGAACAAACCTCAATTTTGATGAAAAGACTGTGCCAAGAGAAAACAGACACAGCGTTCTCATCATTAACACGTGACCATTTTTCAAGCAAAGCTGAGTGCTAATATCTACTGCCACAGATCCTTCAGCTTGATGCTGTGTCAAACACTACCAGGTTGAGGCCATCGATCAGTCCAATCCTGCAAAGAAATTCCCATCTGAAGAATGTAACCCAGGGAATTTAAAAATCTTGCCAGGCCACCGATTCTTTTTTTTTTTTTTTTTTTTCCGAAAACTCTCAAATACTTATGTTTGTGTTTGATCCTGCACTGCAATTGCTGATGGTTTTTGTATTTTAAGACTGTTTGTCTTGATCACATAAAAATATATACCATTGATTGAATAAAATTAAAGATATCACTGTTTTGTTATTGTTTGTACCTTTTGTCTGCTGTGTTGGTTTAAATGGTTGTAAACGTGAAAGTGTGCATATAGTCTTCCTACATGAGTATATACACACACACATGCACGCACGCCCATGCACACGCACACGCACACACTCATCAAGTGAGTCACTGACAGGAGGTTAAACAAAGTAGCCGTGGCCTTTCACATTTAGAATTACACTGGAGAGGAAATGAACATGTTGGTAAAATGTGATGTTTTCCCACAGCTATTCTGTCTCCACAATATCCAGCTATTCATCCAAGCATTCAGTCATCCATGCAATGCAATTACACTTACTTTGTGTACAGAGCAACAAACCAATGGGTAAAGGCAGCCATTAATATTATTATTAGTTGTAGTAGTAGTAGTAAGTTAAGTCATTCCAGTGTGAGGGGACCTGGTGTAAAACTCCAGAGGCAGCAGAAAGATCACCCATTGTGGACATGCTGCAATAACTTAATGAGGAAACCCCTGTAAAAGGGAGCAGCTACAACACTTTTACTCCATCAAGCTCATGCCAGTGATGATCTTAAAGGCAACTCGTTGTCATTTTCTAATGAAAATAAACCAGAGCAAAGCCACAGAAAATCAGCTAAAATATCAAAGAAATAAAAAAAGTGAAATAAATAAATATTGCAGCACAACCACCAATCCACGGACTGTCCAGTTCGTACTCTGTCATCTTGTTTTTGTCCGCTTGCTTGTCAAGTTTTAATGTGAACTCAACATCGCTATCCTTAACAGCTGTCGACTGCCTTGTTTATCCTCTTGCAATGATTCTCACTCAATGCTGTGAAAAAGTCAAGCCATTGCCCTGCAGGAGTATGATACGAAGTGAGTTTGAACTGCCAGATATGCTAATTATTGAACAATTTATTAAACACTCAAGTTTTAACACGAAATGTGTGAAATACAGTTATTTTTTTCATGAGAAGAAAAGCTGGTTTATAACACATTTCACCCAACGCTAGCAACTTGGAAGACATCTCAGAAATGCAAAAACATATGTAAAATCTGTGTACAAGTATATGTATGTGCAGGCACTGAGCACCTGATGAATGGCTTTAAAGCTAGACTCCCAGGAACAATTTTCTGGTTATGAGAAAATGTTAGTAAGTTAGCGCCACCTGGGGCTCTATTTCAAATGCGACAATGTTAATTTGAGATGGCAAAGACAATTCAGCAAGGATGAAAAAACCGACGCTCTGATCTAATCAGTACTGCTACTTCTGAGTGCAAAGCACTGTTTGCTTTGCCAGCAGGCTCCTCATCAGAGACGTTCCAAATTCGTTTTTTTGACCGCATTGTCGAGCAGTAAAAAATCCCTGGCAGTTGATTCAGAAGATTATTCAGAAAGTTGTGTTTTCACTCATTCACCCATTCAAATGGAGTGTTTTTGAATGTTCCTCTGGGATTTGTTTTCAAAAATTTCAAAAAGTTTTCAGTGGCTTGGCCCAGGTTCAAATCACCAGACCTTCTTACCGTCAGTGGAGAGTGGAAACCAGATCACCGCCGAGTGACGAAACAAAACATATGACACAAAATAAACCATTATTGAATGCAAATTACTGCAAAAAGTCACAAAATAACCAGCATGAGAAACAAAACAAAAAATTCCGGTTCAACAAAATGTGACAAAATACAAAAGAACATTTCAAAATTGTCCTAATCAATTTCGCCAATGTTGATATGGTTGTGGCAATGAAGAGATGTTTGGAGATAAAGTTGATTTATGTTGTGATTAACAGGACAAACCAGGTGCCCTTCACGCTTTTCTCTGTCACAACCTTTGCAGCAATTTCCTGTAATCTGCCCACGAAGACATAAAAGGTGCCTAAATCACTCGGTTATATGATAACGGAGACAAAAGGAGGAACAGCTGTGGTACAGACAGAATTATTTTCACTGAATAGATGCTGTTTTCATGGTTTTCTGCACAGTACAACCTGTAATTTCTTCTGACAGAGTTTTACTCCAAAACACAAAACTGATGATATAAAAGCAAAATGTCACTTTGTGCTCAGACTGATTGGCTGATAACGTGCACATTCCTCCGAGCAGGAAGCACAATGTAATGTCTTTGTGAAGACCACAACTCTGACTTTAGTTGGTGCTCTCAAAAAAAAACAAAAAAAAAAAACAAGTTTGAGCCAAGCCAGTGAATCTCCAGCAGGATGCATAAATTAGCTTTACTGGGGACCTCATCTTTCACTTCTGTTTTGATCGATGACCAGAGACACCTGTCACTCATCTTCAAAAGCTGTCAGTCATACTGAGTTTATGATAACGGAGTACTCCCGTGTACTCAGTCGGGTTTTCTGGAAAGCTGCAGAGAACTTTGCTTTTTTTTCAGTGAAGGAGATGAGACTGCCAAGTTGGAAAAACATTTAAATACACAACGGACAAATTATTGGAAAACACACTAGTGTGTAGCTATCATTTAAGAGCTGACCTGCTGACTGTGTAATTCGGTTGTTCCCATTGTGAGGTTCAGGCCAGTTCTCTGGCTCTCTGAGGCGACTATTGTAAGTGTCCTTGGGCGAAACAAGTCACGCCAACTGGCTCATCTGCAGCTTGCACAGCATTTTTCACCCAACATGGGTGAATGAGTGAATGTGACTGGAATATTTGAGTGCTTTAAGTTCTAAAAGGTATGAACATGCTGGTCACAGTCCACCTAACACAAAAAGTAAAATTTTCTTTGAAATATTACAGTTGTAAATTATGATTGGCCTTAATTAAGAGATATTAGTACAAAATACAACCAATGTCTACTATAGGACAGAGCTGTCTTGAGCAAGGTTTCGCCAGAAAGATGACATTTAATATGTTATGAAATAAATCTCTTCCATTTCTAGCCTCAAAAAAAAACAATCAGAGGAGAGTTCATAGCTTTGCTAATGAAGGACGGATTTGGAGGCTTTTAACAGAATTGCACTGACACAAGGTGGTGGGGAGCAGGAAGAGCTTCAGTTTGCTCCAATAGTCTTCATTGCCCTGAAATCAGGTCAGAACCAAATGGACAGTAAATCAGTCAAGAAACTCTGTGGATAGTTACACTGGTCGGCTGTAGCCATCAAACTCTACTGTATATTTCACCTCTCAATTTGTGCCAAACACATCTGGTGGTAAAGTAAACATACAAAAGTTAAAATGGAAGAAAATATTGTACATTCATGATTCTAAGTTTCTAGTATGACCAAAAAGCATTTACTTCAGCATGAATAATCAAAAAAGAGGTCATTGAGGTGTGATAGTCCTATATAAGATCTGAAATATGTTTATGTCAGTAAACAGAACTAATTTAACCACATGCCTGAAATTGTTTTTTGTTTTTTTTTGTTTAGATTTACTATTCAGCCATTGATTTCCTCTTGCTCTGGACTCTTCCCAATTATGTGTAATAAACTTGTTTTCTCTCATGCCACTGTCCCTTTAAATATTGACTGTGAAAAATATTGCTGCCACTTTACATAACACAGATTATGAGCTTTAACTCACTTTGAGTCTGAGTTAGTTTTATTGAAAATAGAAATATATCCTAATTGAAAAGATCGGCAGGATTGATAGGATCCTCTTTTGCTGTATTTCAGGCAGTGACTTACACTCACCGGCTGCCCACCCATATCTATTGTTCCTTGACATTTCCTCGAAAGCAGATTTATTGGCTCACATAATTAAAAGGGCTGGTGTCACATGCGTTGAGTTCTGCTACCTGCCGTCTCATAAAAGCTGTCAGAAGTGTGACAGATGCAACAGCAGAACGTGAAACTGGGGCAGAAAACAAAACATGGCAGCCATAAATCTCTGAAACGCCGATGGAGCATCACTGCTCACCACACACACATCACGTGGCTGACGTGCACCGATGAACAGGGCATGCATGAGGCAGAGTATGTATATAACACATACGCAGGGCAGATTTACTGCAGTGAAACGGATACAGTTTGTCAACCACAACATTAATCTCATTTTGCATATCATACATGATTTTAATCTCACTTTGCACATAGCATATGTATATTTAATCCATTTTAATACTCAAGTTGGGTGGAAATAGGCGCACAGTGACCAGGATCAATTTTTTTCTAAAGCTTAGGATTTAATGTGATTTTCCACTGTAATGTGAGTAGATAGGGTTTTTCTCCGAGGCATTGTGTTGTACCCTCACTATGCCTCCTTATCTCTTCATTTATGACTGCACAGCATCTTGTTAGGGAAAATTATGATCTTATTTAATTTTTTTGTTGGAAAAATTAAAAAAGAAATCTTTGAAGGTACAGAATGTAAAGATTGTTTTATGTAAAATTTACAAGTAGAGATAAACGATGGTACCACGTCTTCAGTACTAATCTGTTGCTGCCAACAGTACAAGTGAGTGGATTCCTTACTGAACAAACACAAGCATGAGAGGGACACTTGTAAACCAGTTGTCAAAGTATAACACATGATTCTGCTGCTTGGGATTTGGCTGAGCCAGATAGAGGACACAGTTGCCACTCCCTCCAACAGGGGGTTGGAAAATTCTCCCTTCACAAATCTCAAAGTTGTGTGGAATGCCTTCAGAATTGGCCAAGACAAGTATTTTTAGTAGTTAGTTTTAGTAGTTTAGTAGTTTTTTCTTTTCTTTTTTTGAACGGGACCATCTACAGCAAGATTCTTACTCATTGGGATGGTTTTCAACTGTGACGTGAGACGATCAACCAGTGGCTGGATCTTGTGCAGAGGATTTGGATGATCCTGTGTTCCTGCTGAATATGTGTTCCTGCTTTCTCTGTGGCGACAGATAATTAAAGGCTTGTGACAATTTTTCGAAGGAACAATGTCGTTTTCGTTTCAAAAGGTTTGCGCAGCAATGTTTTGAAAATGATGTTCATTTACATGGAAATAGTAGAAGTGTTGAAAATCATGTAGTTTCCATGTAGGGTCACAAACTACACGTATATGAGTACATAGACATTCAAATTGGATTGCTATTACACTCTGAGCAGAGTTGTTGCACAAACGGACCACCAGAACTACTTATTTCAGGAATAATGAGGTCAATACAATTCTGCTAAATGAGTTTCTAAAATATCAATGCTACAAAATTTCCCAATGTTAAAAAATTTTTGCAACAATATCAATGCGCAATACAGTTTCAGTTATTTCAGTATTTCTTAATAGTCTCCCAGTTATTGTGAGATTAATGAATTACTTTTCATTCCAAAGCCTCTCGGGCGGAGAAAAGTAACAATTAGTGCAACGACCACAATTTTAGATTGCAAATAATTGCATGATTTTGTGCATTGGTGTTCAATAATGAATTCAAAAGCAGTGTTTGTACTTCAAGTACTTCGATGTAAGCAACCTTGGTCTGTGTTTGTCTCTTTCTTCCCTTTGCTCCATGGGTTTTGGCAGTCAGCGACCGGATTTCCTTCCTACAGGACAAGACAAGGGGGACCTGGTGTCAATCTTAACTCAATCGAAGCTCATCATAAAGGACTGGCTCTGACTCTCCTCCTCTGCCAAATAATACTTTCTTTTTCCGTGTTGTCACCTGTGAATCTCTGGGTTATATTCTCCTCTTTGGACTCTGCTGGAAAGTTGTGCTCCTGTTTCTGTAGCCTCATCTCCAGAACTGACTCTTCCAGTGAAGAACCTATCACTGGCCACCTGTTTGAGTAATAAAAACAGCTTTCTCTGCTCTCAAAGGGTCTGAGTGTTTCTGTGGTGTGACCCGATTTGACACATGGACACCATTCACCACGCGTCAGCTCATTTTGAACAGCCACTGCACCTCCCATCTCACTTGTTTTGCTTGGAGAATCTTATATTCCTATTCCTGTCATGTACTCGGGTAATTTGTGGACCTGCTCTCTTTTCTTTCATTCAAGTTCACTTAACAGCCACTTATACCACCGGTCAGCTCAAGACCATCCTGTTAATGGTGAAAATGGCCATGGACCTTCTTATGACGAGTTAAATAATCAGCCTAACAATATCCATTCACATTTTGAGTATTAGCTGCAGAAAATGGGTGGACTAATAGAGTGTTTTGGAGGGGTCTTTCAGAGAAACTAAATGAAAAATAAGCAGCCCGTGGTAATAACCTCCTGTATGGATGAGCTTATTAACTTTACAATAACACTGAATAATACGATAAGACCCGACCCCCTAATGTTCTTTTCCAGGCAATCTGGAGAGTCTTTCCAATCTGTCTCTTATCCCACGAGTCCTCATCAGCATTCTCCAAATCAAACAGCTAAACAAGCTCAACATCTGAGGGTGTTGACAGAGGACTGAAACCCATGACCATGTTCAAACAAAGCAACTGTCTGTTTAGAACCAGCTCAGACTCATTGAGTAGTGTCATTTAATAAGTTTTCTTTAATTGGATTTATGTGGGGCATGCAAAACCGACCTCTTGTTTGTTGGCAGTGTAATGCTTTTTTATTGCCTGATTTCTTGGATTCTGTTGGAGAATCATGCTAGTTTTCATCACCGCCCCCTCACTGAATGGACTCTTCTCGTCAACATCTTCATGCTAGCTTTGTCGTCAAGACCACCAAACTTGAGACTGAGTGAAGACCAAGATCTTGAAAATGTAGCCTGGACACTGGTTGAGTACTACAACACTAAATGTTTCACAGTGAAACTGACACCCTAAGTTTATTTTGTCAGGAGGTTTAAGTCTGAAATTGTTCCACATGTCACAGCCGACATGGGTTCAATTCTTGAGACATACTGCAATGCTTCCCTAACCTCTTGTGAGCAAGATGTGGCAGAAGCGTCCATCTTTGTGCATCTTTTTGCCAGTTCAGGGCCATTTTTGCTGCATTATCTACCTCTTTCATGGTATTAGTTACTTCTCCATTGACAGTCATGAAGCGGGGTTGCACCCACTACCAACCTTGGACAGTTGATTGCCATGTAACTGAGCCAGTCAAATGTCAGGGGCAAAGAATAAACAGCGCGTTCAGCTGCAAGTGTTGGGTGTTGTTAACAATCCCCAGAAAGGCTTTAATTGCAGCCCCACCTCAAATACTGCTGCTTGAGAAGAGCATGGGGCAGATCCCAAGTCAGTACTATGCAACAATTCCACACCGCTTGTTTCATATAGCTTGTGTCTATCTATGTATTCATGACCAAAAACCAATTGATAGTTAAAATAAATTCATCAGCAATAATCCATTTTTATGTTAATGCAATACAGTACTAACAAAATAGATGGCACAGTTAAAGTAGATGTTAATCAGACTTCAGCAATAGGAAACAGAACCTGGTTAAATTATGATTTTTTTTTTTAGACACAGTGGCACCAAATTAGCATTATAGTAGAGCTAATAGAACTTGATATTTCAATCATTTATTGAGTCAGAACTCTTGAAGTTGACCCAGCTGATGATGGAGCTCAGAAGAGGAAAAATGTACTTTTTTGTCTGGTCCTTTTCATTGCTGGGGCCCTTTACGGCCTACTCACCAACATATACTGCCAAACAATCAGGGAATGGATACACTGATAGTAGCTCTAATGGAGCAGTACTTGATTCTCAGGAGAGTTGCTAAGTCATTGGGCTCCTCAGGTGAGCATTCTTGTTTATTAATGTTTTCTTGAAAAGCCTGAATCATCTCAGTTACACTTACCCTCAATTTCTGACCATCTTGTTATCTTTTCTTTTGATCCTAAGCCCATTGCTTCTATTTTACACAACTTGATGATTTGTAACTCCAATCTGTTGGCAACTTCAGGTGGTAGGTTGTTGATGTTGCAACAAATCCCAGTAGAATAGAGGAATTGCTTTCTTTCCCAGGTTATTGGGTATTCCTGCACCTTGTTCCAAGCACATCATGTGGGCAGAAGTTGTTGTTTTTTTTATCTCTCTTGTGGTGTCCAGCAGCTATTGAGTAATAGAATTCTGAAGTGGGGATTGTCAAGTTCTTATTTCTTTTCATCTCCTCTCAGGATTTCGGCACTTGAGCTTTTCTGACTTTGTTCTTGATCTTGACCCTAAAGAAAACTAACAAATGTATTTGATCTTTTACAGTATGTATCTTGCAGATAAAAGTAAAACTTTTTATTTATTTTTTTTAATTTAGTAAGTACCCAAAGATTTATTGCTCTCATTGTTCCACTTTAATGTAATTCTTCAAGTTTCTAGGTGAGCATTCATTTTTCATATCGCGGCCTGGTCGACTCCCCAGTAAATTCCATCTGTTCTGACCGTTCTTCCCCCTTGATTGTGTCACCTCATACAACAGGGCTCCCCAATTCCGGGCCTGAAGGGCCGGTGTCCTGCATGTTTTAGGTTTTTCCCTGTTGCAACACACCTGAATGCAATAAGGGCCTCATTACTTAGCTTGTTTACAAGCTTGACGATGACGTCAACATCAGGTTGAGGTGTATTGAATCTGGGAGAGAACGAAAACCTGCAAGACTCCTCAAGGCCCGGAATTGGGGAACCCTGTCATACAGTATGCCATCCCCAACTTTGTTCAGTCTTCGAGTGCAGAATTTGTGCAGGAGCACACTGATGCAATGCAATTTACTACCTTGGAGTGACCACATCTTGATATCCCAAAAAGCACAAAACAAAATGGTCATTGGACATTTGGTCACCATTGAGATATTTAAATGATACTCAAAGTTTTGTCGAAGATGCCTCGTGATTTTACAATAATTTAAGTGTTCCTGTGAAGAAACTTCTGTTATTTAACAAAATGTTATCTCTGAAAACTCTCAGACGTTCGTCGACATGTTTTTTTTGCCTCAAATTCTTTTTGACAATAATAGTAAAAAAATTACTTCAATTAAATAATTCCTCTTGGGTATAGAAAATCAAAATACAGCAACAGAAATAGTTTTATTGAGGTAGGCTTTTCAGGACACTGATTCTGACAGTATTTGCCATTTTTGAATGTGGTGCACTGTGCTTCCCATTTGTCCTGACTGGGGTGATAAAATGACTTTTCTTGTTCATTTCCTTTAAAAAACAACACGTGCTCTTTTTGTGAGCAGATAGAGGCCATGCTGCTCCAACTTCTGCTCTGTTTCTGAGCATATGAGAGCCACAAACAATAATCCATTCCATTTAAATACACACCTAACAGTTCTGTGAAAAATATATCTTTTCATATGAATTCAAAAAACCCCTCTGGGAAATCCATATAGGATGTGAAAAAGTGTCCACACAAAAGAGGACATTTGTTCATCCTGTACTTCTTGTCATCATCTGAAGTGTCACTGACCCAGAGGACACTGCAACACTTCCCTGTTTTACATTATATCTATAAAAGCTTGCCATACAGTCCCAAGTGAAACCATCCTGTTCATATCCATTAAACCGAGACAAGCATTTTACGTTTCAACACAGCTGTCTCACGACGACCTTCCTTCATTGGTGTTTCATGAAGTTCAGTCCCATGATAGCATTGGAAAATCTGATCAAAGTCAACCCAGTTCTGTCTCATTCAGCATTGAATATAACTATAACCTACCAAGTCCCAAGGGAATATGAACAGGGAGTCATGACACTCTGGAGGCTCCCATTGTTGTTGTTATTGTTGTTATCCATCTACTCACACTTGTGAAGAATTGGCAGAAGTGGTGTTTTGAAAAAGTTGCCTTCCCCCATTTCCACAGAAATGGAGTCAGAGCATTTTCAAAAAGTTGTGTTTTCAGTGGCTCCAAACACTGTTGTTGTGAAGACAGCCCCCCCAAAACACAATGGAAGTTTTGAATGTTCACTTCAAAATGTTGTCATGTGAACAATGCCTTGCATATATTTGGATATAGTGGTCTAGAACAGTGACTCTCAAACTTTTCATAATGTGTACCACCTGAGAAAATATCAAGCTCTCTGTGTACCACCATTATGGCTGACCTGAACACACAGTAGCAGAGGCTTACCCTATCAGCTATGGACAGTTAAGCTCTAATTCTAACTATTTTGATCACTATATATTTTCAAATACACATTATTATAAAGATATAGTTAGGACTTGTCCCCACGTACCAGTAGAGGGAGCTTGTGTGCCTACAGTGGTTGCGTGCCACAGTTTGAGAATCACCAGTCAAGCAGTTGAGTGAAATACTTTACCTTTAACTTCAGGTGAATGAGACAGAGTTTTTTTTTTTTCAACAAACAAATCAATCCAAACAGTTTAAAAAAGAAAAAAAGAAAGTCTTATCCATGGTGTTGGTTCTTGCAAAGAGCTGTGACAATAATGGTAATTCAATTCAAAGAGGTACCTGAGGTGAGCGCCAATGACTCCTTTGAACACTGATTTCCATCTCGACACATGGCTCCTATGTAACAGCTGCACTGAGCATTCATGTAAAATAGGGGTTTGTTATTTGACAGCGAAGGTTCTTTCTAAGTCACCTTCCTGATGAAAAAGCTTTCTGACTGCATCTATAGTCAGAGACACACCTGTTCCACTACTGTCACCGCTCCCCTTTGCGTTAATTGGCAGACCACAGAAACATTGAACAACCGGACTCATGGCCTGTCAATCAAAGCAGCGGGACATAGGTGGTTGAAAGAAAAAAATTAACTGAGAAACTAGGTCGATACAAGAAAAGAGCTTTGAGATGTTGTCAACTTTGAAAGCTTGATAATGGCTGTCTGGTGTAAAATGAATGGCAGATAAAGTGTATGAGAGTGTTGGGTTATAAAGTCACCACAGTGAGACAGAATTGGTGCCTTTTTCTATTTCTCTGCAACCAGTCTCAGTGGTTTGACTTAAAGTGGAGGCTTTGAGGAGACTGTGAAACATCCTGCTTGGCGCTCCTCCAGTAGAAAATATCTATGAAGACAAACAGTCAACGCTCCATTCATGTTTGTGTTGATAGTAAGAAGCCTGCGGTGGTATCTCTGAAATTGATGATGAATTAATGCCCTGTTTTTCATTCCCTCAACTGGGATTTCAAACGGATGAATTTGGGTTGATGTCATCCTAAATGGCAGTGGATTAAAAATAACTTTCCTAAACTGAAAGAAAACAGCTTTCTAATAACCTGTTAAAACACCGACTGCAAAAATAAGAAGTTACAACATGTTATCTCTCCCATATATCAAACAAATTGATTTTATTAAAATCAATAATTATAATAATCAAAATAATAATTTGAAATAATTAGCAAGTATTTAATCTCTTTCTCGTTTTTGGGAGTAATGTGTCCAGCATATAGTCTACTTTGTGCATGGTCTGGATAAAGTGTGTAAAAAAAATAAAAAGACAGATGGATGCAAAATAATTTATTAATTCTTGTTCCTTAGCATGTGAGAGAAGACATCTATCCCCATATTTGGTTCATAACTCTTCAAACCTCCATCTCAACCTCAACTCAAGCTTGATATCAGCTGTGTTTGGAATAGTTTACTGAATTTACGAGGGCAACTGAAATGGCCAAATGTTTAAGTAACAAATGCAACAGCTGATAAGAAAAGATTATTCAGAGGAACAGAATCTCAAGCAAAAAGGTGAAACCAACTCCATCTATATGAGATATGTTGATAAATGGCAAATAACTGATTGATGCTGACAAGCAGCTATTCAGAGCATGGACTGAGATGTTCTCCAACACAAAAAACATATCAGGAGCATCTGACTCTCATTACATTCGCAATATAGAAAAATGCGTGATGTTGAGTTGTCTTTCTTATCCCATTGTTTGTTTTTGAGAAATCCACCTAATATCCCCGATGGCTATTTATTAATTAATTTCTGCATTAATCTATGTCTGTATTATCTCATCTGTAGGCAGATTATTTAAAAAAAAAATACATGTACCTCTAGATGTCCCATTTGAGCCAAACTGCATTGAAAAACAGATTTGTCAGAAATCTGCTCCTAATGAATTTTGCGTCTAATCACAATCCCGTGACCACAAATGAATTCTAAAACTCCTGTGTAAACTGTCTCACTGACCAAAGACAATCTCCTGATAAATTATTTCTACCATTGCAGTTTGTCTTGAAGTTGGGATTTGTTATCCCCCGCCGTAGCCGATAGGCCCCGAAGGGGGATCTTGAAACAGTCTCTGTACGTACGTCCGTACGTACGTCCGTTCGAACGTTTCTACCTATATCTCGGCAACCCCTGGGCCCACAGTGACCAAACTTCACATGTGGATACATCTCAGAGGGGGAAGGGATACTATGGTGACCTTGACCTAATTTGCATATTAAGTAGGTCACAGGGTCACGAAGTGCTTAAAAACACATTTTGGGCTCTGGAGGCCTAGGTTTTTGAGCTAGGGCTCTGAAATTTTATACACACATGATACACACTCCAGGGATAACCTCCAGTACACCGAGTGACCTGACCTTGACCTTGAAGATTGGTAGGGTCTGAAGTTTGCTCGTCATGGTTGCACAATACCTGTATTTTCATATAAACATTTCTCCTCATTTCTCAGCAGTTCCTGGGCCCACAGTCACCAAACTTCACACATGGACACTCCACCTGGGGAGAAGGGGCACCATGGTGACCATGACCTCATTTGCACATCAGGTCACAGGGTCACTAAGTGCATAAAAACACCTTTTGGGCTCTGGAGACGTATTTTGACATAGCTTATGAAGAAGACCTTTCAGATTCTACATAATTATCTACAAGGACCCATGGAACACCCTCTAGTGTACCAAGTGTGCTGCCTTAGAGCTGGCTTTGTGAGAAAATATAAAGCCCTCCGGTGGGGGATTAGCCGAGCAACGGCCTTCTTGTTAAGAGGCTCATGGATGAATTTGATTGCAGACACAATGGATATGTCTGGTTTACACATAGTAAATAGTTGACGGCCAATGAGTTACTTTTGCTTTCCTAAGCTCTGGTAAAAATAATTTAACAGATAGAAATGGTAGGAACACCAAACAATGTTGCATGACAGGTCATAATTTGGGATGTGTCCATGTTCATGATGTTCTGGTCTCCAGTTCAGACTGATTTGCACCCTGATTCACCTGATAGGAGCGAATAAAGAGTCTGTCAGACTCCCTCGGGTCTCTTTATCTTTCTTACTTTTAATTGGGCCACTCCATCAAAGTGGGATGTCTTGCCAATGAAGCAGTGCTTCATTTTAATTTTCTCTCATTAGCTTTTAAATTACTTAGCAGCCCTGCGACTGGAAATCGGTTGTTTAAATCCTGGAGATCAAAGTCCAGCTCAGGGTAGAGGGGGGGAAAGACCGGCAGAGACTGTTGTGATTCCCTTATACATGCTTACTGATCTTTAACCTCTCATGGAAGTCATGAATTTACAGACATTCTTGATATTTTTTCAGTGGATTACCTCAGCGAGTGAGTAGTGAGTACATTACAGTGAGCATGCATGGTTAATGGCTCTCCTTTTCCAGAAAAATACATTTAAATGCCACTGACTGTTCCACCTAAAGATACTGAGAAATCCAGCTTGGTGCTTCTTTGCTGCCCTGGATGATCAAAGAGAAACTAGCTGATATGAAACAGTCATAAGCTGACACAAGTCTACAGAGCCTTCTAGTTTATTTAAAAGCTGCTCCACCTATTTGGTGTAAGGAGCATAATTTTATTTGCTCCAACATTATTAATTAGACTTGTTTGTTAAGGTTCTTATGATTAAGGTAATAATAACTGGGTGGTGCAGGGAGAAGCACCATGTTGTCAGAGAACCCAGACACATAACCAGGATTCAAAAAACATAACCAATAACAACCAGGATAAAGCAAATCATCAACCTGGGAAATAACAACAGGGCTTAGATAAACCAGGGAGAACAGAACAGACAAGCTGAAACGTCAACGGAGTCATTTATATACATATACATACACATGCACAGAAACAAGACACATATGACATCAATCAAGGGGAATCAGAGGAGGAGACAGTAGCAGAGGAGGACACTAAACTGATAACAGACCAGAAACCGGAAACAATATGAAATACAAGGATGTCAGGACAAATTCAAGGAGATAGCCTATGAAAACAAGGCAAAGCAAAAAGTACCACCATGTCACTGTGCAAAGAGCGTCGTTTGGGGCTGAACCAATTTCATGATGTAACTGAAGCCAGTAATATAATAATATATAAAAGGCCATTATTACAGCATTAGCTCCCTGTCCAGGATGTACTCTGGCACCCCCCTGATGGTCATTGGGTTTTGGTCCAGCTCCTCTTGATTCATAGACCAGGAATGTAAGATGAATGGACAAGTGAATCCTGGCAGTTTATTTTTAAAGCGATAAGTGACAATGTAATCAATCTAAACATTAAGAAAGATTAGAACATTTTGACAAATCTTTTCAATATCCTGAGCTAACTTAATGGAGTTGGTAGATTTTTACCAACATGATTCATCTCAGAGTCTTTCTTGTGTCATCAGATCCTCCAGTATTGGACAAAGACAGAGCCCAGCACAGTATCAGTGATGGGAAATAAGTTTAATGCAATCACAGCATTAAAAAAAAACAACCTTTGTTTTTCAGGGGTTTAGTTTAACAAATTGCCCTCTCAATCTTTCTGTGGACACAATTTCCTTCCAAACTATGAACAGCAGGAACATATTTTACATTTTATGGTCAGAGATATCGGGTAAGAAGCTTATACCTACAGCCCAAGTATCATTCTCTGCAGTTTTATTAAGCAAACGGATCATCAGCTTATGGAGAGCAGACTTTACCAAAGCTAGCGGAAAGTAGTTCAGTAAGGGAGGCAGAGGGGGAGGGGTGAGGAGCTGTCTGGATGGTATATGTGGAATGAAATCCCCTTTGCCTGGGGGCTAACATTTGAGTAAAGCCATTAAATGATTTGCCTGGTGTTTGTGACTTTTGTTCACCTTTGACATCTGCCGGATGTCAAAAAAATATGGGAAAACACTGCATATAAATCAAAGGTGCTTTTGCAAGAAGCTTTAAATATTTTCTTGTTGATAAATGGTCTCAACTGCAGTTGGACATTTCAGCACATGGGCTCTTCTGTGATAAATGCAGTGTGTGGTGGGTCTGGCTGAAATATGCGAGGGCTTCAATAAAGGAGATGTTGTCTCACTGGGAGCAGATGTTGTTCAACGGCGTCCATTTATTTTTCACCTCTAATATTGAACTTCCAGATGGGTAGACTGTCCACAGCAATCACATTTAACACTTTGCACTGGTTTTGAAACCGTTCAGGGACAACTTGGTTTCCAGAAAGAAAAAGAAAAAAAATCAGATTTTAAATTATTGGACCAAAAATCAGTTTTTATATAGAACACAACACAACACTGAGACCCGAGCTGAGATTTCAGTGGTGCTGCCATGAAAGATACCAAATGAGCGATAGCAAATCTATACTCTCAGGGAGTTTGCAAAAACACCTATAATGCAACCGCTATATGAGAAGATATTTGGGACTTTTCACTGTATTTTGCACCAGAAAGCATAATTAAAATTGCATTCATGTTGAGATTGTAGTCATGCTACAAATTGTTTGGTTTAGCAAAAATATGAACATTGTCATCAAGTATACTCTGCGACACAACAAAAGAGAAGGGTCAAAGATTAAATCTAAAGTTTATTTTGGCACTATTTTACCGGTCTAGCCGACTCAAGAAGAATTTAGGCTGTATGTGACCCTTGAACTGTCACGTGTGTTCTGCTCGATGCACACTGATTTCTCCAGATCCTCTGAACCATTTAATGATGAACAGTCATTGCTGGTTTTTCAAAATGATTTACACTTTTACCATTTCTAACATTTGATTGAGAGATCTGACTTCTGTAAAATGCTGTTTTCACACGCAGTCATGTTAGCGATTGTCGCCAGTTAAACTGACAATGCCTTGTGTCTTTTTGATTCTATTACTTTTTCAGGCTTTTGTTGCCTCAACTTTCTCCCTTTTTATTGCTGACATCAAAATTGTCAAAGGTGTATATTATTAATGCAATTTCTGACTTTAATGTTTGATCTATTCTGTGTGAATAGAATCAAACAGCGGGAGTGTTTAACGTTGTTATACACCATTAAACACTCGAGTCATTCATTTAGAGTGGCATTTCAGTCATGGGATATGACAAACAAGTTTAACCCTCTCAAACACCTGATTGGATTGGAGTTCATTAGTCCGTCATTACTCAGTTACTGGAGCTGCTGGACTGTCAGTGTTGTTGTTCCCATCAGCAACACTTTAATAATCCTGTTCCACACATGCTAGCACCGCCATGCTATATGACATTCATGCCGCATATAATTAATTTAAATAGGCAGCTGCTTTTTTCAGAGGGGATTCCATATTCCTAAATATGAAAATCATATATCATAGTGTTACACTGCTTGTTCCGACTCTAATTCGTTAGTATTGTGACCAACCAGATCTGAAGGGAATAGCACTGTAGTCCACCAGTGACTCACCGGCTGACATTTCATTCACAATGTGCTGCATACGCCATCTGTTTTCTGCTTGTTAAAGAAACGCTTTACAAATTAACAGCAGATGAAACACAAATGCTTTATTTGGGTTGGGAGTTGATCTTACAAGACTTTTAAATATCCCATTTAGTTGGGCTGCTTCTTTTTTTTAATGTTTAGATTTTAATGTTGCTGTGACATAACTCTGTTGTCATTGTGTGGGTAAGTCAAATGTCTGATGATCATGTATTGAAGGCAGCAAAATTTGGGGAAGATGCTTTTTCTATCATTTGGATGTGAGTGGTTCTTAATTGAGAAGAAGATGCAGCAACAAAACAGTTAAAAACTAAATGACAGCAATCGCACGAAATGTGAATGCATACTGCACTAGAACAGAATTTATATGTATTTTTCCAAAGTTGGAAAGAACAAGAACAAAGATGGTTGAGATCTCGATTTTTCAAACTTTACTACAGGCTCAAGTGTAGAGCTGACATGAATCAAGATGTAAAAAGTTCATTGTTCAACACAAATTTGCAGGGTTTTGGCAATGTTCAGCTCAATCAGCGACACAGAGGTAGAAATGGTATGAAAACTCGGTGTCCGGGTTCAAAATGAGGTCAGTAAGAAACAGGACAATACAACACCAGGTTAATAAGATGACAGAAGGTTCGTACAAAGGGCCTAACTTGATAGATAGACAAAAGATGAAGTGTACTCACCAGCTGGCAGCAATCAGACAGAATCTTATGGCTTATAAACACAGAAGCTACATTAAGGAACAAGTGAGACACGTTAGGAGAAGGAAGAAAGGAGGAGCGTGTGGGAGTCAGGAAAGAACAGATCTGGAATGACAGAAGTATCAGCCTGAAGGGACGCATGAGTCTAAACGTCAAATATTATTTGAGAAATACAAAAGCATGAGTAAAGAACAAGATTCAAAACCAATATGAAGGGCATTGGGCGAGATCCTACACAAGTGAAAAGGGAAAACAGAAAATTTTGGTTGTATTATTGATGTCTGTTAACTGCCAACAGAAAACAACTTTTTGAAAATGCACCATCACTGATGCAACAGTGGAAAATGTTTTTTTTTTTTTTAATTTTTTTTTTAGCACTGCTCCTGTGCATGTGCACCACGGACATAGTAACTAGTTCTTCTGCACATGCGTCAGTACCTTTATGGACGATAACAATGGCGGCCTCCAGAGTGTCATGACTCTCAGTTCTCCTTAGATTTGACAATTTTATAGTTAGGAGTCAAACTTAAAATGAAATAATCTCAACAAGGTGTGATACCCACTTGAGCTTCACTTCTCCTTCTGGTTCCTGACATTAAACCCAATAGTTCATATTTAAAGTATGTTGTCTTCTACTTTGTGCCATTGCAGAGCTGATTATAGCCACTATTGATCTGCGTACCAGCGACACAAGAGTGGTATTAATTGAGTGGGAAGCTTGCTTGTTGATCGATGTACTTCCTGATTGTTGGCTGATATAGGAAAAGGACAGAGCTGTCACCTTGGTACGCAAGCCTCATGAGCACTCACGCACTATGTTTGCTCACATATACACACGCGCACACACACACACACACACACACACACACACACACACACACACACACACACACACACACACACACACACACACACACACACACACACACACACACACACACACACACACACACATAGACTTCACACTTGTGATATTACTCTTAATATCCTTAATGTTGTTCACCCTAAACAGGAGATATTGCAACACTGATATTATTTTGGGGATAATGCATCTTGTCTCACCTGGTTTGAAGGTGTCCATCACAAATGCATTAAACCACACAAAGAAACTGAGTTCCGAGTGCCTTCTGCACCAACCTCATTCATCATGCCTGTCCACATTCCTGTGGGCACACCACACACAGACACACACAATGCTTTGCACAATTGGGAGTTTAAATGAACTTCCACAAAGCTGTTGATCTTCTTCAGAGGATATCTGATGACCTGTAGTTTTTATTTAGACCACACAAGGACGATGCTAAAAACAGCCTTGGACGTGCCAAATGAGGAGCATTTTGTGCTGAGAGAAGATAAAGCTGTGAGGAGGAGAGGAACAATGGATGTGGAGAAAAAAAGAAAAATAAATGGATCAAATAAATTGGTCATTGTAGAATGTCTTATATGAGGCACAGTGGTTAGTGCTCTTGCATCATAGTTTCCATTTTTCCCAATTCTACCTGGGTACTCCAGTTTCCTCTAACACTCCAAAAATATACATGTGAGTTTAATCTGTGACCCTAACTTGCCCATCGGTGTGACTATTTTAGTATTTTCTCTGTGATGGACTGATGACCTGGCCTGTTGGCCTGTTGCCAAGAGGCATGGTTGGATAGATGACTAAACAACAAATGGATACGAAGTGTTGATTATTCTTGCATATTGTTTATTATGATACATTCAACATGGCTAATTTTAGCCGTGATTCCATATGTATTCATCAATCTCATAAGAAGAACACAGCTTTTTGTGGCAGATGGTTGCAATAGTTTGTGCTGGTAAATTACCCCCTTATTAATTGTCTTTGCATATAGATGTGATGATGCTAATTCAGCTATAACTCAACCTGCCAGCAGCCACTTTTCTCTCTCCGTGCACTCCTGGATATTATGTTAAGCTGCAGTGACATGTTCCCTGAGATGGATGGAGTCCTGCAGGCCCTGTATAGTGCAGCGATATCAGCTGCATATCAGATAAGACCTGACAACAGGGCATCGGCGGTAACAGAGCGATTTCTTCATGTTTCCATTGAGACACACCATAAGCTAACAAATGCAGCCAGTGTGGATAAGCCACTTACTTTTTTTGTTCACGTTCATGTTCAAGTAATAAATTACTCTTACATCACTTTGAAGCAGTGGACATCCGTATGTGGATACGTCACTGTGTCTTTGTCGAGATTGCCATTACATTTTTATAATTTTTTTAACCGACTGCTGTATTGCATTTTTATTGCTGTGCAAACATGTGTTGACAAATTATTTTCAAATCTGGAGGAATGATTATTTAAATGGTTAACTTGCAGTATGAACTCCCATTTTCTTTGCTGGGATTTGCAAGTATGCTACAGATTTTTACAGTGCAGTTTCTTGCTGAAATTTTTTTTCTTTTATATGATGTCAAGATAAAAATGTCTTAGAAAGAAAGAAAGAAAGAAAGAAAGCCCAAATATAAAAAATTATATCTGAAATATATTTGCCAGCTCGCCTGGATAGTTAGTTACCTTTCTATGCAGCATGTTACAGAGAATTTGACAAATCCATTGTTTTCAAGTTTAGAGAACCTGACAATACATTTTTTGATGTTAATTCCAGAAAATGTTCTGACCATAGTCAAGGCTCACTTGTTTCCATTAGGCCAGTAATATAAAACCATTCCAAACAAAGCTCATTTTTGGAGGAATCTTTTCAATGCTACAGGCTCATTGTTTTTCATGGTTTTACTTCTTGTTCCATTTGTTTCAAGTCTGAAATACAGTCGGACAAGCTGCTGCTAACAGTGAGCTGCACACACACACACACACACACACACACACACACACACACACACACACACACACACACACACACACACACACACACACACACACACACACACACACACACACACACACACACACACACACACAGATGGGCCTAAGCTCACTAATCGTCTTTCACATTCATTCACTCTCTGACTCAAAATATTGAAAAAAATATGGAGAGGATTTGTTGAGCACTGGGGAAAATGTAATAATAATGTGCATGTGTGCGTGCGTGCATGCATGCATGTGCTTTGGGTTAGGTGCTATGCTCACTTTGCGGAGTCCAAAAATTAAACAATGAGACTCAAGCCTACCTCATGGAAACAGAAACATTTTTATATATTTATAAGTGTCAAGATGTGTGTGTGCTTGTGAGCGTTCCTGTGTATTTATGTGCAGAGGCTCGAGCCAAAGTCAGATTAGCACCATGATGAACACTGAACAGTGGAGAGGTCAAACGTCAGAGCAACTGTAATTATTCAAAAGCTAATCTCCTCATGGAGAAGAATACTAAGAATTACATGAGACAGCTCAGCACTGGAATATTAAAGAACAATCCTCCTTTATTTTGATCTGCTGTAGTTTTCAGTGTATGATTACAGTATGTTCCACTACCCCAGTTTCTGCTGCAAGGGCCTACAAAGCCAAGTGGCTTCCTCTCTATCATGTCGCATGTTCAAGTATCTTGGCATCTTATTCAAGAATGATGGGAGGGGCTATCATGAGATTGGCTGGCTTAACTTATTGGGAAGCGTTCAACCATGCAGGAGATACTAAAGTGGAGCCGCTACTCAGAGGAGCCAGGTGAGGTGGTTCATCTAATTAGGATGCCGCCTGTGTCACCCAGGGCACATAGAGCCAGATAATCATACTTATGAGCAATTTGAAATTTTCAACTGATAAAGTAGAGCACATGGAGAAAAATCATGCATATGGGAGACCACGAACCACTACAACACAGTGCATCTCTACAACTATGATCACAAAGTGATCAATGTTTTTCCTGTTATTCAATTTATAAAAAAATGTTTCTTGTTGCTTTCCACTAATTGTTCAGAAAAGAATCACATTTCTTACATCATTGTGTGATCATGTGATGGGGAACAATTCATTAAGAGGACATTACTAATGTGCAATACGCAGTGGGCAATATTCAATAGATTTTTTTTACATCTGTTTTCTGTAAAAGTATCGAATTGTATCTGGTAGCAACTTGTTTTTGAAGATTAAAAGCTGATTTTCAGGCAATAAGTCTTTTTTTCTGTGTGTATACCTGTCGTCATTGTGATTTGGGCTCTAAGCATTTCTAATCTACCTTCAATACTGCACCTAAACCACTGTGAGATCTCATTCAACAACACTAAGGTTTTGTGTTAAACAAGAGATAGAAAATCCTGATTGTATATATTAAGCCCAGGGTTCAGTTCACCAAGGGTTTAAAGAAGTCAAAAGGCAATCTAACTATTCTGTTTGGAGGCCGTGAGAAAATAAATAGATGCCACAGCTCTATAACAACATTGAACTGGTAGAGTGTTTTGACATCCAGGATTTCAGAGGCATGATTGGGTTCAGTCTAACATGTTGTAACATACTGGGGGGGCCTACAAAGACAAAATGTCCATACTAAGAATGTGTTTATGTCCATGTGTTTATGAATATTTTCTCCTGTTGTCACATGTCCTCAATTGCTCTTTATGGTTGTTTTGATTTTTTTTTTTTAACTTACAGGCATGCACATTGACGATAAAATCGGATGCCGTAATGACTTTAAACAGCCCAGAAGTAAAATGCTCTTGATTTGTCATGAATGTTCGCTGATGTTTATTGATGCGATAAGATGCGTTGCGGCCCTTTGAGCAGTTGCTGTACAGTGTCTGTATCATTCCCTGCTGACTGAATCTGTCATGAAAATAGCTCGGGGACAATACGGCGGCTCAACAAATACACCAACATCCAATTCATGCCTCCTCAGACTCATTTCCCTTGTATGGGACGAGTGTTTCGGCCCCGAGGGCTCTCCATTGTGCCCTCCTCATGGTGTTCATGTGCCGCAAAATGGCGTCTCATCTTCAAAAGATGGCATATGTTCCGCTTTTCAAAGGCCCTCAGAGCTATTTATGCCCGTCTTAATTTCTGTCACAATGTGCAATCAATAGACAAAGTGCTTCCAGCATGTGAAAACCACCACTCCGGCTTCAAATAAGGACATTTTGAGTCTGAAAGATTGTTTCCAGATATGTGTCACAGGTTCAGACACAATAGTGAACTCCACTGTTTCAACTCACTGAATTAAGCATTTGTATTTTGGTGTTGATATGGCTTGATGACATGTCATTTGTCATGCATGTTCCTGACCTGTTTGGACTTTATATATCTTCAAGGAAAATGTATAAATGAAATACCTGAATTTTACATTTGTACCCAAATGACTCGTTAAAGGGCGTGTCAAGACTGAGTTAATCATTTGGTGTGTCACCTTTTTACTTCGGAATAAATACTTATTAGATTGCATATACAGATTAGTTTCCTTAGTGAAGTGTCTATAATGAGTATTGTCCTTATTTTCAAGTTAAATAGATCACGTTCAATGAATGATAGAGGGATGCAAAGCAAAGGCAAACTGTTTTCTTAACCATGGAAAGCATATAGCAGAAGTATCAAGATTTATACTAACTCCTCCTTCTAGCATTAAGTAAGCAAACAAACAATGAAGATACTATTATTATGGACCATATCTCTTTCATTATGTATTTTCTGACTGAAATTTCAATCAATGCAACATTGTGAAAAAATAAGATAAAGGTTATTAAATACAATGTAATGCCTATTATCCATTCAATCAAGGACAAATAACAAACACATGAATAAGATACACAAATTTAAACATATGTTATATATTCCCATGAGTAGTAATTACTACATCCCACAGATGTATTAAGGATCGATAAAGATTATAAGACCTTTAATACAAAAGGCCTTAGGATACTCAGCAATGCAAGAAATGTTAAATTAACTTTCCCTGAAACATCAGCAGTGGCTTTTAAAAGTTCATCTCGGTCAAATGGTAATTTCAACCGTGGTAAGATGACCATGAACACACGAAAGATAAAAATACAAATGCAATGAAGAGAAAGATTAGCATTTATAAAGGCAGCAGAGACCAATGATCTCCTGCTGCTCTTTCTTCATTTGCTTAAATTGACCATTTTCTCACCTCAGATTACTCACGCACATTTGCCACTTACTTTTCTATCCACATGGAAGATTTGCTATATGTCCTCTGCTTGGTATAATTATATACTGTGCTGAACAATCTATTCTCTCAGCTAATGTTTACTCACTGTTCATGTGCAGTCATAGATTGTTGGGTTTTTAAGGTTTTGTTTTTTTTGTTTTGTTTTTTTGGTTGGCACTATGGGAGACCTGTAAATGAAAAAAGTCCTCAACTCAAATGAAAACAGAAAATAATTAATTAGCCTTCAAATTCATTGAGTCTGATAGAGCCTTTGGCTCCGCTCTCATGTTGTCGAAAAGTGATTCATCAGAGGCACATGAGACATTGTGAAAGTCTGCACAGACCTTTGTAAATTTAATTTGTGATCCTAAAATGTGTTTACTTTACTAGAAATAATACAATCACCCCCATTGTTTATAGCCTATTGTTCTCTGTACACATTTGTGGTTTCATTACCAAAACAAACAACAGTGTTTTCAGCATCTTTGCTGTTTCCATGTAAGTGGACATCGTTTTCAAAACGTTGCAGTGAAAACGCAAAAACTAAGCATTTTCACTAGAAATGTTGTTGTGTAAATGGAGCCTTAATCTATAGCTTCAGTTTGAAATCAGATTCCTGGTCTTTTTTTTTTTTTTTACGGGCCTTACAGTTCGGCAGACAGAGTCATTTGACAAATATGTCTGAGTGAGTTTGGATGTGGTCTGAAGTTGTCCAAAGGCAATAATGATGATGGCATACAATGTGCACCAATTTCCAACAAAAGGTTAACTGCAAATCTGGGAAGTTTTGTCTGAATCTTCATGTTTCGTTATCATGGTAGTAGTAGGAGGTACTCAAGGATAACCTATAGGATAACCATGCATGTTAGCAATTGACTCACTATAACTCATTATGTGTATTGTTGTCTTTGGACCTCACAAGTGCAGTCTGTGTCCAAGACATTATCCACCAACACTGTGTCATTGTGCACTTTCACTGAGTGCAGTTTAACACCAGTTCACACGCTACAATGAGGCCACAGAAAAGTAAAGTGGCTCTGCAGCTGCCTGTGAAAGGCAGGAGGAGGAGGAGGAGGAGGAGGAGATCCTGTGAGGCTCTGCTTCGGATGACGAGCTGGAATCATGGAGGGGGAGAACAAACAGCCCCGGCGGCTGCCTCCAAAGCCACGATGTGGGCCTGAAGCAGGTTGGCCCTTCATCTGCATCTCAATGAGGAATTTGATCACAGCTCAACAATCAGAGGCGACGGCACAATGTGAGGCCAAGGGGACCGTCGCTTTTCAGATATGAAAATAATGTCTTGGGAACAAATTAAAAATGGAGCCGGAAAGAGAGGCATGTGAAGCACAAAACCAACATGTTTGCAATGCTTTTCCTTTGTACTCAGTAGGGTTTATTCCGCTATGATATACATCATAGGTGATAATGACATTTTAAATGAATTGTGGAAGATGGAGGAGGCTACTAAGATACTCACAGTGGAAAAAAGAAACCATAAGATCATGGATATTAGCCTACGTTTAGTGTTGCGGTACTTTTTAAAGCACGAGATTTTACAAAAACCCATTGCATCGTGGAGTTTTCAACATTGACCTTAGGCTGCAGAGACGATCTCTCTTGGTTTCTCCGGTGAGGTCTTGGGATCTCGCCTGCAGAGCTGGAAGAAGTTTCAGGGACAGGATACCTGGATGCTTTTAGTCTCCATCTGGACATAGTGGGAAAGAAGATAAATGGATGAACAGATGAGGAAAGTGATGTATTTTCTGGTAAGTGTTTATACATTGTTTGATAGCATAGTATTAGTACTAAACATCTGCAGACACAGGTTGCCATGCAAAAGACAACAGGTGTTTTTTTCTGGATCTTCAGTGAGGCTCTGGACTTTTTGATAATTTTTCAGTATATTGATGTAATTTTAATCAACCTGTTAGGACCACTTGTTGCAGTTTGCTTCCATGCAGTGTGTATCCAGATTTTACCTCCTGCATGCATCAACAGACAAGGCTGAAATGGTTGGACAAAGGCGAGCACAATGTAAATGGTCGATGGTAAATGGCTGTGCAAATTTTAAATCCACACACTTTCTCTCTTTGTGTGTCGCTGCGTAAGCATATGTTCAGTTATTTTTCTTGTCATGTTTGTAATTAGTTGCATCTGGAAAGACCACCATATTAATTTTTCCAACTCAATGTTGATGGACATCAGATGTCAGAGTCCTTTGCAGATAATCTGTCTTCCTACAACTGCAAAGAAATATCCAAAATTTTACCAAGTCTTGCAAGTGTTCTTTTGATGACTCAGAAATTTGTCAGAAGACACGAACACTTCAAGGTTAAAAAAAATTGGGATGTTTGAGCTCTGATTACAGACAACAATTCAATGAGGTGAGATGTGAAAGAGAGGAAGAAACTGGTGGTTTTTCTTCCTTAACAGCACACACACACACGCACGCACGCACGCACGCACGCACGCACGCACGCACACACGCACGCACGCACGCACGCACGCACGCACGCACACACACACACACACACACACACACACACACTTCCTCACTGCACCAGTTGTCGTAGCGGGGAGTCGATGAGTCATCCCTGTAGCTTTTACACGGGCGGTGCATCAATCACCCTCTCCTGATGGGAGCAGATGGCGCGTGGTGGCTCAACCAGTATGGGGAGTGTCTGTGTGTCTGTGTGTGTGTGTGTGTGTGTGTGTGTGCTGAGAGTGCCAGCCACCAAATGAGAAAGGTTGGCGGTAGACCGAAGACGTTGCAGAGAAGTCGGCCACAGATGGAGGAGAAGAAGCAGCTGTGGTACAGAAGTAGAAGAAGAAGAAGAGGGTGGGGTGCTGGTGGTGGTGGAAATGTGCAGTTTTTCACTGGAATGCAGAGAGAGGACAATGGAGTGGGGAGGCTACAGTATGACCCAGGTGTCAGGGCAGTTTGTGGGAGGGCGGGTTGTTTATAAGGATATTAGTGACAAGCCAATACACTGTCTGCGTGTGTGTGTGTGTGTGTGTGTGTGTGTGTGTGTGTGTGTGTGTGTGTGTGTGTGTGTGTGTGTGTGTGTGTGTGTGTGTCACGTGATATGTGCTCTGAATAGCTAGAATTAACATCCCAAGCGATGTCAAGTCTGATTAAGAATCTCATACATTTCTCTCAGCTGCTTCGACCCCCGCTGCTATAAATACGCAACAAGTTTATAACGACAAACATGTGGAGCATGTTGGCATTCAACTGCACAGAAGCAGTGATGATCAACAGCTTCGGTTACAGTATTCAAAGACAACTGAAATGTCGATAATGAGAAAGGATCACCTGAAATCAAGTCATCTCATATGACTAAGGGCAAAAAAAAATTACCTTGGACGAGCTGAGGCAGGTGGGATCCCGAATGATGGAGCAGGTGCTGTGAAGTGTCAGTTTGTATTTACCCCATGGGGTCACTTCTCACTGAAATGTGCTTATGAGTTGAAAAGTGATTATGTAATCAAGCTGCAGCTCTTCTGGGGAGGATCAGTCCTTCATCATACGTTTCACTAGCGATGATACCAGGGACAAGGAGGGCAGGAATATTGAAAGTTATCCCAGAGATGACTGCAGAAGAAGCTACTCTGAAGCAGCTATGGTTGGTTTGTTTGCTTGTTTTTAATTCTATGGTCACAAAAGAAAATCCCTTTTCTTTCTATTTTGTGCCCTTCTGTCATTACTTTGTTTTCTTTTGTACTTGATTTAATCTTATTGTGGCCATTTCTAATCTATCTATGATCATTTCTTGTTCGAGTTTAGTGTCATTTTTTAGTACTGTCTTCTTTTGATTAGATTTATATCGGTTTTTAGTGCATCATCATTTTAATCTTTCATGGGTGGTTATTCATGTATTTGTGTTTGCTTATCTTCCCTTTAATGCTGTTTTGCATTCTTTGTGGCCATTTTTAAATTTCCCTGTTGCTATTTTATACTTGGGATATATTTTTGACTTTATTGACATTTGGCTTTAGTGAAAACTGAAAATGAATTCACATACCAGCTTCTGCCAAAAATCTGGCTCTGTAAGTAATGAGAATTTTGAATTTCAAATTACACGAGACGGAGTGCTATTGTACTAAATATTAATACAAATAATTTCCTATATATAATTTTCAAACAGAAAATGTCTCTGGTTCTTTTTTCAATACTCGAATGATGTTCTATTGTGCACAATGTAATCAACTGACCATTTAAAATTGAAAGCAGTTTAACACAGAGCTGTAGAAAGAAACATTATTTGAAATTCATTTATGACATCCCTACATTCATGATGACATTTCTGTCGTGGCATTGGTTTATCATTTATTTTCTCAGTGGTTTATTTCCTCATGGTAAAGTTTTATGTCTTGTCATGTCGTTATGGCTCTGATTTTATGATCCCTGATCTTCTTCATGCCATGTTTATGTTACAGGTTTTATGTTGTGGCTGGCTCTGCTCCCCAGTTACTATCTTCTCAATTCAGGTGTGTGTCTGACTCTGTGCATCATCACCTTGATCGCTCTTTAAATACGCCTCATCAACTTTGTGCTGCCGGCATGTTTATATGTGCCATCATCAGTGTATTATTTCCAGCTATTGATTTGTTAATCTCCCCAGTTGTTCTTTATTTGGAACTCGTTCCCCCTCTTGCATATCAGGCCCTGGACATTTTTATGCCGAAGCAAGATAACTTACAGTTTCCCTGCTTTTTCCATAAATAGATCATTTAAGATACAAAAATGAGGCTACTGTGAAGTAAGCACACTGACTGTAGCTGTTTTGTTTTTTTAATCTCCACTTTGTGGCTGAATTCCGTTTTCTGTTCAAATGGTTAAAATACCGTTAGCTCTACTTGATCCCTCGACAGTTCAGAACCTACAATATTACATGAAATGTCTGATGGCTAAGAATATATAATTTGTAGCAGATGAAAAAGCAATGCAAACAAGGTTAATTCTTAGATATTTATTTTCTAAACAAGCCATGTAAAGTGGAAAAGGGCTTAAAATCTGAAGAGAATCCTGTGACAAAAACTTTAAACTCTAAACTATGCCATCCAATGATATAATAAATGATGAAATATATAGAATTAAGCGTGTACATTCCAATACATAACCAATAATTAAAGGAAAAACTGCAATAGTAAGTCGAACGCAATTTTTAACGATTGTACTAAATTGAGATACTTGTTGGTACGAGAGGGTCAGGCTTGTAGTTATAGCTGAGTTTAGTGTAAACCTTCACCAAATGTGTCAGTCACTGCGATGTGACCGAAGACATGTGGATGAGCATGTGTGCTTAAGGAGTGAGACACAGAGGCAACGGTCGCTTATCTTGTCACAGCTTTTGTCTCTATTGATCACAATCGCCTGAGGTATTGGCAGACTGGAGACTTCAGACCTTTCTGAGTCCAGCATCTACAGACTGCATCAATTTCACTTCCGCCTGAATCGGACTCCAGACCTTCCTGCTGCTCTGCACAAAGGCTACTAATGGCATGGCACTTTGTGCATGTGGGCACGTCGGGTGTGTGTGTGTGTGTGTGTGTGCACGAGGACGGGGGTGGCGGGTGGGGAAGGGGGTTTACAAGTGTGCACACGCAGCGCTCATACAGGGAGCCCATTTCCAAATGTCAAGTGTTTGTGAAATAAATGTCAACTAGCTCAGGGATGGGGAATCAAAGGGCTCCTTAGCTCCGGCTCCAGTAGATAAGACAAGAATTAGAAAAACGACTGGCCTGACAAAGAATTCAGAAGAAAAGGAAGAAAAAAATTACCTCATGGATTCCGCATGGGGAAAAAAAACCCCACATGAGGCACATGAAGAGAGCAGACTGCATCACCCCGGATGTCTTATTGAGCAGCTAAAAGAAACCGTGGTATTGACAGCCTGCATGCTTCACTGTGAGAATGGAAGATGGTAGGAGACCATTGTGAGATGGTCATGAAGTAGAAACTGTCCCAGCACATTGTGGTTCCATGCTGTTTTCAGCCACAAACATAAGACAGCAGAATCGGGTATTTAAAGCCGTCTGTCTGTTTGACCAGGTGAGACTGTGACATTTAATTTCTGCTGCCATCAATAAAATATACGCCTCTATCCTTCGTCTCACCTTTCAATCCAGCATCTACTGCACCAGCGTCTCTCAAGAGTCAATTTGTGAGTGACATTATAATCTGTTGTGTGTGATTGTGTTTGATCACATGGGGACCGCTAGTATAAATGCACAAAAGGTCCACAGAACCTGCGGATACAATGTAATAATACTGAAAAAAGACTGATATTCACCAGTATGTAATGATAAAATTAAATATTGGGTGAAGCCATGAGACACTAAGTGATTCCAAAGAAACATTTGTTTAAAACTCCATCCAGCCATTTTTTTTCTTTCAAAGGCCCCCAAACCTGGACTCAAACTGGGGGTGTTGTTGCTGCTGTGAGATGAGTGTGCTAACCGCTACTCCACCATGTTTAAGAAAAAGAACAAACTGATCATAATGGCCACAAACAAATATAATGCAAGGCACAAAACCAGAAGAAAAAACTAAAAATAACCTAAATTCAATGCAAAAAATGTGTCATTATGAGATATATAATGCTCCAAAAGAGAGTAAGTAAAAACTTTTTTTTTTGTATCAAATACAAGATTGATACAAAATCTGACTCAAAACATTCTAAATAAACCACAACACATAAATCTACTGAAGTCAGCCATCTGATGTAGATATTTTATATAAAGATAGGACTTTACAGCTAAACCAAATGCCACGAAAGCAGATTTGCGAAGTTCAAGGGTGAAATTGCCAGCACTGCAGAGACTTCAGATCCATGTTTGTGAAACAGCTCAGTGCACTGAGGGAGCAGCAGCAGGACGGCAGCTCAACTCTGCCCTCTAAGGTAAGAAATATGGTCACTGTATGTGAGTCTGCTTATCTGATCATCTCCATATCTTTTATTATAGTCACGTCTAATAATTCACTCAATGCTGCTAATTATGCAGTCATTCTTGTGCTTTTTCTCAAATTCAGATGTGGAACAACAACAAAAAAAAATCTTAGGTCACAAGTTCACCCAGGTGCCTGCAATATAGCAAATGAGAGATAGAAGTCAGCTCAAGACACAAAGAGATGTAATTTCCTTTCTTTATAGGAATTAATTAATTCATATATCGTTGATCAATAAAAGGTTGATGCAGACAAATCTACAGGAATTCTATTAATACTCATGTCATATTGGAATTGTGAAAAGACAGAAGATGTTTAGCCATGTTGTGTTGAGCTTCTTCTTGATGATAATGACGCATTTAAAATTAATTTTAAATATCCACTGGCCTTGGTTCTTCACAGCTTTTCTTTGCATCATTAGTGAAACATTTTGAAAGAGACATTGTCAAGATACGGTAAATAAAGCAATATAATACATAATAAAAACTTCAGATTCTATGAACCGTAACCTGGGTGTGTACTTTTGTTTCCTCAGGAGATGTTGAAACCTCATCATGGCGTCACAGAGCAGAGTCAGCACTCAACTTCTCCTCCTCACTCTCATTTCAGAGTCTTAGTATCCCTCCTCTGTGGAGAATGACTCATTGTTTGCAGAGATTCCTCAGCTCATAGGTACATCGATTGAAGTGGGCTTACGTTTCCTTCGTGATGCGGGACTCCTGCATGGTTGGTTCTTTTGCCATGACGTCAACCGGTCGGCTCGTCACGCTGACCTGCTAAACCCGTTCAGGAGCCAAAATCCAGCAGCTTGCAGCTCATTTCCCTTAATGTGAACTTTTTTCATTGAAGTGCAAATTCCCCGGTAACTTTGTCTGACACTTCTTGTGCAAGCTGTCAAACCATCGCAATACATATTTCCTCACAGTCATTTTAGTTTCGCATGATCAGACATTTCCTTGAAATTCCCCTTTTTCCACTTTCATCATGATTGATGGTTATTGATTGATATATATTTTTTCTGCTCACATTACTGAAACAAGGTGTGCATGCATTCCTTTGTTTCCTCCAAACAGGTTGTGATATATAGAGGAAATGATCAACAAACTGGCCATTCTTACATCAGTTTTTATATTTTGTTGCGGGCAGTTGGGATTGGTGGCATGTGTGCATTCATGCATGCGTTTTAATTTGTTAAATTTTATTTTATGTGAAGCACTTTTATTTCTTTTGTATGAAAAGTGCTCTATAAATACATTTCATTTTATTTGAAAAGTAGTTATTTATTAACTCGGCTCCAAGTTGTGTACTTAAATTGTGAGGAACAGATCACTGTGTTCAAATAATACAATTTGAGTCATCATTACCTGAAAAATACTGACAAGAGGTTGACGAAGGAGCAGTAGCTTATAAAAGCCACTTCACAAAGATTCCTGAGTAAGCACAGGGTTAGTGGTGGAAGAGGCCTGAAGTTCCTTCGAGTGTGAGTGGCAGGTAACTTTTTTACTACAGAGTGAATTGACAACAAAGAGAATAAAACAAAGAAAAACAGACAGAAAAGGAATATGGCCACAAATAATGCAAATTCATTCAAACTTTAATGAACAAACTCAGAAATTGTGCAAATTGAACTGTATTACAGAAAGTGCAAAAGATCAACTAAAGGTGTACAATAAATGTTACAAATTAGAAACGATGCAGAATTCAACCCATTTGTTTAAGCTACAATATTATGAGTGGCGGGTATGATCCATTCATCTTCTATACCATGTATCCAATTCATGATTGAGGGCAGCCAATCCCATCTGCCTGTTCATGAAGGCAGGATACATCCTGGACACGTCATCGGTCCGTCACAGAATCAACACAGATAGGAAGGCAGTCACACCCATGAACATTGACACAGAGAAATACTCCAATAGACTGTCTGTCAAGAGCAAGGGCACTGACCGCTACAACATTATGCGGCCCACGAAAGTCGGATCGGACTGAAAAATGGAAGCTAAATATCCCCCAAAAAAGGTTACATTTTCACAAAGAGATGTAATCACACAGGTGCTCTAATAGAAAACTTGGTTTTCTCTATAGCGAAGTTAAGCCAACCTGTTTCTGTGCAGGTGTCTTTGCCCAGAAATGTGTTGGTAGATGGTCCAACAACCAGAGCAAATACTACAAACATAGAGTGTATTTTAAGGCATCAAGTTCCTCTGTAGACAAAAACAAAACAAAAATGAACCAAACAAAGAGTCATATTTAAGCAATTATCATTTCTGATATACAGTCACAGTTTATTTGCTGTTCATTTCAAACGCATTTCAATTATCCTTTCACTCATTCCTCTATGATCTCATTGATCACATTATCACTCAATATTTTGCTTCTTGAACTGCCTTTCTGTCACAAACTGTGATCCCACATGCACCTTCGCCCTTTTCCTATGCTATTCAATCCTCCAAGCGTCTCACTTCACTTTGATCTAAACAATGCTATTCTTCACTTCCCCATGAGCAGCAGGGCCCGAAGCTGAAGATACAGGTGACATTACACCTTTCACATCTGACAGCAATGAAATGACAGCACCAACACAGTGTTGTTCCCCATTAATAAAATTCTTTTTGACTTCAAGTTGAAACTCGGTGGCTGAATAAAACACAATGGCTAAACGTTGCAAGAAATATATGTTTTCATGCTTCAGTGAGGATTTGAATGCATTGTCGTAGAACTGCAGCTCCACAAAAACTCTTTCAGTTCCTATGATTTGCAGCATATTCTTCTTGTGGTTCTATCTCAGTCGTTTCCAGTGGGGTGTTGGCAGCTGTTGTCGAAATCTCACTAAAACACAGTTTACACAGCAACAAAAACAGCAAACAGACACAGCAAGAGACCTGTTGATGTAGAAAGTGAAGCATCTGTGAGCTGTAGTGAGAGGTTTTTCTAGTATTTTAGAACTCTGGATCAGTCTCAAGACCACAGTATCAAGGTCAAGTCTTGGTTTTGTCATGGTCTTGACTCAATGGCACACACACTTCTTGATGGTTACACATTACAATAACAATTACATTTGTGAATTACTAAGTAGTTTTGATAAATATTAAGGTATGTTTTTGCATCTACAATGTGTACAGCTATGATAAAGATGACATTATAATTTTATGCTTCTCATATCAATATAACCAACATTTGGCTCTTTGCTTTAGGAGGTGTTGGCAGACAAACAAAAAAGGTGATTTTAGGTCCTAAATGATGAACACTAGAATAGACACAATGTCCAGGATTTTTCAGTGAGTCAGATGTCACTAATAAATGGTCAGGTGCTCACCTCATGAGAAAACACACTGCATCATCTTGCATTCACTTGACTGACAAAAGCAACATCTACATTCTGATAAATGCACTTGTGCTAGGCTTTCACTGTACCCATATACTGGGTATGGCCCACAGTGAATGAGATGACTAAAGTGGCTTGTTGTTGATCTGGTGTTTGTCATATAGAGTCACTGGAGGTTAAACGGCTTTCATGACTCGGCTGCAGCCCACTGTCGGCATCTGTCTGCAGCCCACGCGCCCACTTTGAAGAGCAAACTGAGGGTTTTGGCTGTACTTCACCTGACCACACCTCGAGGCAGAGAGCAAGAGAGCAAGAGAGAGCGAGAGAGAGAGAGAGAGAGAGAGAGAGAGAGAGAGCGAGAGAGAGAGAGAGAGAGAGAGAGAGAGAGAGAGAGTTTGCTTGAGGGTACATTGTTGTCTTTTTCCTTCATAGTGAGATTGCTCCACTTTAAGTTGTGCCACTCAATTTGAATGCTTATGTTGTCCCTGACTTGTATTCATTACTTGACAATTATATGACAATAATAAACATGTTCTGCTGGTATGCTACTATTTTAGCAAGTAGCCTTTAAACGCTGATAACCGTCGACTGAAACATGATCAGCTGTGTCCCACATTGACTTAGTGTCTACTTAGATTGTGGCCTCAAAATATATTTGGTGGGTCGAGAATTATTGACTCGGATGGCTACATTAATTTAATTTCAAAAGCTATTTGAAAAAAAAAAAATTGGGGTTTGGGGTTGGCAGGAGAGTAAGCTTTGGTTACATCCTCCACCCATACCTACTTTCTGCCTCCAAAGTGAACTTGAGCCACACATTGCTATAACTGTGGGACTGATAGGAAATAAGCAATGGTTATTTTGATTCGGTGAAGACTGCTTCATAGTCAATATGTACGTGGTCAATTCTCATTACTTGTGGGTGCGAATCATAAAACCATCTCTCTCTCTCTCTTTCTCTCGCTCTCTCGATCACTTACACATGAACCGTCAATCTAATTTACTTGACTGATAACACAATTTTCAGGTTAGTATAGGCTTCATGTTTCATTGTTGTTTATTATCTCCCAATTTAAATGGTCAATCGGTTTCACATATATGGGCCTTTTTTTAAAATTATTATTCAGCAGCGCTTTACATTAGTCACATTTACTCATTCACACTTGCCCATGCACCATTGGTGAAGGCAATTCACTTCTATGATGACTACAAATAAGATTCTGAGGAAATAAACAGCCTTGGAGTGAAAGTGAGCAAAACTTAGAATAATGGCAATCACTCTCACCTTACCGAGAAGGTTCCCAAGATTGAGTCCAAGTTGTTCTCCCTGTTTGTTTTATCCATATAATAATAATAATAATAATAATAATAATAAAAATACTACTACAACTAATAATAATAATTAAAACAAAAATGGGTGACCATGATTCACTTGGTCAAATTGTCTGTCTCTCAATCGGAGGGTTTCAGGTTCGATTGCCCATATGCCCAAGTGTCCTTGAGCAGCCGAACCCCAAATTGATATGGATGGATTGAACTCCTCGCACGGCCGCCACCTTCCTTTGGTTTGTAAATGGGTGAATGCCGTCAGATATTTAGGGCAGCAACGATCGCCACTCTTGTCTGTTCCGAGACAGCTTCTGAATGGTTTCCCAAGTGTGTTTAAGGGATTTGATCTCCCATTCCTCAGTCCTGCACCAGGTGTTTGTGCTTGCCTTCGCTTGTTCTTTCAGTAATCAGGTTTCTAAATATTTGGCACATTGCTGGGGACAAATGAGGTTTCATTCATATGCTTTATATTAATATTTTGCTTGCACATTAATTTTGCCTCTGTCCACACACTGTACCAGGGTTTACCTTTTGTTTCATTCCTCGTCTGCTCCCCTGTGACCCTTTCGATGTATACCATTTCTAGGTTAGATGGCTAAAGTAGTCCAAAACACTATACGTGACCTAGAGGTGAATGTAGCAAGCTTGTGACTGAAAGGTTGCAGTTTGAATCCCACTATTCCCAAATTCCACTAATGGCTGAACCCGGAAGAACTGTATAAACAACTTGTGCATTGCCACCATGTCGATCCCAATCCACTGTGGCAGCCACAGAAGGGAGCAGCTGAAAGACTCACTTTCAGAGAAATTTATTTTGCAAAAGCTGTGTCAACAAGCCTTACGAAAGAGCTAATATTGTAGCTTTGATCTGAAAATAAAGAAAAGAAAAGAAAAGAAAACCCAACAGGGCAACAGCATTGATGAGAAGTTTTTGAATCTGCTCATCAACATCTGAACCAAGGTTTGGCTCAGTACACCAAAACATCCCAAAGCAGCCAGACAATCAACAGTCGACTTCGAGGTAATGAGAAAACTGCTCCTGTTTTAACGTTTCATTGACTGCAGCAGGTTGCTGATTACACTTGTCAATATTGTGCTGAGGATCAGCGCACACAGCTGCCTTACAAACTGAGGGAAAATTAAGGATCAGTAAACACTTCAGCCCTCGTTGAGTCAACAGAATTGTAGCTTCACAATCTGACTTAAGACCAAGCTGTGAGCTAATATGACATGTTTTAAGTGCTCATACAGCATGCGTTCTTTGAAGCAACCCATTAAGGGTCACTTTGGATGACCAGTGAAAATCCAGAGTAGATGAAAAAATTGTGATATGTAATAACGTTCCAAAAACACAAGAAGGGAATTCTGAAATATTCAGATCAGCCCGCCAGGCACCAACATATCACATTCAAAATAATCATGTCCACCTTTCAGGAGTTTGTCTTCACTAAGTGTACGCGACAAAATGCATTGACTTGCTACAATATGATTTGCTGGAAACAAAATTGCATTAATAATCAATTGAAAGGAATTACTGAATACTGACAAGAGTAAAACTTCCTGCACTCTTTCTTCTTAAATTAAATGCAATAGATGATTTAAACATTGCCTACCCTGTCTCAAATAACTAATGATGTAGTCTGAACTCCTGTTGAAAGCACTTTCTGCACTGAACAATAAATACATCACATTAGGCTGAGTAAAACCCTGATAAACAAAATTACTAACTAAAAAAAAACAAACCCTTTGAATTGATGCTTGGAGGTTGACAGTGCTAAATCTGTTGATGTTTGGTCATTAATCACATACCACCCCCTGCCTCCATCCAACTGCATTAGAGTAATTACACAGGCTGGACATATTTCAATGTAAAAATTGTTTTTCTTTCTTTCTTTCTTTTTTGTCAGGCAGGGCAGGGGTGTCGCTGATCGCTGTCACTCATTTGACGTTAACAGATGCTTGCTTTGCCATCTGTGGGGCCAAAGCCTTTAATCACCTCTAAGTCTATTGGATGGTGGAGAAAAGGGCCTTAAGAGCTTAAAAAGCACAACCGGCACACTTTCACACACATTTACACAAGGGCTCTGAGAGATATTTATAGATCTGGATAATCAACATGTGTCTGAGTCTCATTGGTGACTGTAATGACAATTTAGTCTCTGGTACCATCATTAGCGGTGCTGTAAGCCAATTTGTTTCCCTCATTACACTGTGTGACCATGAATAGTATATGATAAAGTGCAGGAGGTAATGAGATTAAATATGACTATGCATGGTCTCTCCATGCCAATTTAATGGATTTACTATGATAAAGACCGTAGGGAAAGGTGCTAACTGGACATGACTTAAAACAGGCAATGTGATTCAAAACCAACAGGATTATAAAAAGCTTGAATGGGTCACCTGACATGTACAAATTCAATGAGTGACATTTCATGTAAAATTAATTAAGATAAAAAGATGTATAATAACTTCACAAGAACTATACAATGGTTACAAATGGAATGCCTATAAATCAAAATGAGACGTTTTGGCATACAACTACCAATATTTATCCAGAAAGAAACTAAATATTGAAATACTATGAAGAAAATGAACCCAAGGTAATGAAAAAAACAATGTATAACGCTCAGTCCAAGTTCAACTGCTGTTCGCATGGAACTCTTCTCATTTTGGCGTTCAAAGTTCTCATTTGAATATTTGCTACGACCAAGATCTGCATCCACTGCAGCTCCACCCGGGCTCCAGCCCAAGGCTGCCGCTTTTCACTACAGCGACCCTCCTACTTGTCACGGTCTAGCCCTCATGGCCCGTTGCCAGTGACAAGCAAACTAACAAACAACAAATTTAATTGAATCTAAAACATGGCCCAGTCACAGTCAGTGTAAATCTGGGGACAAAAGGAAGACCACTGAAGTTATATTGCAATTATATTGTTATCGCAATACTCAACAGTAGCATTGCATATACATGTAATGTCGCACAGTTTCAAATCTAACTAACTGGAAGGTGAATTGGTATCCATGCTTGGGCTATGACAAGACAAGATATTTCTTTATTTGTCTCACAGTGAGGACCTTTTTCATTTTTGCAGCAACAAGTGGACAGTAAATAAATTAGCAGCAAAAAAAAAGAACACAATCAATAAATAATTAACATTACCAACAGTAACAATACTATATACTTAGGATAACAACTATGGCATTATTTACATTTTCATAAGAGTACTATTGGTAGTGATTGATAATATACCAAAGATGTATTAGTTAATATTGGACAGAATAAATGAATAATATTTGCATATTGCACACAAAGGAACGTTATAGAAAATAAACAACTTCAGTGTGTCAAATTTTCCAGGTTTGAGGGTATATGGGGGTAACGGGTGTTGCTGAGAGACGTGCTGGTATACAATCAGAGAGGAAAGACCTGCAATATCGCTTCACACACACTGAAGCTGAAGGAGCTTTCCAGTGTTTGTCATGGGGTGGGAGTCATTTTTAGCGTTTGCCCGATGATGTATTGCTGTTCTCTACACTCAGCTGGGATGGGCTCTGGCACTACACATCACTGAAATTGATATTGCAGTGTGGAAGATGGAAGGCCAGTGGTTTGCCTCACAATGAGAAGGTGGGGTTCAAATACTGGCCAAGTCATTCTGTGTGGAGTTTGCATGTTCTCCTGATGTGTCCTGCACAAGATACAGCAGGATACACATAAGACAGACATTTTTTTTTTTACACAGATAAAAAAATACCTTGCCAACTAAAACTATTAATACATTGAAGAATAAAAAAAAAGGGGAAAAAAAGAAGAAGAATCAAACATTTATTTCCAGTTGGTGGTGTAGTGGTTAGTACTTGTAGTGGATTTGAAGCAGAGCAGTGCGGAGTTTGCATGTTCTGTGAGTAAACTTTTCTTCTCGTCGTGATTTCTCTCACAGTCCAAAAAAAAAAAAAAAAAAAATGCATGTGAGGTGAACCGATGTCTCCAAATTGCCTGTGTACCTACTGTGTTATTTTCATGCAATGTGATGGATTGGTCCGTGAACATGCATAGTCACGTGCACGAGTCCATGAAACATGCAGCAGTCCATGCATGCATGCGCGGTGAGACCGGGTGGGATGAAAAGTGATCATTAACTTTATAAAACCCGGTGTTGCGTAATGTCTCCACGCTGCCAGGGGAAGCCTGTAATCGCGTTGAGTGCGCACCTTGCCGCAGGGGGCTATTATTAGCCGTGTCCCCGGTCCCTGCGGTGCTGCAGGCGGCTATAATCAGCCGTGTCCCCGGTCCCTGCGGTCGGTGCTGAAGGCGGCACATGTAGCACCAGAGCAGGGGAGGCTCCCTTTCTTTTTTCTTTCCTTCTTTTTTTGGAGGGGGGCTGTGCTCCACTGCAGTACACACTTCCGTGTTGTCTATCACCGTAAAGCAGGAAGCAGTGTAGTAACGTGTGGGAGTTAATCTGCCCCGCTGCTGGTTTACGTACAGGTATGTCCACCAGGCTCAGAGTGAGAGTCCGCTGCGGCTTCACGGATTAATTATTCCGGGGGGGGGGGACAAGTGAGTGTTTGGACGGGGGCTTGTTCCTCTGTGTCACCTGTTTTCTGTTCACTGCACCAGCTCCATGTTTCACCGTGAAACATACATTTCATGTTGCAGATTCGTCCCGATGCCAGATGAAGGTGGAGGAGAAGCTACATGGAGGCTACAACCAACTAACTACCTAAACTAACTAACCCCGGATCAGTCGGTGCTCAGCATACAGGGGGACTCCGGTATATTGCACCACCATGCCAGCCGGTAAGCTCTCTCTCTCTCTCTCTCTCTGTATGTTGACATGTCGAAGAAATTACCCTGTGCTGCGTTTAAAGACATATTGTTTTGGTTGAATATCATTACGTTGATGGGAGGGCTGAAGTTGGCTGTGGTGCGTTCATGTACAGTCCTGTCGTCCTTCACTATAAGATAAGGGTGGAATAGTTTGTCTTTAAACATTCCATAAGAAAATGTCATTCATTGTGTCCAAAAGCCTGCTGCATGACATGTTTTGCTTTGTATCTAAATTTACAAAAAGTGAGCCATAACTTTGACGAAATACTTAAACAAAAGGCATTACATCATTGCCAACTAAACAATTTAAGTGAAACATCTGCACCTTTTCCACCATATGTTTTTAGGACTAGTCCTGAAAACAAAGTTTCGCTTTACTTTACTTTGTTGTTGTTTTGACCAGTAGAAAAGAGTGCTTTTTGATGAGAAACCAGATTACACTGACATCCATTTAAAAAAAATTTAAGCAAATGTGAGCTGCCACACCTTTTAAACTAAAGCATAAATAACTGGTTATTCATGGAGAACGAAAGGAGTCAGAAATATTTAAACCTATGGGTTCAAACTGACTGTAGATCAGTTAATTCTTACTATTTTATATATCACGTGTAGTTATTTATCTAAATATTTTAAACTAGTTAGTGGTTGGCTAAATACACACCTCCAGAACATCATTGAATGTAATGGTTTGCCAATATCAACATAATTATATCAGTTAATTAACTGGTATCAATTAATACCAGTTTTTATAAATTTGTAAAATGCTTTAATACTGATCTTTTTAAGTATTATTTGCACCAGTTGATTTTTATAATAGTCAAGTGAATGTGTTAAAAGATTTGACCCTTCAACTGAAACTCATTCCATCTTGTACTGAAACTCCAACCTCAGATGCAAATGATAATTGATTTCCCAGTTACAGATTCTTGAACTATTAGGGATTTTTGGGAAGGCATATCCTTCTTTGTAGGTTAAGGAAAGTGATTCACAAGGCAAATCAAAGAACATCTGGGCAAAAGCGTGAGCCTTGCAGGGCTTTCCTCATGCTTTATACTTCTATGACTCACTATTCTTGTGAATGGCCCGGAGTAGAATTTTGCCAGTTTCAACCCTCCAGATTACTGACCTGACCTCATAAAACTACCTCTTAAAATGTGAGCGAAACTTGTTGCACTTATGTTTTCCTCCAAATCATGATTTTTTGCATAGCTGTTATTTCCGAGCTCTTTACGCTGCAGCGACAACAAAGCTTCCTAAATGTACTTGTTGAAGCTACACTGATGTCGTAGTTTACATACCGACGTATCCTGATATTCCCTCGTTTCAGCCCGGGCTTTGAGAGTTCTGTGGAGTTTGCATGTTTTCTCCTGTGTGTTTTGTATTTCTTTCCTGTGTATTATCTCTCAGTCCTAAAACATAAGCATACTGTAGCTAAGAGTAATGTCACACTTGACAGGTTTTGCCCGATAACAATCGTGTGTGTTGCAACTGCTTTGTTGATTTGGTTCCTTTTTGTGGAGATCTGAACTCTGCCAAACTTTAATGCTCAGCCAATAATGGACAATTAATTCCTTGATAAGATCTGATCAAACACGGATCTTTGACTCTTTTAAATGTGCTGTATCTTTGCAGCTGATTACATATGTGTGTGAATTTAGGACTTCTCTTATATAAAGCTGCAGAGAATAAGGATGGATGGATGGAGTATAGTCGGAAGTGAAACATGGAAATATGTAAATTTTTGTACTTATTTTCATCAAGTACACTTTTTTTAATCCAACTCCACTATGTCACTGGCATATTGGTAAGAATCTTAATTTTCTTGCTTAGTTCGATTTTACTAACATGTCTTGTTTTGTATTTGTGTTGTTTTCTGCTCTGGTTATAATCCTTGTTGGACTAAACCAATGGACTTGAACCTTTGTGCTCTCACTTGATGATCACACTCTGGGCGTTCCTGCATACCAGGCTTTTTACACGCACAAGTCTTAAATATTCTTTTTCATTTGTTTCGGTAATTGGTATTTCAAAAACCCTTTGCAAATATTGGGTCGCAAGAAAGTGTTTTTTGGAAACTTTTACTCAGCTTTCACATCACAATGCCCAACACCAACCCGTCATTTTATGTACAACAATTTGCTGACTTTTTGATTCAGGCCCCGCTTGCATAGCAACATGAAAACAGACAACGTTCATTCCTCTGTATGCAAATGTTCTACTTGAGCTTTAAATCGACGTGCCAATATTTCAGTATGTGGTGATTGCTATGCTCTCAGTCTTGGTAGTCTTGGTGACTGGTTAGTTACATTAATTGTTAGAAAGTAATTTAGTTTTCAGAGAATAAAGATGAACTATCATAGTATCTAAGAAAGGACAACCGTGTGATCAGTGTGTAAAATGTGTTGCTCAATTTGCATTTTGAGAGTCTGAAGACATTGCTCCTCATGTTTTCCAGTAACAGATGATTGTTCAATGTTTAAACATGAACCTGAATGAAGTTTAACAAGATACTTGAACTGCAGTTTGCGTGGGGTTCACCATGTGCCGCAGGCAGCAGAGGTGCACCCTGTGTAATCAAAAAACACTTGACGCACAGAAATGTCAGTCACATGAAAAATCCTACAGCTTCATTCTCTATCCTTCCTGTGTGACTGATACTTCCGTCTGCCTGCTGCAGATAAATTGACTCATACCTTCACATTTTATTGTCCCCTATTTTGTCTGCCTTCTTCTAAATATATTGACTCGTTGTTTGGATTTTATTGGCAATAAATAAATACTTTTACTATGATTAGCATCTTAGCTCTCCTGACTTTTGCTTTTTCTAATCTTGAACTATCGGGAGAGTGTTGCATAAATCAGAGAACCAAGAGGAACCTCAGAGAGTCTGCGTGTGTCTGGCTTCTTTTTTTTTTTTCCTGCTTCTATTTTAGGAGTGTTGGACTTTGAGTGCCCTTGCCTTTTTTCTCTTCCTCCTTCAGCAGCTGCTCTGGCAGGTAACCAGCTGCTGTTTACTGGAGAATGTTTCACTCCCAAAAACCCACTTGGCTGCTGAGGGTGAGAAATGAACCCCTGAGACCCCCATTAAAAAAAAAAAACAACAACCCAAAACCCTTCCTCCAGACAGACTCATTATGCGTTGGTGTGCTGGCCAGTAGTGTGAGGTGGCAGCACATGGGGGGGGGCTTTCTGGCTGCAGATGTCTGGGTGATGCAGCAGGCAGCATCTGCAGCTTCAAGGACTTTGCATCCCTGCAGGCTGCGTGTGTGTGCTCCGTAATTACTCCCAGTGGTAAAACTGCTGATTACATTAGCGGTAATGTGACGCCTTCAACATCGATCCCTGATGGGCCGCCATGGCAGGATGGGGCCGTATGTTTGTATGTGTGTGTCTGAATATTTTAGTGACGTGCATAAGTACCCTGTGGTCCAGTGTTGCAGACTGCTAAGAGCAGCTAAACTGTCGACTAATTTGCATCATAATTGCTGATATGAAATAAAGTAATGTACCCCATTTGTCACTGCTGTTTAATTCTCCGTGCCTGTTATGTCACCGCCCACCTGTCAGCTCATGAAGCTCCTTCAAACCACTTCACAATCTGGAGGTTTTAATCGAAAGCACATACTCCTCCGAACTTTGCAGCTTTTTTTTTTGTTGTTCTTCTTCCCAGTTGTCATGGAAATGTAGATATTCAGATTTCCATTTTTGGATAGTTCAGCTCAGGGTAGTTTTTGTTAAGGCTGAGCGATTGCTCCTCAGAATTAGAAAGGAGATAACAGCAGAACATACGTGGAAGCGACTGGTGCAGCATTGTCAGAAAACCAACTAGTTTTAGTTTGCACGAGTCTGCTTTGCCCTGGGAGGAGTGAGGAGGTGCAGTGCCTTGAAAGAAAAGTCTGAATGAAGAGGCGAGCAGAAAGCCTTTAGGTACTGTAGTTTTCCTCACACAGAAAAGCCCTCCATTGTCCAATAAACATATCTGCCAGGAAGTTTGGGGATACGGCTGAAGCTGGGGCATCGCTGCATTTCTCGGTGCTGTAATTCAGGCTGTCATGTCAATGTGAAAAACACAAAGTTATGCAAACTTTTCCAAAAGCATGAACAGGAAGAGGCCGCTGCCAGTGTGTCTGATGTTTCCTGTTGAATGAGGAAGCACAAAGTTGTATGTTGAAAATGGGAAACTTGTGCTTACAGTGTGCCTACATCACAGTTAAGTGATGTACCTGTATGTATCACCTAATATAAATTTCAAAGTGAATTGGCTCGAGATAAATTACATTTGGTGACGTCATCCTTTGCTTTCAAAAAAGCTATAACTTTCTCTGAGCACATTTTCGAGACAGTTTTTGAATGAACTCACGGAACTCACAGAGGTTGTTTTAAAATCATGTTGGTAAAGCTAATGAGTGGACTTTTTGCGGAGACATATTTCACTTTGTTCTCAAACGGGTCTACATCACTCTGCTTTTTTTTTCCCCCCAGCACTGCTGTTTCTTTTTTCAGTAAAGAGTGGCGCTAAATAACATTATATTACAATCACCAAAAACTTCCGCACAGTAGTGATAATGGGAAAAGAATTAAATGGATGGAAAGAAATAATAATGATGGTCCACTTTAAGGATGAATAATGCAGTGTTTGCACCGAACTGTTGTGGTGAAGAACATGGCTCTTTGGTTACCAGTCAGCCTCCGTCCCCTCTCTCATCGACAGTCATGACTGAAAGATTGACATTTTGGACCAGCTGGAGAATTTATTTCTGCTGTGCTCTTTCCAGAGGAGCCAGAGAAAGTTGAAGGTACAGAGATGTCTGGTATTCTTTGCTCTTCATAGTGTTGTGCCATTTACTCAGCAGGACGGATGGATGGATGGATGGATGGATGGGCGGACCTCACAAGACTGGTGTTCACAATTTAACCTGAATTGATGTTATAAAAACCAGACACTGGGGTTGGATGAGACTGCATTGATTTGTTTAATACTATGGTTATTACTAATTGACACTAATTTCTGCCCTCGTGGTGCTCTATTTTAGAGCTCTCACTTCTGGGTCTGTTGTGGTTTAGAGGCTCTCATTATCCTCAAAGTGTTAACCACCTCATTTAAGTCATTATATAGGACAAATCCAGTGTCGCTGCTGTTACTCTCGCTCTGCTGCTCCTGCTGCTCTTTCAGACTGATTCAACAGTTAACGATGAGCACAGATAAATGGATAGATCAGAGGATTCCTACGAGAAAGTGCTTTTCCCCCACGCTCAATGTTATTGCACTGAGACCTGCTTGTTCTTGTTTTGCAGAGAGTATTCTGCTTCCAGGAAAAAGTTATTCTCAATTTTTGGTTTCGCAAAAGACGGCAGTATTTGTTTTACTCAATCTTTGGTCGTTGTTCTTTTGGTAGAAGCCTTAAGTATTGTCATTTCTGAGTTTACACATCTACAAAATGGACAACCTTCATACAATGACTAATTTCTGAAAATCCATGAAAAAAGAGGAACCATCTCTTAAAATGGCTACAATTTCATTGTAAATTGTACCTCTGAAATTGGATTGATAAAGCCTAAATTGTTTGTACAACAGTTTTTTTTTTCAATATGTTTTTTCTTAATCTCTTAGAATGTACATGTTTTGTGGCTGCAGACAAATCTAATTTCATGGAAAATTGCCCAAAATGGCTATTTTGCTCATAAAGGTTCAATCCCCTTGGAAGGATTGTGGCAGTCGTGTTGTGTTGGAGGAGGATTGTTTGTCAGTCATGCAATAACCTAATAGCAGATAATCTCAAGAATTGTATAATTATAGTGAACAGTGCTTTGCTTTGCCATTTGCTGTTAAACTGCTCATGAAAAAGGGGAAAAATCCTCCAACTCTAGTGGCTCCGTTTACCGTAGGCGTGTGTTGCAGTGGAAAAGAGAGTTTGAGATTGTTGGTGGCCGTGTTGCCTCCTACTGCAAGATGCGGTGATCCTGCTCTCGTTTTACAGTTTGTGTCAGTTTCTGCTGTCGTGTGGTTGGCAGCAAGCTAATCCCTTTTTCTTTTTCCTTTTGGTGAATCTCAGGAGTTTTTCGACAGTGTGGTGCAGGGGGGGGGGGGGGGGGTCGAGTTTTGGCCAAGGCTTCATGCAAGGTGTTTATTACAGCTGCTTCTTCTGTTTGGGTGAAAGGGGAGCTGACCTTGTCATGAGTTTGCTCATCAGCAGAAATTGAAGGAGCTGATGATGTCTGAGGAGGCATCCGTGAGTCAGGTGAAGGCGTCGGTGCAATATTTGAAAGAGCCACGTGCTGTTTTGATACAAAGCTACCTAATTGTATGTGCGCAGTTGGTTCCTGTGCTCTTCTGATGATTCCTGCCTCAGTCGTTGGCTGTGATTTGTATGCACGGCGGAAGACGGTTTGTTCTCCAAAGGAGGATTTTGGCCTAAATATAACTTCAAAGCAGCTGTGCCTCCCTCTGTTTCTTACGCCTGTCGCATCTCTGCAGACATGGAAGCTTTTATCTTTCCGTGCTTGTTGCGTGACGCTCGGCTCACTGCTCCCCAGCACTCATGGAGGGATTTGGCACTTTTCTTTTGGGCTGTTTTGTCGTCTGATGTGTGCTTGTGTCTCTATCAGCATCAAACAGGTGTCGGTACAGAGATGTCGAGCAGCACACCGACACAAGCATGCAAAGTTGTCCAGTGAGAAATTACAAGTGTTTTCTCGGAGGACTCTAGATTACTTGCAAAGTAATTTACAGTTACTGTAAATTAGTAATATACAGTATTTTAAATGTATTCCATTTGATCTTATATATGGTCACATTGAAGGTGGGACTCTTGTTGAATAAATTTAGTTTTATGCTTCACCAGATAATACCAATTGAGTTGAAAGCTTCCAAGCATGCAGCACTAAAGACATTGTTTATGAGGACCAAAGGAAAGAATATCTCATTTACCAAATCTAATAAACATTCAAGACTTTGTTAGTCAAGGGATTTGAATTGGTTTACATGTTATAGCTTGGTAGGAACAGAAATGTACTTCCTCACATTTGCTATACAATGACTGGATTTCAGCCTGATGTCAGCCTAACCTGGTAAACTTGAATCATAGAATGTCACGCTCTGAAAATAGGCACAGCACTTTGTCCATGAGAACACATCACAGTTCAAATATTGATGACACCACTTTTTAAAATCACTTTCGATTATAAGTCCCAAAGTAAAAGCATTTTAGAGACATAGTCATATGCCACATGAAGCAAATTCAGTCCAATTTGTGGAACAAATGCGACTTCCTGGCGTCGTAACAGTCCAGAAGCTTTCAGTGAGATCCCCCGGCTCTGCAGTCTGTCCTTTTTTGGATGTAAAATACAGTTTGTGAAGTCTGCAGAAAGAATGTCTGTTTGGACACAGTCAGTTTGCTCTCGCATATCCAGGAGAAGATCAGATACTGTGTATTGTTTCTCCCTCGATTTGAGTCCGAAAAAATAGAATTTAATGTCATTCTAATTTGTATAGTCACTGCAAACATCTGACCCAAGTCACACAAGATGTTTCAGACAAAACATAAAATAAACTGTCCATAAATCTGGAGTTTCTATAGAAGAAGCACTTTGTCCTCTTGTTCTGTGCATCTTTATGTACAGTTTGGTCACTGTCTCTCTCTGGGAAAATGTGTCGTGCAATTCTAGTAAGTTCTTTCCTCAAGATGTCTCTGGAGTCCCAGCTTTTTTCCTGACATGCAGCTTTTAGCTCTAATGCACAGATGTATAGAGTGCTGTGCGATTGACTTCAGAAAAACTTGGGTGTTTTTGCACAGGTGCTTTTTCCTGAAGTTGATGGTTTTTAAACAGGTCTTTGTAAGGTGTTTGAAATGACGTTTGTATTTATCAGTATCTTCACAATTATCAGTTCAGGTTAGCTTAAAATGAAACCTGGTACATGTACCGTGTATTTGTGGTTGTGTAAATACTGCCACCTGAAAGCTGACGCAACGGTGTCTCTGGTTTATGTCTGGGTTAGGCTTGGGGCGCTTTGTGTAGAGTTTGCATGTTCTTGCTGTCCATGCATGGGTTGTCCTCCAGGTACTGAGGTTTCCTTCTACATAAAAAAAAAAACATGCATTGAGGCTAATTAGCAACTGTAAATTGTCTGTAGGTGTGAATGTAAGTGTTTCTTCATTTTTGCTCTGTGATGGACTTCTGAGTATGAGCATGTTTTCAGTTGACTGATTTGACTATAGCAACATCAAAACTCTACTCGTTATTGTGGAAATTGGATTGTCAACAAATCAACCTTGGATCTCAGACAAACGCAGGATATTTAACAGTTAAACCTGTGAGCCTTGGAGGAATTCCTGCTACTGTTGTGGTTTTGAGAATCGATGATGATCATCAAACATGCATTAAATACATAAAGCCCAGCACCAAATAATGTGTTTAAAGATTCCAGTACCAGTGCATATACTGCATGTTAATGTCTTGGAAAAGCTGATTGTCGAGTAAAAGATTTGGTGCATTCACCTAGAATTGTACATGATTACCGTAGTTTCAGTATTTTTTATCTACAAAATGAAAATAAGGCACCATTTGGACTGTGTCAGGAAATAAACACAACCCTGACATATAAGCACTCCTTTGGAGAAATGCCCAACAGCATTTGAGCATTAACATGCAGGGGACAGCGGCTGCTGCTGCTAACAGCGAAGATAACGCACCTCATCAGGACAATGACCTTACAAGATATGCTTTTGCAAAAGATTGTAAAGTAAAGGCTTCCTGAAGTTAAGGTGCTGAATTTCAACTTGTTTTTCCACGGTTTTATTTTTAGACTGAAAGAGCCAGTAACCGTTTGTGCTTTTTACATGTAGACAATTGAAAGCCACACCATGCCATTTAGTCAATGAGTTTGAATCGTGAATATCATTAAATTTAATGTCATTCAGTGAGGCTGTTGTATGGGAGCTGCATTCTGATCCAAAATTCAAGGTTTGTCTGTTCTTTGCGCTCGTTCACGTCGTTTCACTCTATTTAACAGAGTCTGATTAAAAAGAATCAACAGCAGCTTTCTGCATCAATTACTGAGTTTCATTTCGTTCTGGTTTGATGAAAGCATTTGCTATAGTACTATGTGTAGACGAGCAAAAACCTGTTATTTAAAGGTGTATGTATTTGAGGCAGTGAAGGTTTAGTCTAACACTTTTCATTAGACTCAATTTAGCAGCTTGTATGCAGGTGGGTGTTTATTAAGTAATTAAAAAAAATTATTGAAATGCATTTAGTATTTTTTATAGCTACTTGAACAAACCCAAGTCCTTTTAAACTAGAAGTCTTTTGGATTCCCTGAACGATAAAGAGCTGGAGTTTGTCAAAAATTGCTCAAGTGAAAATGGAAAACTCTCATTACATCTCGTCTCTTCACATGACAACAGTGATCTGAGGAGTTCTGCACATGCACGAGAAGGATTCATTCTAAACTCGAACGGTTACTTGTAGAGTGCATACCTTTGCCAACGTCACATTCGTCACCATGGAAACCAATGGATTACAAGGTCATTTTTATCCACCACACTTCCATCATTTGTCAACCTTTGACCCTCCCCAACTGCTGAGCAGGGCAATCACGTCACAGCATCATGTGGCATATCAAAGCATAGGCAATTTAAAACTGAAGATTTTGGCATTGGTTTGACATCAATCAGATAGAAACTGTGTGATGATGATGCGATGGATATTTTTTTTTTACCTTTTCGTGACCTGGGCCTTAACCAGACTCAATTGCCCTCAAATTTAATGGAGCCATCCTTGGATAAACACAAATCATCCCTTTAAATATCTTGCAATTCATGTGTTTTTGCAAAAACTTAGTTACATATATACATACACACATACCAATAAATAAATACACGCAGACAAAAACATAACCTTCGTTGACGAAGGTAATAAATTCGTGTGTGGTGTTCACTCTTGCGCTGCTTCTCTCATACATTCATTGAACCATCATCTGAATCACATTTGATTTCTTACAAACATTAGATACTGAGTAGGCCAAAACCACAAAGACAGTTTAAAGGAACTTATACTTACAAACAGCACCTTCTTGTGGCTCTACAAGAAGTCTACATCGTTTTCAGTGTTTCTTCCATTTCCATGTAAAAATACTTCTTTTTTTTAAAATGTAGCCATTTAAGTGCAACACTTTTTAAGACAAAAATGCAAAAATGATGCATGCAATGATGCTCTCCCCCCCCCCCCCCCCCCCCCCCCCCCCAATATTCAAGGTTGAGGATCCACATAAATGGAAGAACAAATGTGCACATTCTCCAGAAGGACAAAATCACCCCGTTACACAACCACAATGTCCCGCACACACAGATTCACACGTGTGCTAAAATGCTAAGTGGTCCCTCTCAGTAAATCTGCATAATTACGCTCCAATCAGGATTATTAAAACATCGTTAGCCCAACACACATGGCCACAGAAATTTCACTCTTATATCATCTATTCAGTGTTTTTGGCGTTTCTCTCCTTAATCCCCCAGAGGAGTGGGTACTGGGTGGGTACTACCATTTGGACTCGACTGCAGCACTGCAGCTTCACCTGCAGCTTGCTGCCGCTGCTGGCGAGGGGGAAACACAAGCACTGCAAGGTCAGCGATGACTGTTGGTGTATGAAGAGGGGGAAGACAGAGAGGGGGTGAGAGAGAGAGGGAGAGAGAGGGTGAAAACAGAGGAGAGAGCGAGGGAGACGGAGTAGTCGAGGTCCACCTGGCAGGCCGTCTGCCACTTCTCCAAACGAGATGGATTCAGAGAACAACGAATCGGGTAAGGAGGCTGTTTTTTTGTTTTTTTTCCCCCAAAAAAGAATTGTTTGCTCTCCTGTCTTTGTGTGTGCGCACGCGACAGCTTTGCCAAATCCCTTGTGTGTGTGTGTGCCTGATTGTGTGTAAGACAGGGATGGAGCAAGAGAAGCTAACACATCCATGTATTGGCAAACAATCCTGCAAGGTGGCCGCCATTGATCTGCTCTGTGTGTAAACCCTCGGGCACGTTCATACAGTCTGCCCAATCAGCCGTCTCGTTTTCACTTGACGGACACTCCTTGAGACCAATAGGCATGAACGTTACCTTACTTGGAGAGGAATGTGCCACTATAGGGTGCTCAGGATTGTTGTTGTTTTTATGAATTGCAGCTCATGCTGTCGCATCAGCATTGGTGTAATCTGATTTTGCTTTCTATTTTAGTAGTTTAGAATAGTTATTGCCCCGTTCTTTCTATTAAGTAAACACAGCAGAGGGAAGCCAAAGAAAATAACTATGATCCTGGCACGTGTTTGCTTGTGTTTTACACTTGCTGACAAATAGGTTGCTGATGAAACTTGATTTTGATTTTGATTTTTCTCCATTAAGTCAGGAAGAAGTCCTTTTCTTTTCTCATTTTGGGATGCAACAATTTCTCTCTTTAGACCTGTGGACACACACGATTTCCGAGGTTAATTAATGTGAAGATGAGATAGTTTACCCAAAAATATTTATCCTCTGTAAAATCAAACAAAACGTTATATTATTACTGTTGTCATTACAGCTGAAGGTGTGATGTTTTCCCAAATAAACAAAGTGATTTTTTGTAACAGAGCTTACAAAACAATATCTATGACTTTAGTGATAATGCAAAATATTGTATCGGGAGAAGAGCTTGGAGCTGGGATTAACTAACTTGTATGTTTGGGGGAATGGCCATTTTCTTCATAACCAATCACACAAGGTATTGGGAATATAGTGAAATACATTTTTTCTATTTTTAGTCGAAGATAAAGCCCAGCAAGTCTGTTCCAAGGTGACCGATTGGTTTGAAAGTTATGAGATGTTACAGTGCATTCAAAACAGTATTATTTATGGCAAATAGATCTTCAGTATGAATGTCACATTAAAAGCAAAAGCACCGTCTCAAAATTCTTCCTTTTCTTGGAGTGAAGTCGACATCTGTTGTATGTTTTTGGAGAAGCTCTCCATGGTGTGTATGTCGGTGTATCGCCTGTGAAGCCCAGGTGAATGTAAGCATGAAGGACTGTGCACGGTTGTTTTGATGTTTGGGTGGCTGGCGGCTGTCCTTGAGCCTCAGGCTGGCAGATGTTTGATTGGCAGCAGTGCTGAAGCACCAGAGGTCATCTCCTGCCTTTCACGCTCAATTATGTCCCGCTTCATCCGCCCTTGCCATTTTGCTGCAAGACACATATGTGTGTTTATTCTCCTGTCTTTGTGAGGACTCTCATTTACATGCACACGTGCAAACTAATTGGAATACAGCGGTTTCAGACAGAACAACAACACAAAACTTTAGTTAGATGTTTTACTTACTACTTGTTTCAACTGGTTTGATCCTGAAGCAAAAATTAACTTGGAACTGCAATTTTATTGAAATGTACACAATTTATTACTGCAGAAAAAAAAAAATCATAGGGACGTATCCTTCCCAAAGATAGAAATCCAGAGATATGCAAACTCACTTGGATGCAAAGACAAGTGCAGCCAGGACAGCACACTCAGGTCCCACTGACAGATTAGCTGACTGTAAGATTTGCTGCTCACGCACAAACATGACACAACAGCTGACTGTACATTCAGTTGGCAGAGGACATGTTTATACTGACATTCTGCTTGAAGTGCTGCAGGTTGCATGTAATTTTACACTTGAACATACTGTTCATGGAAGGATGCGCGAGGAAATGTGGTCAGGTCAGACTTGATTCAGCTTTAGCTCGGTCTTTGCTCACAGCTACCAGGGGCTTCAAAACTATCTAAATGAATGAAGACAGCCATTATACTCTGTTTGATGCAAGTGTGGACAGCGTATAGGCAGGGTTTACCTCTGAAAAATACTAATCCTGCTTTTAAAGCAGCTAATTATACAAATACAGCATCCAACTTCCCCTTCATCTTGTACTGGCATCCACCCAGCCACCCTTCAGTCTTTACATTCAGACACCTGTCCATCTCACCATTTTATGTCTATCCTTCATCCAGCCTTTCAGTTTTTCTGTCCACTACCCACTCAGCCCTTCATTCCATTTACTCCCCCACCACAGTTTAATCCTACCTGTCATCCCTATCCATCCATGCTGGGCCGTGCTCCTGCTGTTGGTACAGGCTGCCACTTTAACGCTTAAGAACATGCAATATGCAAATATCTTGTACACAAGAGTGAGTTTCAGCTATGTACCTGGCAGAATCCATGACAAACTATATAGTTCCATGGTAACAACTTTATCAGCTTCACCTTTAGTTGATCCTAATTTAAATTGAGCCATTTAAATCGAATAGTCTGAATTACATTTTAGAGATGAATGAATACACGATTTTCCTATCACTGTTCTGCTTTTCTCTTCACATCAAAAGCTTTTGTGCAATTTTTCCCTCTTGATTCTTTCTAGGATTACAAGATTTTTTTCTGAGTTTGCATGCCTTTTTGGTGCCTCTGTGTTTTAAAATCAATTAATTCACACCAAACCTTGCGAAAGAACCAATAAAGCAACATTTTCTTTGAGTAACTTGAGTGCTCATCCACCTCTGCTGTGGAATTGCAAATAACATTAAAAGTTGTTTTGGAGCTTTTTGATGGCAAGAAATTGTAAAAAAGATGAAAATAAGGCCAAGCTTTTTTATTTTGGGTGGAGGTGGAGGAGGTGAATCCAGAAATGATCTGGGGGGGGGGAGGGGAATTAGCAAGCAGCAATCCACTGGGATAAAATATCTTGTTGACTTCTGAGGTCCACGTAGAATAGATCAACTGGCTCACAATGAAATAAAAACCACAGTAACTCGGATAACCATTTGTTACAACCGAGGTATGCAGAAGATAATCACAGACCACCGAACACGTCGAATCTTAAAGCTGGTGGGCCACTGCAGCAGACACACACACACACACACAGTGTGACACTCTTGGGTGCTAAAAGCAGGAAACTGAGGCAACAGTACACACATGCTTTCCAGAATCGAAGAAAAGATTGCCTGGTTTAATGCGCCCTGAGCTGTGCTTCTACATTTAGATAGTAAATGTAGTTGGTAGAATCACAATTTGGAAAGTATGGATCCTTTCTTGCATTCAATTCCTTGTATCATATGTCATTAATGTAAATTAATTATATGTAATTAAAGCTGCTGGCGGATGTGTAATGTTGTCTGATATTTTCTGGGCACACGTTAGACCGCTCACCATGTACATCCCTTCACAGTGTACCATCGTGCCAGAAAGTGAACATCTCCGACATCTTTATTTGACCATGATAATGATTTCAATGGACTTGAGGCCTGCATACAGGTTTCAGTCCACAATAGCCACGGAAAGATTCACATTAGTTAGTTCATCTATCAAATCAGCTGGCCCATCAGTTTTGACAAAAATTGGCACCTTGTTGAATCCATACCACCAAGAATGAAGATAGTTCTGTATGTATAATTCACTCAGATGTACTCCAGCATGTCCTGGAAGTTAGTTTACAAAGTATTATGGATATTTTTGGAAGCCAGCCATTTAAATTAATTATCTGGCAATCCCTTTTAAATCGCTGACAAAATTACTAATCATCAATTCACATGCAATTTATCAATTACTAATTGTTGGCCTGCTGTTGTGTTTTGTTTATTTTTTGTGATCATGATCATTGTGAATCCCTTTGCATTGCAATCTGTATGAAAGGTGCTATACGAATAAAATTTGAATTGATGACTAAAGCAGACTTCTACCAGGAAGCCACTGTTGTTGGAATTACTGGCTGCAGACATTCATCAAATCTGTCAGGATTCCAGAAGTCTGTGCCATTGTGTTGATTACCAAAGCTGACGACATTTGATTTGATGGATCAATTCTCATCAATGCTCAACCTCCACCTTTGGACTTTTCATTATGAACAGTAGATGACGCAGAAAACACATTACTTTGGTTCAATTACTATTGTAAATGTGGTGTCAAAGTCAGATCATTTATGTTTCACGTGTCTGAATCACTTGATGAATAACTAACCAAAAGAGGCTAAATATAACAGATAAAACTAGGATTATTGAGTTTTACTTGCACACCCAGGAGGTACACAACTGATATAAGCTTTTATTAGTATTTTTTTTCTGGTAATTTGTTACCATCTAGGCAGTACAGTACTATACAACTAAGTGTTGATGCTTGGCACCAAATAAATGTCTGGTGATATTCAGTAGACATTAAATCTTCCTCCAATCTTTATTTTGTCAAATAAAAACTGGAGCTGGTTCTGACAAAAAATACACAAGGTGACAGATGGTTATCAGTACATGTAATGTGATGCGCTCATTTACGTAAAGTTTACTAAAGAACATCAAAACAAGAACAAATCTGAATTTGGTGCCAGAAGTTACAGCCTTGTGTCTTCATATTTTCCAATCTATGTTCTCATTATCTGCTTGGATTCATACTCCCAGAGTCTTGGGGAAGAGCTGAACTGAGGCTGGCCTGATGTCAGATTTCCAAATAAAAAGTGGTAAACTGAGACTGCTGTGCTTCTCAGAATACCGAGTTCCTGGAATCTTGTCTTTGCCGCAGGATTAATTGATATGGTGATGGCTCGTGATCAGCTTAATTCAGTCTCTGGCAGATCGAGCAGATTTGATTGCTGATAGGGATTCATTCAGAGGCAGTCCCAGTTAATTGGATTTGTTCAGGCTTTAAGGAATGAGGAATTCTTTTATGAGGTTGGGTTTGACCAAAAAGCTTCATTTGTCATAAACCATACTGATGGTGCAGACATTGACACCATAGATGTGCTGTATTACTCCACATTAAATGTTTATTGTCTTCACCAAAGTAATAAAAACATTAAATTCAGACTTTCATGGCATGCTCTTTAAAATGATGTACTTGTCCAGCTTTGTTGTGGCATGTAATTATTGCTGCTGTAGATTGTATTTACTAGCGTTTGTCTTCCATTACTTTTACAATGTGAAATATATTTGTTATCATGAAATGGTTTAATAACACAACAGATCTCTGGTTCCATCTCCCAATACCATCTGACCCTCAGCTGCTCCGTATGTTAAATCTTGTGCAAACACGCCTGATTAAATGTAATGGGGTATTGATCAGATATTGATTAAGCATGCCAAGATCCAGCTAAGCCTTGATAAACAGCTGGGCTTATTCTACTAACTATTGATTGCAGAACCATTCCTGCAGCAAACACATTGTTTTGTTTATGACAGGTGGTTCTGCTTTGGTAGTTGAACAATCTTTACGTGGCTTTTTGCATTCTAAAACTACAATATGCTGTCTTTTATTCATAAGTAATGCTAAAGCAACGGCAGACGTTCTTACTATTGCTAATAGTTTTCCCAAAAATCTTTTTTTAATGTGTTAATAAATTCAGCAGCTCTCGGTAATAACAAAATAGACCTTTTTGTTTTTATTTTAAAACATGAAAAAAACCTGAAGTGAAAACGGTAACAACCTGGCGGTAGAAAGATGCAATGAATGGAGCAGTGTTGTTGTTGCATTGCGTGCAAACACTATAAAGCCTGAATTCACTCCACATTCGGGTCACTAATAATGGTTCCCCTTGTGCTGAAGGGGGGTTGCCCTGGTGTAGCAGCTCAAAGGATTCTGCAACAGTGTTGTTAGATATAGAATCTTCATCAGTTCTTAAAAGTGTTGGTACTTCCTTACAAAAACTGTACAAACAATGTTTCTATTCCCACTCAGAAGATTGCTGTATATTTGTTGTGGGAGTTCATTAAGAAATGCAAGGAATAGGTTAAATTCTTTGTTTCATACTCTCCATACAGCCATGGCATTATTCATGTTTCCTTTCCACACTTTTTCAAACTGAAGTTTTCCATCCTAGAGAAAACAAAAGCTTTCATTGATCACATCTACTCCCTTGTGACTGTTCTTGGATGATGCGTCTGTTGCTTTATTATGCGGGAACTGAAAAGAACCTGCTTAGGTGCACAAAAAACTTTCTGTGTTGGAGAGTCAAAATATTCTAGACCAAAACGTAATTGTTTTCCCTGTAACTAATTATCTAAATGAATGCAATCGAAGTTCCAGCTCTGTTGTATACAGTTATTTTGATGCAAAGCAAATAAATTGTAGGAAATTACGATACAGGCTCAGAAATGATCATGACTTAACTGTAGAAGACGTGATCTTGTTTTGCGTCTTCTTTATTATGCTTTGATTTATTATCTTTGTGTTTCCTGTGTCTAGTATTTGCACCTATGGATGGTGGGAGTGGGCTCATAAAAGCTTAGTGCGTTCACAACAGTTACTATCGTTGTGAAATGAAGAGAGTGCTAGTGTAACACCACATAGAGTGCTACAATATGCAGTTCGTAGGTAATGTTTTGGTCCATTTATAGTGTTTATTCCCGAGTTAATCTGCACAGTATATCCAGCAGCAGTTTCTGAGGACTCCTGTAGTGCCTTTTCATTATGACTGGGTTTGTATTTTGAAAATTGAATGTCTTCATGACACAAATGGGGTGGGGACAATAAGCTTGGAGGGGACAGCCTGCAAACAGGTGCAATGTTACAGCATTTCATGTCTCGCTTGTAAGAAAGAAGAGGAACCAGTAATAAAGACTCACTTTATCTTTCACTAATTTCATCCTCGAGAAAGTATTCCCGCAGTGTTTCAGACGACATGTCCAGTTTTGACTCAAAATTTAAAGATGAGGGCCATATAGTAAAGCTTTTAAGAAGTGAGACTGGAGTTAAATGTTTTATTGTCCTGAAACACTGCTACTGCATATGTGCACCACAATCATAGTAAGTAGTTAAGTAGTTTTTCCCGCATATACTTGAGTAGATAAACCGTAACAACAATAGCAACCTCCAGAGTGTCACGACTTCCAGTCCTAATTCTCTAGGGACTTGGTAGTTTTATAGTTGAGGGTCACTATAATAGCAATCCAGCTAGGTCGTCTGTCTACACAAATGTATGTGTACTTGCCACTTTCAATGTTGCTAGCGTGTTGTATTCTGTGTATGTGTGGTTTCATTACAAAAACAAACGGCAGCGCCTACTAGTGGCCAACCAATGAAACGTCACCATATTCAATATTTTTGCTTTTTTACGACATTACTTTCAAAAAAGTGCTGTGTGTGAACTGTTATGTAAAAGGCGCCTGAATGGGCCGAAATACTGTTTGAAAAACTGGTTTTGGGATAAAAACGAAATAATTTCTTGCATAGCATAATTCATGTCGTTAAAAAAAAACATTTTAAGACGGCCACAAATGCATAGATTGCTTAGCTCCTCCATAGAAAACAAGTTCATACATTTGTTTTACATTTAACTGGCACTCAACTGAGCGCACACAGAAGCCAAATGAGCAGAGATTATAATGGCAGGGCTCCAGCACTGATTAGGATGAGCCCTTTCTTTTCTCCATGATGCACTGACTTGAAGGCATTTCTCATTGCTCAGTATACTATGTGGTAATTACATGGTCCAGTGCTTTGGTGTACTGCTGGACATTTGCCATCACTCTTCTGCAGTTGGCATCACATGATGTATATAGTCTGCTGTCTTACTGATGTCCTACAGTGTCCCCCCCCCCCCCCCCCCCCCCCCCCCCCCCAGGCTTCAGGGGATATCTGTTTGTGCTTGCTCTCACAGGACTGAAATCTCATGACATTGAAAAAGAATATGCTGCTTGTGTGTGCACGATTGTTTCTAATCCGGGGGGGAAATCCTCCATAATAAGATTGCATTGGTCAGATTTGTCAGTACATAAAGTCACTTGAAGTTAGACCTTGGCATCAACAAAGTAAATGGGCCATTCTTCATTTAATGCGGGCAGGTTGGTTCGAGATTACATTTTGAGAACCTCGACAAAACAAATTAATTTCATTGTCTGCTTGTTGGGTCGCGCAGTGATTGGACCACGGTTCACTCACGACAGCCATGAACCATGTAGAACCACCTGTTCTGTCTTTGGCTGTGTAGTTTTTTGAGGTTCTCCAACTTCTTCCTCCAATCCCTCGTTCCAAACATTCACCAGTTAAGATGTTTTGTTAACTCATAACAGTCTGCAACTCTGCTGTTGTGTGTCAAGCCTGTATTGGATATAAAGTGAATTATTTTCCGTGTCAGACAAACTGATTCTTGAAACCAAATGAGCAGTGTGGGTAATATTTCACTCACATAGTTCGTCATGTGTCTGTGCTGAGCAGATGTGTTGTTTCAGTAAAGTAAACTCGAGTCGAGTTGTGTAAACGGCGTCATATGCCTCTGAATGCCACAGATTCTCTTCACTGCATCATTGAGACATTAAAACACTCAAAAGAGGAAACTGCTACACTGAAAAAACTTTATGTGGCTTTGTTTTGTATCCTGAAGTCCAAAAGGTTAATTTAGTGCCATTGTGATCATCAACCTTGACTTTAAGCGGATCGGATTCTTAGTAGCTTAAAAAAAAAAGGTCTACTTATGTTTCAGTGGAAAGTTTGACTTGGTGGTTTAAATGTTTCAGATGCATTTGCGGTTTCCAAATATAGTTTTTGAGAATGTCGATAAACATCTTTGATTCCGTGTATGGTTCAGGGTGTAAAAATGATACAAAGTGAACGTCGACCAAAATGTGTTTATGTGAAAACTTGAGGAATGGTTGCACAAGCAACAATAATATCACATTTGTCGCAACTTGATCCGAGAGACACGTGAGCTACTAAAAGGATTACGATTAAATTCTCCCTGCACTTTCCCGTACATGGCCTTGTCTCAGTTTTCCTATTGTTACAGTAACGTTTACAGATCACTGTCGGGCAGCTGCTCTGAGAAAACATATTTATGGGACTATGCGAGTATTGGGTTCACCCTGTTTTGCCCCTGTTTTGTGTGTTTGTTTGTATGTGTGTTTAGAGAGGGTTTGCAATTCAGATTATAGTGCTTCCATCGCTCTGACTGAACTCTCATTGCGAACTGACATACATTTTAAGGCTTGAAAGCTTGAACATGACTTTTGTTGAAGCAGCCTGATCAGGCACGCCGACTCAAATGAGGCAAGATGAGGAGAAATGTTTAAACCTGTATATGGTGTACTTATGAACACAGATGTTTGCAATGCTGCATGGCCAATTATAAAAAGAAGCATATATGTCTATCAAATACAATAGCTAGTCTGTTCAGTCACTGCATCAATTGGGACTATTTTCAATAGAATTTAAGTTTCAAAGGATTTGATCTTCATTGCAATCGGTCAATGAATAGTGGAAAAGTACAAAACTAAAGCAATTAAAGACATTAGAAACCCTCCCAGCACATTTAAACATGAACTTTGCTCTAAAAAAGCATTATAAAGACGATAAAATAAAGCACATTCAACGGTATCAGAAGTGCACCTGAAATTAAGATCTGGAAATCAAAGTTAGCTAAAACAGGAGAACATTGAATACTGATTTCATAGCAAACTGTCAGAAACATTATTTCAGCTAAGTTCTTTCAAGCTGGTGGAACTTTCGTGGAGTTTGAAGAACGTTGAAGCGTTATAAGTACATTCCAAAACAGAAACCCTTTCAGTTTTCAGAACTTGACAGGAACGTAGAGTCTTACCTTTTAATTGATTTAAAAAGGTCCTCAACGCTGTCATCCAAAGTACCTTTTATCATTAGTGCGCTCACGGTAAAATACATGGCTCTGCAGTGGTGGAATAGGACATCTTTTGCCTACGATATCGATTTAATAATCAGGGGTCGAGAATCAAGCGAGGGACAATCAGTCAAATGTTTAATTTTTTTTGTGGGTTATCGAAGCCTCATCAAATTTAATAAGTGGATCTGCTCTGCTTTTTATGTTCAGCGGTGGCACACCAATTATCTTTCCCTCAGCGCTGCAAAGCTTTCTAATCATGTGGATGTCACCGGGTCTCTAAAACACTGTTACACTCGGTGATTAAACAAGAATCGGTCTTAAAGTCTCTCTGTCCAGATAACAGAATATCGGATCTGCTCTCACAGCCACACGGCGCCTCATGTTGGACCCCTTTGAATGAATTCATTTGTGAGGGGTTCACTATCATGAAGATCTTAACATTTATTTATTTATTTTTTACAGATCCCAAGTTGAGGTCCTCATCACATTGCAGCTTAATTATCAGATTACATCATGTGTATGCGCAGCATATGTACTTTGTCGTTTACTGCTATAGATGTGAATATGTTGATGGTCTGCCTTTAGATTAAGCTGTTCTCTTATTGGTTATTGGAGTCTCCCTCCCACATGGTTTCTTTGCATAAGCTTTATCATAGACAGCTTGATCCAAACCATCTGACTGCAGTTAATGGTGATGCGCTGCCAAAGCTCCGGGAAATACAGATTTGAGTTTTAATCGTTCTTGTGAAAAAGAGAAAAGCCTGAGATGAGATGCAAAGCAGAATCCAGAGCAATGGTTTTGTCGTTTTCCCTTCTGAATCTTGCATAGTTGAACAGCAGATATACTTGCATTCACCTAACAGCCAGTGAATATCCTAGTTTTACTATAAAGTGTGGATAATTATCCAATTTTCTACAATAATGTAGCTGTTCATATGGCTGTACTAATGCTCCAGGCATTTTGTTTTTTGAACCTTGAAGACGTCTGTTCCCAAATAACAACTTTCAAGCTGATTGTGTTTCGTTGAGCAGGGGATGGATGGTGGGTTTGTCTCAGAACATCAAGTATGACTGGCGGAATGGTCAGCTGAGCCGTCCCACAAGACGCCCAGTCAGAACAAATCACCAAACCAAAGAATGCACTTTCTTGATTACTGATGTGTGACTATCCTGGTCGTTACAAGCTGATAATAATCTTCCTCAAAATATGATACGTTTGAGTCACTGCCTGACTGAGTCACAAGCTTCGTTGGTTCATTGCTGCCTTGAAGCGGTGGAGATTAACCAAATATTTTTTTGTCGGTGGGAGTGTATCACAATCAATCAGAACTCCGAGCACATGTATATATACATGCAATAAAATGTCATTTTGTAATTTTCATTTTCATATTTTCTCAGTCTAACTTAAAATTTGAAGTGGCACTTGTACTGATGATTGAATTGCGTTTTCATAAATGTTGTCATTTGTACGATGTGACACATAACATGAGACACAAGTTATTATTAAGGACAATGTTTGATAAATCATTTTCTATCTACGCTGTATTTATTGACTCTGTCCTCTCATTAATCCTTGTCTATTTCTGAGGCAAACAAGAGATATGATCTATTGAATGACTTTGTCTTTGAAGAGATCAGCACCCAGGACTCTAATGAAGTTAGATTTTAGGTGAGGATCTCCAAAAACTGGTAGCTACTGTATATCTACAAGCAACCAGGGTAAATGTTTTAATAATACTTTGGGTTAACTAAGTTTAGACATTTTTTTGCAATATTTTTATTTTTTTTCTCATTTATTTATCTCTGTGGAAAATACTGAACAATATAAATATGTTCTATGTTAATTAGAAATAGGCACATTTTTATGGATTAAAAATGCTGCACAAATAGTGAGGATGAGCATTTTGAAATAAAATCCGACTAATCTGTTAAAAATCTCATGAACTACGACGAGTGATGTCAAGAATAATCCTCTTCTTCTATCACGTTCATCGATATAAGGCTCCGGCGGGTAATTGTGTCTTTGCTCCGATTCGTGCTTACTCTCACTACCTCCATTTTCATCAGCTCTTGTTTCTTCACACCCTGCCCCTGAGATTAGGGCTCGAACAGAACAACATATGGTCATTTGTACTTGATTGGAAGTTTGAAGAACGGTTTAATTTAAAAAAGGAAAAAAAAAGGGGGGGGGAAATCGGTTGTTTCAATAATTCTTTTCGTATGTTAAAATGCATCATATTGAGGATGGATGTTTTGTCTTCTGCCCCGGCTCAAGATTCATCGTGTTGTGGGACATTGCATTCAGGACCAAAGTGGGAGAACAGACTGTATATTGGGCTCGTTTGTCACTTTGTATCCTGCCTGTCTGTTTCCTCCCCTCCATTATTTTGTTCCTTCAAGCTCTCTATTCACTTCACTTTCTTTTATATACCTCTTCAACCACACCATCTTTTTCAACTGCCTTTTGACCTCTTAAGTATCTTAATTTCAATTTAACCTCCATCCATATCCCATCCTCTCTTCTTGCATATCCCTTGTTTTCTCCCACCTCCCTTTTTTCTCCATCTGTCTTTTCACTCTTTCTCTCTATTGGCCTCTCTTCCTCCTTTTACTGGATGATTTCTCCCCTTGTGGTGGTTATAATTTGCTCAGGGATGGATGGGCCGGCTCTGCAATCATCCTCCTCCCCACTGTTTTTGATGGATGTCTCGACTCGGCTATTGGAGTCTTTCTTTGAGCTGCTCTGCATTCGCAGACTGATGAAGCAGCCGGCTGGAGTAATGCTAGTTTCTGTTTTTAATGTGTTTTTAAAGACCCAAATGTCCCTGGATGTACTCTCAAGGGTCTGTGTCGTGAGCTCGGCCTTGCTGGTGTTTTGGAAGATTCCAAAGATCTTCACAAAATGTAAACACTGTGGTCAAAATCACTTTTTTTTTTTTTAAACCTTGATTTGTGAGAAGTTCCTCTTTTTTTTTTTTTTTTAACCCCATCGACCTTACACTGCTCTTAAAGATTGAGGTCAACATTCGTCCCGCTCTGCTAAAAATGGTTTCCGGCTTGTGAGACAATATCGATTATTTTGTAAACTCTGAACATCTTGATTGACTTTTAAACCAAGTCTTGGCCGTGAACTTAGTGAGGAAACCCCTTTACAATCTGTTTGTTTGAGTTTAGTTCAATCTATTCAGGTCTTGGCTGAAAAACATACATTTGTGTTCCATTCCACATTTTTAACTACCGGATGATACACGCAGATATTTTTTGCATCTATTTGGAGAACAATGCTGTATGCTCGACATGGCATCCATGGGAATATTACACGATTATCAAGATCATTTGTAGCATGCATGTTCAATTAGAATAACAGAATATTCTACCTTCCCCCCTTTCCTGCTCGTAATCTTTTCACTTTGTTGAGAAACTAATTAGTCTCTGCATAGATTTTTTTTTTTAAAGTTCATTATGCTGTATGTTTGCAGCAATACAGTTATGTTACTTATTTATGTTATGTTTGCTGAGACAGGATTTTGGATCTGTATCGCCTTACTGTGGGGGTTAAGTTTGTCTTTACCCCTCCTCCTCCACCTTTGACTTAATGCAACACCCCTACCTGCATTCCCTTCCTCTGTCGAAGAAATTTGAACCCCGGTTTTTCATCTGACTCGGATTCCATTTCCTCCTCCTGTTTATCCTGCATGAATATTTAAATGAGGAATTTTGAGCTCCCACTGCCTCTGCAACAAACCCACTATCTACACTCGGATCATAATTCAGTTTGAGAATAACTCATTTATCACGAGGCGCGGAGTGTTTTGTGGTCACTGGTTAAATGTTTATGAGGCAGTGCCACAGGGAAGGTGAATGTGCTCAAGATGATATAATCTGATGCCCTCTAATCCATCTGAAATCGCTCCACTCCATGACTAATGGCTATTGTCACAGAATAACCTCCGGGCTCAAAGTGAAACATGCATATTTTGTCTCTGTAGATTAAGATGGGAAGAAATGTTCCCTGGCTTTTGCACGTTATAACAAGTATGGCAAAAAATTAAAAAGTGTCTGTAGTCCATCACTGCAGACAAGGATCATTGTGTATTTTGTCACACAAACGAGAAAGAAAAATTATGTTCTGCCCCACAAAAAAGTAGTTTATGGAGCGAAAAAAAACAGCAATGTGTCACATGATTAATAAATGAAGCTGATTTATTGTGCTTTTCTTCAGCCCACATACAGTGTACCCGAAATAGAAATGAATTGAAGCAAACTGATTAGATTTGAAGAAATTGATGAAAATGCAAAGGACTTTGGTTTGTTATGGTTCAGTTACAGATGGAGAACAAGTACTTTTTTCTACTAGATCCTAAAGTAGCTTGGAGGTAAATTATCTGACTGAAAGTTCAAAAATAAAAATGTTTTTTTACGATGTGTAGTGAGATCTACAAAGAGTTGTTGATATGATCATTGTTTTCCCTGTGATGGACTGGCACTCTATCCAGGGTGTACCAATGTTTACCCACTGGCATCTGGGATCGGCGCTCGCTCCCAACGAGCCGAAGTTAGGTGAAGCAGTATAGAAAATTGATGATTTTATAGAATTGTCTTGTTGTGACGTTAAGTAACTGACATGTGCATAAGGCTCGAAGAGTGGGAGACGGTCTGATGTGTTCTTTACAAGGGCTTGGATCAGATTGAATAGTGTCAACTAAATCGCGTAGAAGTGTTTGCACGCTTCAGAAGTTACTTGACTTCAATGACCTCGATACTGTAATCTTACAAAAAGACATTGTCAATGGAACATTGCTGCTCTCATATCAAGCATATTTTAGCTTGTGTTTTGTAAAGTAGAACTGCTGTCAAATCCTAGCTGAACAAATATGAGTATTTTGGTCCAGGTCATTGAATCTGAGAATTTCAGAAGTGAAGACATGCCATTTTTCGAGATGAACCAAGTTTTATGAGAGAGCTCCCTGGATGTTATCGCTCCAGCTCCATTCAGTTTCGGCCGCCTCATTGCAGAAGTGACATGCACACTCTGCCTCGCTTCTGCTGTTAAATGAAAAATATGAAAGAGACCTTGAGAAATAGTGTGTCAGGCAGTTGGATAAATCCTGCTGACAAACCGCGAATCATGGCTTGAACTCCAGGCCACTGAAAGAGAGAACAAAAACAGTTTTTTAAGCAGCATAAATTTAGATATTCGTCTGGCTGGGACTGCAGCAGAGCAGCAGGGAGGCTGTAAATTTATGGGTCATCATCTGTTTTTGTCCATGTGCCCTTCAAGGTTCAAAAGCAGGACGTGATGATGCAAGTCAATGAGCACACCAGTCATTCACAGCTACTTTTTTTTTTTTGACTGAGACAAACACTGCATTTGTAAAAAAAAAAAAAAAAGCTGACATATTTAGGCCTCTCTTGTTTGTATTAATTCCCAACAAACTCGCGTCTGTGTTTTATAGTGGGAATAGATCTGTTATTTTGCCAGCTACTGCTTAAATGTTAAAAAAAAAAACCTCAATATTTAAAGGTCTACTTTCCTCTGACAGTCATGGTTTCTATTTCTTATACGGTCTTGGTTTAGTGTTCAGCTCAAACTGATGATCTCAAATTTCAGGTTTTCTTTGCTCTTTTCTCTTACATACCCCAATTATGATTTGGCAGCAGCTAGCATAGTTATCCAAAGACTTGTATTCAAATTTAGATAGGCAATGATGTTTGGTTTTTGTGAGTCTTATACATATGGGGGAAAAAGGGAATGACAGCACCCTTCTGGAGTCGGATATAGGGGGTGATTGGTATCTCTAGTGACCGTTGCGAGTATTGTGACAAAGTAAAGCAGTTGCATTTTCCTCTCCCTTCAATTATGGTACAATTTAGTAAGCGTTCTTTCTGGCTTTGAGAAAAAAATATTGAGATGCTCTGTTTGGATTTAATGCATAATGGTGCCACTTCTGTTCTTTTGTGGTTGGCCAACAAACCATGTCTTGTAGAACACGATGTTCCTGTAGATCAACATTGGTGCTTATGAAAACCTCCCTGCGTGAAGCTTTATATTAACTCTATCAATCCAATTCTCTGTACTTTTCTTCAGTCCCTAATTGAGGGGATTGTTTCACATTAGACAACGCTGTATTTGTGTCGCTCACTGCTTTCTACCAGGACCCTGTCATCCATCGATCGTATGTACATGCTTCTGTTCGACCCGCTCCACTACTATGCCATGCCGACCTTACTCATAGCTCATTTAAATCAAGGTTCTGCCTCTTGACTCACAGACTTTTTATTTATGTTTCTCGTGTACAAGGACAGGCTTGCAACAGCCACACAAGGGAGTGCATTAACAATGTGCTCACTCGGTGTCCGACTCTAAGAAGTTCAGTGGAACAGTGCACTGTGTGTGAGAGTGATATTGTTAGGCGACTGATTGACAGCCTGGAGAAGGAATGGCGTTATACCTTTCATCTGCTTGTCAAAGGCCAGAGAATTAATCCACAGGGGTGAGGGCATTCTTTAATCTTCTAGATTACGTGCCTTGCAGACAGGCTGGGTGTAGATTAAAGGACGGAGCGCTACAGGAGGTGAGATTTACTGTGTTTTGTGTGTGTGTGTGTGTGTGTGTGTGTGTGTGTGTGTGTGTGTGTGTGTGTGTGTGTGTGTGTGTGTGTGTGTGTGTGTGTGTGTGTGTGTGTGTGTGTGTGTGTGTGTGTGTGTGTGTGTGTGTGTGTGTGTGTGTGTGTGTGTGTGTGTGTGTTAGAAACGATGGGGGTGGCGTAAAGATGCCGCAAAATGTTGGAAATACCTGTCATTTTTTGGAGAGTTGATGAAACCCTTTAAAGAAAAGTATGTTTTACCTCTCTCTTCTCATTGGGTTCTCTATTTGACCTCTGAGGAAGTTACAAAAGGAGAGCCTGGAGACTTAGCCTGACTCTGAACACCAGCATGTGGCCAAATAAGGCTTTTTGCACTGCTTTCATATTGTTACTGTCAGTAAAACAACAATATTTCTTTTCCAGTGTCTGAGCTGAATGAACGAAACAATCTTTTGTTTATTTTTCAGCTTTTTTTTCTGCTTGGAACTGCCCTGGTTGTCTGACAGTAGTTCACCTCTCCATTGTCTTCACCAGAACATGGCAGTGAAGCCAAATGCTGAGGAAAGTGTCCTAATTGTTTTCTTTGACATGTGCAAAGGGCCTCCTGTTGTGATCTCTCTTGTTCTTCTCAGATCCTGTCATTTGATATGAGAAGATAAGCTTCTTCTTTCCTGATATTTTTAGAGAGAAAACATTCTGCATGTTTACTACAATTCAGTTGCATTTGAGGTTTTTTTTTTTCTTCAGATTTTCTGATTATGATCACTAAAAGTATTGATCATAGAAACTTAGGAGCCTCTTTCTGGCCCTGTTTTGTCTTCTTCCCTGCGTTGGATCTCGTTTTTCTTGTGAACAGAGAGTGCTTGTAACCCGAGCCGCTGTGGACAGGCCCACATTAGACCCGGCGGCATCTCGTCTCCTCTGTCAGAAAGTGGGGCAATCCCAGGTGATGAAGCTCGCCACCCGTTGGCTGAACTGGTTGTCCATCACACTGGTGATGTTGAACCAGTGGCAGGAAGGAACCGTAAACAGGGGAAACTCGGATCCTGTTTGTATTGTTCAGTCCTGTTGTCAGCTTTACCCGGAGACGTAGAAACTAAAAGTTGCTGGGTTAACTTTGCTTTGCTCCGACTCATTTTTGATGGATTTACTTTGAGAAGAAGAGGGGTTGTACCTGTCCATGTCTGATGACTAAAACAGTGTCACTTGTTGAGATCCGTTTATCTTAGTCATGTCTTTTCGCATCTATGTAAGAAGAGCGATTCTGAGGAGGTACAGGCAGGTCCCACCAACAGAAGCTGATGGCACTTTCAACTACAGCCGAGCCACTAACAGACGAGGCCTTTTGAACTCTGGTACGTCACATCTGGACTCATCGAGAGGTTGTAGTAACAGTTTGTTTTCCTTTACAGTTTAACAAATCAAGGTTGTTTCTGTCAGAGATTTTAAACTGACAAAATCTGGGACAAAATCAAAGCAAGAAAAAGAGCTTTACAGTTGGTATAGAGATTTTCCAAATAATTAAATCATACATTTTGAGTTCCATTTTATTAATGATCAAATATTTATCTTGTTGTAAAAGATTGGGTGAGAAGTTTAAGTTTTAATCGTGGTAGTCTTTTGTGAAATTGTTTGTTTTTTTTCCAAAACTGCTAAGGGTTATGAGAGTCTTCTATTGATAGTTAGCATTCATCAAAAGTGTGCTGTTCAGATCATTCATAATATAAATTTTCAGGAACTCATTACTCAGCTATTTATACAATCCAAAACTCTCAAATTCCACGACCTTGTAGAATACGAAACCGCTCAATAAGATACATATCCAGAAATCTTTTTCTGAAGGGAAGTTAGGCCACAGATTCAGGGATCATAAAAAAACTCCACTTGTAGTGAGATTTTAGTACGAATTGTGAAAAGTTAGTATTCAGCTTTCTGGCAGTGTCTTGTTTTTTTTGTTTTTTTTAATATGGCCAATTTTGGGCTGAACAATGGTGTTTTACAGTTTATCCTCATCGAGGCAAGGCCACAGAGCTCTTCTGAAGTTTGTATACTCTCCTTGTCCAGCTTTGCCACGATTTCATTAGCAAATAAACGACAACATTTCTTGTAGGTGTTTATGGATTGTTGATTTGTTCTCTGTGTTATCCATAGTATAGATTAGTGACCTGTGTAGGCAGTACCTCGCTACCTTAATATAGATAAAATGGGTAATGAAGATGCCTGGATGCTAGATCAAGCTGGAGCAATTTGCTGAACACATTATCACTTTCTTAAAGTATTTGATGTTGGCCACGAAACAGAAAGGAACTCTATAGATTGTCATTGACACAATTTGTTTCATATCCATAATGTGACTACGTGTTTATTCTCACATCACCTTTGGCTCAGTTGGTCATTATCAACCACATGAATAAATTAGAAAAAGTCATTATTTTGGTCATTGGGATATTTATATTCAAAATGACATTGGGAGCGAAAGCCCAATTATATCCTAACTGACGATGCGAACCATTTAAACAAACACATGATTTCACCAAAGTTTGCACTGATCAGCTGAGTTACTTCTGTATTTGCGCTACATTTAACATGCTGTTATTTTGGCATGTACCCATTATGACTCATTAAGCGGTCATGGGGACTGATCACTGACGAGTTACAATTTTTACGCTTCATTTTCAAGAAGGTTAATGTTCCCCAAATATGGTATTGACACAAAGTATTGATGTGAGCTATTAAAAGGAAATGGTTGCAAATGATCACTTTACAGCAGCAACTCTCATTCTTTCAATTATTTTTTTAGAGTGTGTCAAGTCATCTCTAATTTACAAGACTATTTATTGGGGGTTTGTGCTTTCAGTGACCATACAGATCTTCCACTGTGGGAATGTTCTTTTTTTATAGGAGCTTGTGTGATGTTGTTGATATCTCACTTTATGTGAATGCAGGCAGCTGCATACGCACATACATTTGTATTAATTTCTCCTTCCTTTGTGTTTCCGAGCTGCAGGATGATGGATTCAATCCCCTGTAATGACCTCCTCTCAGCCAGTTGAGGTTGTTGTCTTCGGCTGTGATTTATCAGTGCGCGTGACCACCACAATCTTTCGATTCGAGGCCCTCTCACTCTGCGATTATGCAGCCTTCTGTGAAGATCTATAGCCAGACAGTTAAATTGATGCATCGCCTCTATTACAGCACTGAAGCAATGGTGCTCTTTGCCAGAATGGGTTTTAATGTAATTTGGAGCTGCTGTCATTCATTTTCTGCCACTGGAGCCCCACAAATAAACAAGTTGATCAGGGCTAAGTGCAGTCAGCTGCATACAACAGGAAACCTATCTGAGCTATAGGATCGCAGGCGGTCAAGACATTGTACATAGTTGGCTTTTCACATCGAAGCAGTCAGAAATTGTGTGTGAGAGTGTGTGGCGCATTTTTGCCAAGAATGTTATTTTAAGTATTTTTAAAGGAGGTTTGTTGTAAATTAGCCAACCTGACAGTCTTCCAACATGCTTTGAGAAGGAAAGTCAATCAATAATTTGAATAATTATATATTGTTATCATCCGATATGTATTGTTCATTCGTTTATTTCTTCCTCTCCCAAACCAACATGATGAACTCCAGGTTTGGGGTTTGTGGTCTACTATAATATATCTTCTGATGCTTTTATATTTACTACAGCCTCTCGAGATGACCATCTGTTTTACCTTCTGTGTCCCGTAGGTGTAGTTGAGCCCTACTAAACCATACCTATGGAAGTAAACAGTATATCATCCTTCAGTTGGGCTGACAACATTCAAAATGTGTATTTTTGGAGACAGAGGAATAACATATATCATTCATATGCTCATTGTTCACCAGATATACACACTATCCCCTGATAAATCCTAAAACCTTCATATATCTGGATTCAAACTTTTAGTTCAAAACGGACAAACAAAAAAAGGTTCTTCAAAGTTGTCCATGTTACCATGTAACAAAAAAGACTTTTGGAGTTCAAGTCGAGGTATCAGGCAGTATTATCATGAGTGCACACGCATCCTCAGTGAGACACTCAGACCAAGCCTTTATTAAGCTGTAGGCTGTACATTGGCATAGCGGAGAGATTATAATGAGGATGGAAAGCTGCTGCACGTCCTCCAGGCCCATCCATCTGCTGTCCCTGACTGCCCCTTGGAGGAGAGGTGCAGACTCAGGTGTTTTCACTTTTTCACCATCTATAAACATGCACATTGCGACTCCATAGGAACCCAGCATGTCTCGTGTGTTTACATGGATCAACCTTCGACATCTCAGATGTGTTGACAGTTTTCTGTAACTTGGCTACGTTTAAAGTTGGACTTCTTTTAACAAGCTCATCTATGTTTGGACCAACTTTGGATAACTGATTTTTGTCCAGCATCTCACCAAAACCAATTTTAGGAAACCAGGATTTTTAACAAAAGTACATCTGTTTTCATGTGTGAAAAAACAAGTAAACATCAGACAAAATTGAAAAAGTTATTCTGTTGAACAACAAATGCTTTGGGACTACTCTGCCTTTCTTTGTGGAGTTTGTATGTTTTCCTACAGTATACTTCTTTTCCCTTTATCCTGGTTTGCAGCTAAGACATGCAATTTAATGGGTGTTTGCCCCATAATGGACTGGTGATCTGACAGGATTACATACACAAGAGCAAGTTGTGAGTATTTCTGAAATCTTCCCTCATAACCAGGGCAGAAAAGCAGTGATGTATTAGATTAGGACCTTGGTACATGATGTTAGCTGCTGGTCAGCTGTTCTGTTCAATCAAATGTTTGTGAATGCTGGTCTTTCATATTATAATTGATGTCTACAGATTTCTTTCACTGTAAGACTAGGAGGTACATGATATAGTGCTTTGCTACAATTTTGGTTTTGTGAACCATTTGGCCAATATTTTGGGAGAATTGATTTACCAGATCGCTCCTCAGAGCATTGGCTGTCACCTTTTCTCTCATTTTCTTGCATCATTGATCACGTGCAGAACCTCTGAGAGCGTTTGAACTGTGAAATCTAGAAGCCCGATCATTCCTTGAAACACTATCCTTCATTCATGTGAAAGAGCCGCTGGAATTTTCCAGTGGTGGAGCAATTTAGTCTTTGTGTACGTCACAAGTATGGCTCCGTGTGGGGAAAAGGAACAGGACCTTTAACTGGTGTAACAAATGAATGACGGTACTCTGATGGGGTTGATGATTTAATTAGCTGGCATAATGCTTTTCAGACCACTAACACTGTAAAATTTGAGAGAGCTCATATTCATGGTCTCAACATCCATTCACTTAAGATGAGAAGTAGTGGTTCTTGGCTTTATGGTATAATCTAGTTTTCTGATTGTCAGTTTTCAGGCCAACCTCCTGTTATAAGCAGTGTTTAAACAATTTAGGTCAGCCTAATATCATGAAGGCGACAGTGTCAGATTGCATTGTTAAATTAATTTATACATCTGATGAAGCGGGAAAGAAACTGGTATAAGGTGTTTAATATTTTCTGTATTATTTGACAATTTAATGAAATGAAAAGAAAATTATCCCCAGAGCACAAGGTATGATATAAGAATATGATCATTGTTGATTTTATCTGTTTATAGAAAAAAAAAAAAAGAAAATGATTCATGTGAATTTGCAGTTGGTGATTGCATACAACCAGAAAAAAGAAAAAAAGAAAAAAAACCAAACAGTCAGTTGTAAAATTGTCAGCATCGAGAAAGAAAAGGAAGAGTGTTCTTTGTGAGCAGAGCTGAAAGTAAAGGATGGTTGCCTCTGTACATATATCACAATGTCTGAGGTGTTTTTCAAGAATCAACCAATTAGTTTTAGGTTGACACTCGGTACGTGCTCACTGGAAGCAGCCAAACAACACAACAGAACACCCAAAAAGCTATCATGAACTCCAATGTATGCATGACAGAGCTAAGCCAAACTTGCATCCTAAATATAAAGTTATTTGTTCATCTATTTATTTCGATCATCCAGTTTGTTAATTAGTTTTTAATGGGTTTTTCTATACTGTGCTTGTAAGCAGACGTATTTGGTCAAGATTTACGTTTCAATGATGTTTTATTTGGTATATAAATGAGATGTCATAACAAAACTGGATCAGGTTTAATTTTGAACAGGTGAATCAGAGTTGAGTTCCATTAAACCCTGCAGGTCACGCTAATATTCGCATGGCGGCTCCCACCCCTTGGCTGGTATGCGCCTTAATGTGGCACGTAATTGTGGGATCCATTATGAACGCTTTAAAAGCCGTGGCTATGGAGAGGTTGCCATGGCGACAAGCTATTGGTACGAGCTGTAATGAAGTTGATTAATGTACAGACTCCTGGACGCTGCCATCAGATCGTGACCACTGCGTGCTAGCCAAGCAATATCGCCGGAAGATGCTGAAGTGAGCTCGTCTCATTTCGGAGGTCTTTGATTTGCGGAAATAGGTAAAGTTGCTCGGAGCAGAGACTTCTGGACAATGAAGCACTGGTCTTTGTTTTGAGTTAATTTTCTCAAACTGGCAGCCATGATTGATTCGTGTTGAGGATCAGTTTTGATAATTTGATATTTTACAATGACGCCAATAAATAAACATATTGATTTGTAACTGATATTAGTTTGTTTACCATAAATATTTGAGCACTGTTGACACAAAAAGCGTGACTTAAAGCGTCAGTTCAGGACTATTCATGATAAAAAGTCTTCAACTTGAGCAGGTAAAGTTGTTGTTTGCGCTGCAGAATTGGTCTTTAACATGTAGCTGTTTATTAGGTCATCTATAATTTAGTTGAAGTACTCAAGTCCTTATATGTGTCCGTCCTTTTTGAATAACATACTTCTTTGCATTTTGCACAATTAAATTGTCTAAACCACGCCCAAGCCATTGTTGTCAATGATGCTGTTTTGTTTTTTATTTTATGAAAGTTCAATTGTTTTGGAGGTTTTCTATCTGTCTGTATTTTTTTATTGTTTTTTTCACTCCCTCACCTCCAAGAGAAAGAGTATATGTTGTGTGATAGTGGAGGTCTTTCTCCTTTTATACTTTGACGGAGAACATGCTGGGCCTGGGGACCACAGATATTTGTGATGAACGGGATGAAGTTTCGCCTGACGCTAAATGGCTTACCACATTGATCGTCCTGTCAGAACAGCTGAACGCTGCTCTGACCTTTAAGTTGTGTTCTCCGCCATCTTTCCGATGCTCAAAGTCTGACATTTCTGCTGATGGCACTGTGCATTGACTGTCACAGCTATTGATCGGAAAGGAACGTTCAAGACATCCGCGCACATGCTGGGGAGGTTTGATGTGTTAGTGTTGTTTTTTTTTTTTTTTTTTTTGCTTGTCCCAGATGTGGACTGTAGTTTGTAAAATGTTTCCGCTTCATGGGTTGTTAAATAAAATCTACAGAACATTGAATAGATGGAGGAAAAAAATCTGAGTTGGTTTGAATATGATGAAACTCCACATTGGTTACTCGGCAGGTTTCTTTCCTCAAAAGTGATCCATTGTTGTGGGAGCTGGAAATAGTCCAAATCTGTACAGAACACAGAAGCGGACACAATATTTCCATTCGTACAACTTTAATGGTTTAATGGTCTCACACTGCATGAGAAATATTGTGAGTTGCTTCTTCCACACACTGGTCATTCTTTCCGAAGATGCATCCAGGTCTCGAGCTGCCACATCATTCGCTACAGACATTCCTTAACTTAAATAGGACCTTTTTTGTGTCACTGTAATTTCTGTCACCTCAATCTGATGTCTTAAGTAGGATTTGTAATCATCCTTCTCTCCCAATATTTGGCCAGTTCACTGGTCACTGAATATCCCAGTGGGGACTTTTATTTTCATTTCATTAAGTTATTGACCCCTCATTGCCTAACCAGGCGAGATGACTCATGGCTTCTTATTGACTTATTGATGATTGCGAATTATGCTAATTCATGTTGGTCAATAGGAGATGACCGATCACAAACAGCTCTTGAATGTAGAGTGAGTTTGCATCATCTCAGCCACTCACAGGGCTGAGACGATGTTTCTAATCATTAGCTATGTTGTTATTTGAAAGCAAAGGTTTGATAAAGGTACAAAACTCATTTTATATTTGTAAGCATTGTTTTGAAGATGATAATAACTTATGTCTGTTGCAAATGTCCAATGTGTCAGAGCATCGTTTTCCTTACTGTTATGTCTTGGTTGTTTGTTGCAGGAGTCTGTGGCTGCTGTGGGCCACTGAGGCCAAGGTACAAGCGCTTGGTGGACAACATCTTTCCAGAGGACCCTAAAGTGAGTATTGCTGGTACTTTCTTTTAGATACAGTGCTCATGAGTTATCTTTTCCACCTGTAACTAGAACGTACTGTGCTGTGCAGGTATTTCAACCAGGAACGGCCAGTTGCAGTTGAGTTGTTGTATTTAAGAAACAAAACAAAAAAAAACATGCGAAAAAGTAATCAATGTTCATCAAATATAAATACGATTGGCTTAAAATCAACCAACAAAACTTTGTTTCAAGGTTTTGAATGAAATGACAAACCACAACTCAAAAGTTAAATGGTACAAAATAAAATATAAAAAAAAAAACTAAAACAGTACAGAGATAACTGTCAGAGTTGTGTAACAATATGTTAATGCACAGCTGTTATCACAGTATTCAAATGTATTTGGTGCCACTGTGACGATTACAGCAACAGTTTTCCCGCCACATCACATAATTGTGTAATCACGAAGCCACATGTGAATTCATCACACTTTGATAAACATCTCCGTTTCATGTGTTGTGATTCTGTTAAGCAGGTGACCACAAGTTATCACTCGTTTCAGTTCTCGACCTCTGTTAATTGAAGTAATTAACACGTATGTGCTTCCGTCTGTATACAGGAGAATACTTTTCTCTCCGTTTTCCCCCTCCATATCTTCCTCATGACCTTGGGTTTAGGGAAATGGGTGCGGTGGGAAATCTAAATGCTTGAGTGGTGGAGACCTTGTCAAATTAATTATCACATGCCGAGAATCCGGGGAACTGATGACACTCTGGGGACAGCCTGGTCATGAATGAGCTCCCTTCTCTTTAAGTATTGCAGGAATAGACATATACGTATGGTTAATTGGCGTATTCAACAACATGCTGCAATTAATTCACTTTCTGAGCTTCCAATGGGCCATTAAACCAAATAGGGCATCATTCATGCTCATTCTGGTGGGGAAAAGTGATGAACTGTGTATAAGTTCATGATCTATAGCAAAAGTAGACTCAAACTTTTTTCCCTCTTTTTGTTCACAGTGGTTTGTCATGTAGTTTAATATTTAATTACATAGACTTCCAGGCTCTGTTATGTTTCTCTGCAGTAATTGTTGGTGTTCAGTCACTCGTTATTAAAAAAAAACAAGCGCCAAATCAAAACATGTTTGTGCTCTGTTGAACAGTGCTGTCAGTTTTAATGTCACCATCACACTCTGGCATACTTTTTAAGAAGTAAAAGGGTAAATTGAATGTATCTGGCTTGCATATCGGAAAACCAATTAACTTTGTTAACTTTGGGAGCTCAGAAAAATTAAAAAAGGCTTTAAATTGCTATTTCAAAATATTTTTGGCTCATATTGTATAGATTCTTTGCTTTTTTTGCTTAAACCTATAATCATTATTCAGACTGCTCCTCCCCAGTACACTTGATGCCATCATTAGGCCGAGACTTACAATAAGTCTACGATAAGTCCTAGCACACTGATTACGTAAAATAAATCAATTGTAACAATATTGGTTGAAGAAAAATCACTTCCATGGACTGTCTTCTCCCTGGTCAATCATGTGGTCACAATTTTTGCCTAACAGTGTTTGAATTTCAAGTCTTTTCAAACACAACGGTAATTATTCCAAACTCCTTGCAGAAAAATGTCCACTTTTGTGGATGAGCTATTTGTGGCAGCCGGATGGTATATTTGGGAATCATTCTAATCTCGACTGTTTTGTGTTTTACCTCAGGATGGCCTCAGTAAATCTGACATGGAGAAGCTCACCTTCTATGCTGTGTCAGCTCCAGAGAAGCTAGACAGGATTGGAGCTTATCTGGCTGAGAAGCTGAGTCGAGATGTGGTGCGACACCGTTATGGGTGAGTAAGGGATGGCTGTGGCCTGGTTAGGGAAACTGGGTCATCTTTCATTCCCAAAGCTAGCAGTCTGCATATTCAAATTCCCCTTTCTTCCTGTTCATGTGGAAGAAAGTTTTTTAGCAAGACAGTGAACTTCAAGTTGGTTGGAATTCAGGTCTGGCCCCTTGCATGGCAACTAAGCTTTGCCATGTCTCAAATCCTCACCAATCATATTTATCTATTTCCTTGTCAAAGTATCATATTAGCCTTAAGACAGGATCACCTTACAGGAAAGCTCTCCACTCACAAGTGTTATCATGCCAAATATAAAATGTTATCACCCTTTTCTGCTAATTTTAATAGCTTGAAATGCCTTGAGAGACTGAGATGTTTTATGCATTTAAAGAAAAAAAAAATCCTCTGTTATCTGTTTATTGCTTCAAGCAAAGTGACATATTTCAACATTTGTCCAAAATTTTATTGAACCTTCCTCAAAATATGCAAGAGAAAAAAAACTTTCCAATATTCTGGAGTGCGTCTTTCACCTGATGAATGAATGGTGTTTTGAGTAGGCTCATCTGGAGTGGGAAACAAAAGTTCTATTAACTGAAAAATAAAGAACAAACGGTGAATGCACGCAGCTTGTAGTTTGAAGTGTTAATTGGTATTTTAACACACAAAGAAACCCTCATTCAAATTGACAGGATTCAGAGATTTCGGACTTGCGTCCATTTCACTGAACCATTAGGCCATAGGTTCCCCTGGAAAGTAATCAAAATGAGTTGAGATGAAAACATATTTCTAAAAGAAGACCACCAAATCAATGCAGTGATCTCATGTGAGAAAGTCTGTTTAATTTGTTTAAGTCGAGAGTCAGAACAGTCATCCTCTCTCTCTTGCTCTCTCTCTCTCTCTCTCTCTCTCTCTCTCGTTCTTCCACTTACAGCCATGCATGCAGTCATTACAAAACCATTTGGCGTCGCTTGAAACACGCCGTTTGCCCAGCAAAGTGATGCGTTTGTATACTCTGCTCTGTTACGTCACTCTAACTGCAGAGCTGTCGTTGGGTTTGGCAGTCCCTTTTGTCGCCCAGATGGCACAAAATGATAGAAGACGACTGCTGCTGGCATAGATTCCTGTCATCAAATGTGCTCTACAGTTCACAGGCAGCTTTCAACCCAGATAAAAATGTACGAAAAACAGATGAGGCTCCTGACTTCTATTCCACTGATTGTTTTGTTTTGTTTTGTTTTTTTTTCCATTACAGAGTTTTACTTTAGTCATGATCGTAGTCCATGTAGCTCATTGAGACAAAAACCCAACTGTAGAAATGCTGCTGCTGCTTCGTGTCTTAGAGATTTCCGGTTGGGGCCGACAATACCCTCTGTCCCCTGAATTCTCCACCTTCAGAGCAATCACCCGCAGGTCACCGCATTCATGAACCTCTTCACTGGCTTCCTTCATTTTCTCTTGACATCTCCATCCTCGGCATCCTTCTCCCCAAAAAAGCTATCATCTCTCCCATGTACCAATGAAATGAAAAACCATCTCAAATCTAGATATCGAACTGAGTCCCTCTGATTACATGTGGTCTTTCCAAGCTTTTTCAAGACTATTGAGTTGCCTCTTCTGTGAAACGTTGGTGGAAAAAGTCAGAACAATCCACATCAGTAGACAATGAGGGGAAAGTGGCTTTCAAAATAAAATAAAAAAACACAACAGGCAAAGAAGCACCACCATCTGCCACAACTTGTGGGTGATAATGAAAAGAGGTTAGTAACATAAAAAAAAAAAAAAAACTGGTTGTAGACCCAGGAAAGGCAATCAATTAGTATGATCCAAAAAAAGATTAACCCTAATCCTGGAACCTTTGATAAGGAACATAATTCTTCACGCCACATATTCTCTTGTAGATAGATGAAACGCCACAGATCAGAATCAGTCCATAGATGATCAAGGCACATAGGCAAGAACTTGTAAAAGTGATGTATAAATGCAAAAGGGCAACATTTCCAGGTCAACTGAATCAACCTTTTGTAAGACTTGACAAAGAGGAAAGTTTTAGACCGGATCCTAAAAGCAGAGAGACGCATAACTGAACTGAAACTGTAACTGGTTCAAATGTCTCTTATCCATTCTACAAACACTCAGAAAGGACAGACTTATAGCAAGGTAATCGGCTTTTCACAGGTGAAGAAGAATATTTGTTTGAAGTGTGATGGGAAGAATGACATTGAGGAGCAGGAAAGACATTTCTATATATAAGTAAGTGTTAATTGAATTTCTTGGTTAATTAGCAGCCCGTGAGGTGCTTCATTGCGGGTTTCTCAAACACCTCTAAAGCTGCTGTAAAATCTCTCTCTCTCTCTCTCTCTCTCTCTCTCTCTCTCTCTCTCTCTCTCTCTCTCTCTCTCTCTCT